>NC_133524.1:39983125-40286562 GCF_049354715.1 Callithrix jacchus | reverse complement strand
ATGCTGACATTGGGTGATGGGGTGGTTTTGGTTTCGGTTTCTTTTAACAGTAGCGTGGCTGTTTTGATAAAAGCTGAATTCAGATGCTAGGCCAGGCAGTTAAAGTAGAATCCACCCACCATTCCCTGACCTTTTACAACTAGCCATAGAGAAGTCCTGACTTTGGGCTCCAGATCTCCCTGTGCTCAGGGTTCACCCATCTGGCCTCTGCCTTGCCCTTGTCTAAAGTCCCAGAGTGTTGCTAACAGGGGGAAGATAAGGACACTGTCAGGGTGGGCCCCTCTGTACGCTGTCAACGCCCCACCCTGTTCCCTCAGCCTGTTCAGGCTGACTCCTAACTACCAGTGTGTGTGTTTCTTTGCCTGATGGTTTTCTAGAAACTGTGAACCGCCACTCTGCCTGTGCACACGAAGGAATTACATGACTATTGCAAGCTAGTGTGTAAATCGCCCAGCTCCATGAATGAGATAACATGGAGGTGTGCATTCTTCGCCAGTGCTACTTGAAGTGTGGTCCCTAGACCAGTGACAAGCTGTGAAATGTTTATTGCTTCTACATTTTAAGGTACGTACACAAATGGAAAGTTGGTGTTTAGGAACATTACAGCAATTTGACATTGCTGTGACATTTTAATTGTATTTTTACAAAAGTATCCATTTATAATGGATTGATAACAACAGCAGACAACCTGGTTCTTTCCCCAGACAGCTTGAGAAGCACTGTTCTCGCTGGTTCCTAGTTTCCCTAGTGGGATTAAACTCCAGTTGCCCCACGGTACCAGCTGGCTTGACAATGCACTTTTAAATGGCTCCCTTTTGTTCCCTGTCTCACTTTCCTACTCCGGTATTAGTGTTTCTTGCATTTCTCAGATAAACTATTCGCATTCATTTCTTTGTTTTGGGGTCGGCTTCTGGGGCAACCCAAACTCAGTCACCCTCCGTTGTATAAGGCTGCCCACGCTGCCATCTGCTGCCTGGGGCATGTCACTGGTGGCTCCTCGTTCATTTTTTTCCCCAAGGAATTAGGTAGCCCATTAAGGATGATAAAGTTATCTGCCCACCTCTGCATTTCTTCCTGCATCCATGGCCTAAGGTCATGAAGTCACTACCTTCAGCGTTCTTTGCTTTTTCAGAATAGCACACTGGCTGGAGCTGACCAAAGACGCACTCCGAGACAATTGGCAGCCAACAATCGTCAATATTCTGCTTAATATTGAACATTCCCCACTGCATCTCTAAGATGGGCTCTTACAGCGCAATGTGGCTTCAAGATAAAGGTCTGAAGCATGCCCCAGGCAGCAGATGGTAGCATGGGTAGCCTTATACAAGAAATGGTGTCTGACTTTGGGTTGCCCCAGAAGCCAAAGCTGAAACAAAATTTATAAGCTAGAAAGGCCAGTTAGAAAATCCTGTTCCTTTTCGGAAGCCACTTTTTCATGCATGCGGAATGCTTTTGTTCAGACACAAAGCACCCAGGCTCAGTCTGTTACGCCTTGAATCATTTTCCTGTGGCTCAGGGCCCCCCTTGACTTGAGCGCTATTATCCCTCTGCCTGATAGACCACGCTCTCTATCTCTAGGCTTGCTCCTTAGTTGTTTACGGATTTCTCAATCTGCCTGCGTAGGCTGAAAGAGACCCTTCCGCCCATAACAACCCTGTGGTTCTAAATCCTTTCTCTCTCTCTTTTACGCAACTCAGTCCCCTGGACTCCCAGAGCCTGGAATTAAAACCATCTTGAAATCCAAATTTTTACTTCTCCATCTAGCAACATAATTTTACCTTTGGCTTTTATGGGGCATTTATGCCGACACTTTAGACATCCCTGTTGGCCACCAGTTCTCAGGGCTTGCCCTACTCTAGTGGTCTGGAGTAGAATGATTCTCTTGAAGCTTTTTACGTATTTTGCAAATAATGTCTGTCCTCCAGGTTCGGTCAGGCTGGGGTCAGCAGGCCACTTGCACAAACATGCGCACTGGCTCTTAGGAATATGTTCAGTTCTGGGGTAGGGGCTTGCTGGCACTAATGTACATCCATTTAGAAATCCCTCAGTGAGAATATGGGTGAGTCTAGCACTATGTCAGGGGCTGTGGCCAAGGAATGTAGCTGTTTCAGTCTGACTGGGGGAAAAATGAACGATGATCAGTAAGAGCTACTGAGAAGCAGGATAGGAGGAGGGGTGGAGGTCAGACACTGGAGCTGGTTGCCCGAGTTCGAATTCTGGCTCTGTGTGACTTTGACAAGTAATCTAACTTCTCTGGGCTTCACTTTCATCAACTATAAAAGGGTGATAATAGGAGCCCCTACCTTAAGGGATTGCCTTGAGGATTTCATGAGTTAATCTAAATGAAGTGTTCATTGCCTCAGAATGTTAGCTGCACTATTACTATTAATACTATGACTGTGTTCTATCACAGAACAGTTGCAGTATTACTATGACTGTGATAGAAGCAACAGAGAGAAAATAGGAGTTAAGGTGGACTTTGGTAATCAGAGAAGACTTCCTGGAGGAGGAGGTTTGACTCAGGCATGGAAAGATGGGTAGGATTCTATGAATTGTGATCAGAGGTCACACTAACAGACTATTTTCCAAAGATGGCAGCCAACGATATCTCATAAGCTACAGACCTTTCTACAATGTGACCTTGACCCTCCTCCCATTGAGAGGTGGGGTCTGTGTCCCTTCTTGAATATGAATTAGGGGGGACTTATGACTGCTTCAATCAATAGAATCCAAGGGAAATGATGCTTGGTGATTTCTGAGACTGGGCCATAAAAGACCATGTAGGTTCCCCCTTATTTGCTATATCACTTTTATAAGAGGCCTATGAGCTCTGAGCTGCTATATAAGAAGCCTAACTATTCTGAGGCTACCATGTTGTGAGGAAGCCCAAGCTATGTGGACTTCCTTCTGTAGGTGTCTGCCTGGCAGTCTTTGAGTCCTCCCAACCCAGGAACCAGACATGGGAATAGGAACCCTCAGGTGATTCCAGATTCCACTGCCCAGCTGCAAGTCATCCTTAGGCTTAAGGCTTCCCAAGTGAGGCTTCTAACATCCTAGAGCAGAAACAAACCATCTTTGCCATGCCCTCTCTGAATTTCTGACCCACAGAATCTCCGAGCATAATAAAATGGTTGTTGTCTTAAGCCATCAAGTTTTGAAGATGATTAGTTATCCATCAATACTGCTTATTACATGCAGTGAAAAGGCAGCTCTAATGGTAGGGCTGTCATGAATAAAGTCACTGAAGAGAGCACAGTGAGAAGTCTGAGGGTAAGGACAGCAAGGAAAGGGGACAGTGGGGCCCATGTCCTGCTCCGTCCTGCCCTTACCAAACACCATCTCATCATCTAGAGTAGGTAAATATAATGAAAGGTGATTCAGGATAGCTCATGAAAACATCTGTGCAAATTCTAAAACATCAACTCTGGTTCAATTCATTCTCTGACAGGGTGAGAGTTGCAAAGAATATTGCAATAAATAACTTGAAATGTGTATTGATATGGTTTGACTGTGTCCCCACCGAAATCTCAACTTGAATTGTATCTCCCAGAATTCCCACGTGTTGTGGGAGAGACCCAAGAGGAGATAATTGAATCATGGGGACTGATCTTACCCATGCTATTCTTGTGGTAGTGACTAAGTCTCATGAGATCTGATGGAACTATCAGGGTTTTTGCTTTTGCATTTTCCTCATTTTCTCTTGCCACTGCCATGTAAGCAGAGCCTTTCACCTCCCGCCATGATTCTGAGGCCTCCCCAGCTATGTGGAACTGTAAGTCCAATTAAACCTTTTTGTTGTTGTTGTTCCTAGTTTCGGATATGCCTTTATCAGTAGCGTGAAAACAGACTAATATAGTGAATTGGTACTGGTAGAGTGGGGCGTTGTTGAAAAGATAACCAAAAATGTGGGAGTGACTTTGGAACTGGGTAACAGGCAAAGATTGGAACAGTTTGGAGGGCTCAGAAGAAGATAGGAAAATGTTTGGAACGTCCTAGAGACTTGTTGAATGGCTTTGGCAAAAATTCTGATAGTGATATGAACAATAAGGTCCAGGCTGAGGTGGAATCAGATGGAGAGAAGAAACTTGTTGGGAATGTGAGCAAAGGTGACTCTTGTTATGTTTTAGCAAAGATGCTGGCAGCATTTTGCCCTTGCCCTAGAGATTTGTGGAACTTTGAACTTGAGATGATTTAGAGTATCTGGCAGAAGAAATTTCTAAGCAAAGCATTCAAAAGGTGATTTGGGTGCTGTTAAAACCATTCTATTTTAAAAGGGAAACAGACTGTAAAAGTTCAAAAAACTTGCAGCCTGATGATGCAGTAGAAAAGAAAAACCCATTTTTTTGAGGAGAAATTCAAGTTCATTACAGAAATTTGCTGAAGTAGCAAGGAGCCTAAGACCATGACATCCCAAGACTATAGGAAAAATGTCTCCAGGCCATGTCAGAGACCTTCACAGCAGCCCCTCCTATCACAGGCCCGGAGGCTCAGGAGGAACAAGATGAGCCAGGTCCAGGGTCCCCATGCTGTGTGAGCCAGGTCCAGGGTCCTCATGCTGTGTGCCAGCCGCTCCAGCCATTGCTGTAAGGGGTCAATGTAGAGCTCAGGCTGTGGCTCCAGAGGATAGAAGCCCTAAACTTTGCAGCTTCCATGGGGTGTTGAGCTTGTGGTTGCACAGAAGTCAAGAACTGAAGTTTAAGAACCTCTGCTTAGATTTCAGAAGATATATGGAAATGCCTGGATGCCCAGACAAAAGTTTGCTGCAGGGGTGGGGGGACCTCATGGAGAACCTCTGCTAGGGCAGTGCAGAAGGGAAATGTGGGGTTGTGGGGTCAGAGCCCCCACACAGAGTCCCTACTGGGGCACTGCTTAGTGGAGCTATAAAAAGAGGGCTGCCATCCTCCAGACTCCAGAATGGTAGCTCCATCGACAGCTTGCACTGTGTACCTAGAAAAGCCACAGACACTCAACGTGAACCCGTGAAAGCAGCCAGGAGAGAGGCTATACCCTGCAAAATCATGGGGTGGGAGGGGAGAGCTGCCCAAGACCATAGGAACCCACCTCTTGCATCAGCATGACTTGAATGGGAGGCCTGGAGTCAAAGCAGATCATTTCGGAGCTTTAACATTTGACTGCACCACTGGATTTTAGACTTGCATGGACCCTGTAACCCCTTTGTTTTGGCCAATTTCTCCGATTTGGAATGGCTCTATTTACCCCATACCTGTAACCCCACTGTATATAGGAAGTAACTAACTTGCTTTTGATTTTACAGGCTCATAGGCAGAAGGGACTTGCCTTGTGGAGTTTTGGGTTAATGCTGAAATGACTTAAGACTTTGGAGGACTGTTAGGAAGGCATGATTCGTTTTCAAATGTGAGGACATGAGATTTGGAGGGGCCAGGGGTGGAATGATATGATTTGGCTGTATCCCCACTGAAATCTCAACTTGAATTGTAGCTCTCAGAATTCCCATGTGTTGTGGGAGGGACCCAGGGGGAGGTAATTGAATCACGGGGGCTGGTCTTTCCCCTGCTATTCTTGTGATAGTGACTAAGTTTCACGAAATATGATGGGTTTTATCAGGGGTTTCCGCTTTTGCTTCTTTTCTCTTGTCGCCACCATGTAGGAAGAGCTTGTCACCTCCTGCCATGAATCTGAGGTCTCCCCAGCCCTTTGGGACTGTAAGTCCAATTAAACCTTTCTTTTTGTTCCTGGTTTTGGGTATGCCTTTATTAGCAGCATCAAAACAAACTGCTACATGTATGAAATAAACTAAAAGACCTGAGGACTGACACTTAAGGGAATCCACCTCTCTCAGTGAGTGAAGAGTTTGTCTTGGGTCACAGTGTAGAAGTCTGTCTTCTTGGGTTCAAAGTCTGCCCCTGTCACTAATACCTGTGTAACTGTGGACAGATTGCTTAACCTCTCTGTGCCATTTTGTCACACTGTATATAAGGGATGGGTAGAGATATTGGGGATCCAGGCTACAAGCCAGGGCTGTGGAATAGCATCCTTAAGATTCTTAGAAGACAGTTTTATGGCAGTCCCCCTGATCTGACTGTACTCTGAGGCCATATTTTACTGGCAGCCTGAAGGTCATTTATTACTTTGATAGTCTTTTGCCAGGAAAGATTAGGGATGAAAAAAAGTTTTATATTTAAGTCCATCAAGTCCTGGCTTCTTTACATTTTGTTTAAATTCTACACAAAAACTGAATAGTTCTTTCCTTAGCTCTTCTTTACTCTCCTGTACTTTATTGCTATTCATCTGTTGTTTAAATTGCTTGTGACACATGGTAGAGATTTTAGATAGAGTGGTGAAATGGTTTGGCTGTGTCTCCACCCAAATCTCATCTTGATTTGTGGCCCTCATAATCCCCATGTGTTGTGGGAGAAACGTGGTGGGAGATAATTGAATCATGGGGGCAATTTCCCCCATACTGTTCTTGTGGTAGTGAATAAGTCTCACGAGATCTGATGGTTTTATAAGGAGTTTCCCTTTTTGCTTGGCTTTCATTTTCTCTCTTGTCTGCCACCATGTAAGACGTACCCTTTGCCTTCCACCATGATTGTGAGGCTTCCCCAGCCACATGGAACTGTGGGTCCATTAAACCTCTTTTTCTTTATAAATTACTCAGTCTCACCTATGTCTTTATCAGCAGTGTGAAAACACACTAATACAAGTGGAAAGGAGAATGGAATCACAGCAAAAGGGGTAAACATGCTGAGTTAGGATGTTTTGATTTTACAGGCTCATAGGCAAAAGGGACTTGCCTTGTCTCAGATGGTATGAGACAGTAGGTATGAAATTAAATCAGTAGGTATGAAATTGTGGTACACAGGCCAACAGCTTCAGCATCATGTTTGGTACTTGTTAAAAATCCAAGTTCCCAGGCCTCTGGTCTGGGACTGAGTCAGAAGGGACTATGAAGGAGGAATCTGCATTTTAGGGACATGCATAAGTTCACTAAATGTAAAGATGTTCCCTTCCATCAGGCTTTGCAGATACCTGCTTTTTCCACTTGTGCCCAGACTCGAGTTCTAGAATTGGTCTCTCTGCTTCCTTTTTTTTGTTCCCTGAATGGCTCTAGGTCTGGACAGTAAACAGATGGCTCACTCAAAGAGAGTATGCCTTTAATAAAGAGGCGATTTAAAGGTGCCAACCTAGGTCAGTGCAGTACCCAAGGCTAAGTAACAGTGGGGAGCTGTCACTACCAGGAGGAAGGGGAGCTAGAAGTTATCTGAGCTTGGAGAACCTCAATCCCATTTGGCCTGTTTCCTAAAGAGTTCCTTTAATGTCCCTGGATTGTTCAGTGGGAAGGTCCTGTGTAAGGGCTCTTAGGCTATGGAGTGAGATCTTTGTTCAGTGGGGCCAGGTGGGGAGATGAAGAATGTGGCTCTTTAACAGGTGGCTCCAGGGGACTGCGTGGAGAAACACTGGCCCAAATTGTCCTCAGTCTCTCTGATTGCTGCCTTTTCAGGGTTTTTCTGTCTTTTTGGAGCCCTGGAGCCCCTCTTATCTAGGCAGGAAGGGGAGTCAGTAAATAAATTCACACTATGAGGCTAGAGAGTGATAATAGCTAATCCCTTCCAAGGACAATTGCTTTTGGAGAAAAAATATGGCTGATAGAAAAAAGGACTGTTTAACTAGAAAGAAAGAGTGTCTCCTGGAAGAATACCACACTCTGGCACTGGAGTAGGAGCAATTTATAGGCAACCGCACCTTAAACTTTTCAAGTCAGCCCCTCTTCTATTCTGTGAATCTGCCGTTAAGCGTGTTCTCTAAGAGGCTTTCCAATGTGTCTACTTATGGAAGCTCTGTGAGGGAAGGGATATCTTGGTCTCTTTTGTTCACTGATAAATTCCCATAACCTGACACATAGTGGTACTCTGTTATGTGCTTGCTGAATGAATGAATGAAGGAAGGAAGGAACAGATGAAACATATCCTCAGGAACCTAGCTCCTGTCTCAAGTGAGACACACTTAGTGCCTCCCTTCTCCTTGTGGCCTGCCTGGGATTGAGCTGAAAAATGATTTTCATACACGTTGCCCTCATTATAACATCATCCCTCAGAGCGAAGCTCTCTGACCACCCTGAAGACCTGTATTTAATGTGATGAAAGGTGATTTAATGGAGTTGAGGAGAGCAAAGCATAAAACAGACAGCCATTTCAGAAAAGCAAAGCAGTCTGTCCCTCCAAGGGGAAAGGGGGAAAAGAAAAGAGGAAAAAATTCAGCACCCTCTCCAGAAGAGAGTGGAATAAGAAGATGTTTTGGTCAGCTCCATAGGAAGGCAAAAATGAAAGCCAGATAAGCCTGGAGGCCTCCCCTCCCCTGCAACAGATAACTAACTTACCATTTATTTACCTTGGAGCTGATTATGTACTGGGTTGAGGCAGGCAGGGAGATTTTATTGACATTTGGTCTCCCTTCACACATTTTTTGCGACAGCCAGACATCAGGGACTGAGCTGCAGGATATTAAAGGATTTGGAAAAGTTATCAAGGTATGGGACATATTTATCAAAGCCACAGTGATATTAGAAAGCTGGGCTGCTGCTACACCTGGGTCTGTTACTTGATTAAAAAAATAATAATGATTCATCCTCTGGCTGGCTTTTGCACCTGGGTGAATGCTGAGGGGTTCTGTAGGACCACCCTTGGCCAGGGATTTGCACATAAAGACCCTCTTTGGGCCTGGCAAAAACCGTAGGTGATAGATCACACTAGTGGCTGGGGAGGGGGTCGGTGGTGGTGTGCCTGCACCTATGCACACGCACATGTGATAAAGTCTCGTGTTCGGCAAGCTTCTATTGGTGTGTTACCAGACCTCTCTGTATTGGGCCAGTTTACATGATGGCCTTCAAGTATACCTGCGTGCTCAGGGCATCTTTAATTTCTAAAAGATAACTAGTTGGTTGAGTGACCGAAGGATTTGTGCACAAGGGGCCTCATGAGGGGTCTCTAACCTGCCTCAACCACTATTTCAGGTGCATAGCAATTATGTAACACAGGAAATCTCCATCTTTTAACATCAGCAAGTAAGAATATTTCACGAGTCACCTCTATTTAGCTTTCCCCCCAATTTTTCCACATGAATTATTCAGTGTATGACTGTTTCAATATGTCTGTCTTTGAAAAAATTGCTGGATGAACTTAAAGCAGCAAGAGGAAGTGCCTGCTTTGCAAAAACGATACCCACCTGCATATTTATCTTAAAAGGAAAGTCTTTTAACGCATTCACTCAGGTGAAAATATCATGGATAGCAAGGACTGACCAATGGTCATCAGGATCCATGGGGTTAATCCAGGTTTTGCCACCTGATTCCAATCCATCAGACCTGGCTATAAATCGCTTATATGTCTGGGTGATAAAAAGCAAATACAAATTTTCAAAAAGTTTAACCTTGCATGGTATATAAAGAGAATACATAATATTCTCAAGCATAAATATGTCTCAAGACAAACTCATTGCATATACCCAGAATACATAATGGAGCTTACTGAGACATATTTTTCCCCTAGCAAGAAAAAGCCAGAAATTCTGCAGTAAACTGTGTAGTTTCTGCACCTGAGAAATGGAACCTGTGGCTCTGACTCTTGATATCCTTCTAAAACGACACGAATTCTAGCTGAGGGAGAGGCTGAAATCTGGCTGAAGCTAGAGGATGGAAGACCTGGGACTCTAGCTGACTTCTTGGGGAGCTTGGCCAAAATCATTTCATGTGATTTACTTCCAATTTCTGCATCTGGAAATAAGGGGGGGCTGATCCAGAAACTGACAGTTTCTAAGGCAGTGCTTCCCAAAATCTAGTGGGCAGGTGAATCTCCTGGGAATCTTGACAAATGCAGATTCTGATTGGGTAGGTCTGGGGCGGGGCTTGGAATTCTTTTTTTTTTTTGACAGAGTCTTGCTCTGTCGCCCAGGCTGGAGTGCAGTGGTGCGATCTCAGCTCACTGCAACCTCTGTCTCCTTGGTTTAAGTGATTCTCTTGCCTCAGCCTCCCTAGTAGCTGGGATTGCAGGAGCATGCCATTGTGCCCAGCTAACTTTTGTGTTTTTAGTAGAGACGAGATTTCACCATGTTGGTCAGGCTGGTCTCAAACTTCTGACCTCAGGTGATCCACTGGCCTCAGTCTCCCAAAGTGCTGGGATTACAGGCATGAGCAGAAATCTCCATTTCTATCATGCTGTCTGCTGATGCCAATGCTGCTGGTCTGAGAACCACACCTTGGGTAACATGGTTCTAGCATTCTCTCCTGATCAGATGGACACAGACAGTGACTCTCACCCTTGGTTGCACATTGCAATTACCTGGGAAGCTTTAAAAAAATGCCATTGCTCAGACCACATCTCAGCCTGATTAAATTGGAATAATCTTTGGGGATGTGATCCAGGCAACATTATGTTTTAAAGCTCCCCAAGTGATTCCAAGGTGCAGCCAAAGTTGAGTAGAACTGGTTCAAGTTACCACATGGCTGCACACACTTCGATGGAGGCATCTGTCTTGAGGTTTATCACCCATACTTGTGATAATCCAGTAAATGGACCAGATACTATATACTGACATGGTAGTCTACGTCGTGTAATGGTGTCACAGAATCACGGCCTCCTCCTTGAACAGGTGAGGATGCTGAGCCTGTTTGTCCAGGAGACCAAGGCTGATGGGTTCCATGAAGTTCTACAGGTAATGGGATGACAAAATGCAACTTTTTTCTTTGTAATGCTTCTTACTAAAGGCCAGATTAATGGTTGCCAACACAGATGCCTACATGAGCTAGGTGGGCAGCAGAAACCATAAATCAGAGCTAGATCATTGCATATTTAAATACCAAAGTGTATCCTCTGAGAATTATGCTCTTTCACATTTCTTGAAACTTGTGGCTGCCTTTTCCTTTATTTTCCTCTTTTTGATAGAGACATGGGTACAAGAGAAATGTGTATCTACTCAAAGAAATACAGTAAGGCAAATGCAGGGGTGGAGCCAGGTTTATGTGGGACCTGAGATTTGTACAAATTGGGGAACCCTCTTTAAAAACTACACAATACTTTTACTTTTAGAAATTTACAAAATTGTATAACTGTCAAAAGATATTGCTATCTATGCCTGAGGATGTGGAACAGGGTCCATATAGTGAGGGGACCTGTGGTTTAATCTTCATTAGCTTCATGGGAAATCCACCTCTGTTACAAGTGTGAGGTAAAAGACAACACAGGTGGAATTTTAACACACAATAATGTCCTGTGCACTTCAGACCAAAACTTTACAGTAAAAACAAAAACGCACTGATGAAATGGCTGTGGAAGTTTAATGCAAGTAATTCCATGGAACAGATGAGACCTTTCATGACATTGAACTGTGACAGCAGCCATGAGTAAGACACAGGTGTACTAGACCCTTGGTACTCAAAGTGTGGTCCAAGGAGCGGCAGGAGCACAGCATCACCTGGGAGCTGGTTAGATGTGTACAATCTCAGGCCCCGGCCCAGACCTCCACAAATGGAACCTGCACGCCTGACAGGTGTGCACATTAGATGTTGAGGGAATATTGGTGATGACTTTGAGAACATAAGAGAAGAAAACAAGGAAGGTAGCTATGAGTCAGTTCATTTATTAGTATTTGTTTGTTCACGTATTCATTCCTTTATGCTTTCAATCAATATGTATTCTTGGAGTGTTTCCTTTATGCCAGGAACTGTGATATTCTACTTACATGGGATTAGGAAAGAGACTCGCAGAATGGCTTTATCACTTGGTTTTTTTCAATCTCCAAATTTTTCTTTCCCTATTTCCCCCAGCCCCAAAAGACACATCTTCACACATGCAGCATGATGGCTAGTGCATGACATTTGTTCCAAACAGAAACTGATTTGTTGGACTGCAAACAGAGATGGCTGTGTGTGCTGAATGCCTTAAAGAGCCTGGCACAGTATATGGAGCTGAGGTGGTGCTGAGTGGACCTCCCTCAAAGTTCATTAAAACTAGACAACGACAGCAACCTTCTGAGATGGGTTTTTTGAGAGTCAAAGGGAATGATTGCCTTACAATGCCAGCCATAGGTCTCTGCCCTGGGTTACAGCTGCTAGATAACTCCCCACTACTTAATTCTTTTGCCTTGAATTGCAGGACAACGAGGGTTAAGGATTTGGGTTCTGGCTTGAGGTTTAGGATTGCTGTTCCACCATCCCCTGGATCTGGGACTGTGGGAAAGTTAGGGCAATTCTCCATCCTCTTTGCTATAACGTGCATGTGGTAATATTACTTAGCAGTGGTGTGAATCACAGCGAGATCATGCACAGAGCACAGAGAAAGTGAGCCCCATGGTAAACATGAGCTGCTGCTAGGGCCATATAAATCACTTGCAAGTTAGTATGAGTTAGATCTTACATCAAGGCTTTGATCAGGGTGAGGGGAGACGGGTGAAGCTACAGGGGAAGGGTCCTGAGTTAGATGAAAAAGCCAACTCCCTGCCAGCACACTTTAGAGAGGGGGTGGCACAGAGAGCAGGGTGTGAGGTGCCCTTTGCAAGTGTGAGGAAGAAATAGCAATGTGCAGAATTTCAAGGGCTAAAAGCTGTGCCGGTTACCTTCTGGTGAAGGCCAGCTTCTGACGCCTTTGTTCCTAGCTGGCTCTGTGTTTATGCAATGAGACATCAAACTTGTGTCCTCTCATTAACCCTTTGTTTCTTCTTTGTTCCTGATTTAGAACCCCCACACTCTGATTATTTTTAGAGCTGTGAGAAGTCAGAAGTCACTTCTGTTTACAGAGGCCCGCTGCCTTCAAAGGCATGAGGGAAGTGCTAACAGCTCTCTCCTCACCCCCTGCCCCGCCCTTTGCAATACATTCTGGGGCGCTTTGCTCAACGGAAGAAAAATCACAAAGGAAAGCAATCTTTTCTGTCTCTTAGATGTTTACTTTCTCCATTTCTCCTGACCTGAGTGGGTTTAAAAAACATACACATACACTTTTATGCTTCCCCTGCAAAGTGGGGAGGAACCAGGCGGACTCCGACATGAGTCAGTGTTTGTGAAGCCTTTGCATTCTACCCTTCCCTCACTACCTTTTAGTTTTCCTTCTACTGTCTCTCCAGCACACCAAATTGGTAGCCTCCAAACCAGGCCAGGGGAGACCTTGAGCAGCCCTCCGTATTAGGGGTACCTTCAGTGGACAATTCCCACCAGATCCTAAGCCCCCCAGTTTGAAGACCCATGGCCATCGCATTTCCTCATTTCCACATCTAGAAATTTCTACTTTAGTACTATAGAGTGAAGGAGCTTAGAAATTCTGTAATCTAACTGCCATATTCTCCCAGCGAGAATGGCAAGGCCCAGAGAGTGGAGAGGCTTTTCTTAGGATACAAAGCATGACCCTTTCCCACAGGACCTTTCCCATAGAACATAAGGTTTATAAATATTAACTGTATATATGAAAATTATGTTGCAGGCCTTTCCCCAACATATTTTTGTTCTTTCCCGTTGTTTATGGATTCTTCTGTCGTGGTATAAAAATTACGCAGTTATGCTTATATTCAATGATTAGTCTATTTCTCTTCCCCATGCAATGGTTTTGGATTTGCATCTCTTTCCCATGCAGTGATCTTCCACATGGTTTTAATATTGCCTCTGAAGGGTAGTAGAACATGCCAGTCACAAATATGCCACTTTGGCATACTTGTGTTACCCTCAGGGATGCCCCAGGTGTTACTAAAGCTGCTTTGAGCACACGGGGAGCCATGACAAGTAACTGGACTGATCAGGGTGTGTGATTTAAGAGTACTTAGAGAGAAGATGGGGCAAGTGACCATTCTGGTATATAGTCAATTACTCTAGACAGCAGTGCCCAGGCTCCTCTGCTATCTTATGTTCAGAGAAGTAGTATTGCATGCTCTGCTGAAATTGTGGCCGTGCTGGGTACATATCTGGGTGGTTCAATGTGACCAGAAGAGTCTGTCACTTTTCTTTATTGTGATGTGTTTACACTACACCAGGGTAGGGCCACAGAAATAATAGTCCTACAGTTCTGAGACCGTCTACATGAAAAGACATATGTGCACACACACACACACACACACACACACACACACCCGTGCGTTTGAGTATGCAATGTTCCTGTTCACATCTGCACATGCCAGCACAGAGCTCACATGGATGATGACATCGCAGCTGGCACATCACTGAATATTCTTTTCCCACCTATCCACATGCATGTAATTTGTGCAGGGAAAGCTGTCTTCTCTAGATTTGGAGGTGAGTGTCATAAAGTGTCAATCTCTGAAAGGAAATGTGATTGAAAAAACCTGCCTAGTATGCATGGCTTTAGCTATCTGTAGAATCTTCTGCCAGCTGACCAGTGTCATAGGCACCATTGCAAGTGCTTTCCACATTGGGGCTTCTTTAAGGGAAGCTGTGTTTTCTGCCATAGTAGCTTTGTGATGTTTGGGAAGAAACTTACCTCTGTGTACCTCAGTTTTCTCATTTGTAAAATGACAGTAATCATACCTACCTTTTGATATTGTATGTGTATGGTGGGAGATTCACATAGAATAATAGGATAGTGTGAAGACACTCAAATTACATCTGGCCCAGGGAAAAACAACAACAAATATTAGTTCTTTCTTCTCTTTATCATGAGTTAAGAATGTTTACATGTATGTTAGGATAATATGGTGGATTCCCCACCTTACTATCTCAATAATTAACTATGTAACTAGGGGTATGTCACTTTATCTGTGCCTCCGTTTCATTCATTCATTCAGGCAGGCAGGCATTAAACATTTATGGAGTGTCTACCAAGGGCCACTCATTGTTTTAGGTGTGAGGAAACAGCAACGAACAAAACAGACAAAATTTTGGCCCTCATGGAGTATATAAACTAATCGGATGAATTAGAAAACAACCAAATATGTCCTTCAACGGAAATAGGCAGTCTTCATAGAGTCTAAAATGTTAGAATGTGTCAGCCTGAATATATCTAAAAAGGTACTGAAGTCTGTTCAATTCTCTGTGCTATGACTCATGTTTCCAAGGTATATCTGTTAGGAATCTTTTGACTTTAAATGTCATAAGACTCAACTCAAACCAATTTAAACCACAGGAGAGTTGGCTCACATAACAAAAAAAGTTGAGCAGCAATGTTGTCTTCAGGGACAGTTTGATCCAGTAGCACAACAACTGTGCAACAAAAAACCTGGTTTCTCTTCATCTCTCTTCTCTGCCTTTTTCCATTTTGACTACAGTTCCACATGGTGGCCTCCATTTTCCCCAGGTCCCTCATTAAAATAACCAATTGCTACCCAGCACCAGATCTTAAAGCACATTCGCATCACACTACCCAGGGGCTTTCTCAGAAGTCCCACCAAATTGCTCCTCACGATTAACCCCCTCCCGGAGTGTGGAGGGGAAGTCTACCTCCACAAACCATACTGAAAAATGGGGAAGTGATCCCCTGAGAAAAAAATCAGTGTCCTTTTGCTTGTAAGGATTGAGAAAAGCTGGAGAGACAACCCAAGCTGGTGTATTAGTGCATTCTCACACTGCTATAAAGACATACTGAGACTGGGTAATTTATAAAGAAAAGGCATTTAATGGGCTCATGGTTCCACAACATGTACAGGATGCATGCCTAGGGAGGCCCCAGGAAACTTACAATCATGGCAGAAAGCGAATGAGAAGAAGGCACATCTACATGGCAGGAGTAAGAGGAAGAGAGTGAAGGTGGAAGTGCTACACACTTTCAAATAACCAGATCTTGTGAGAATTCACTATCAAACTGTCATGAGAACTGCAAGGGGGAAATCCACCCCCTTGATCTAATCAATCACCTCCCACCAGTTTCCTCCCCCAACATTAGCAAATAGAACTCAACATGAGATTTGGGTGGGGACACAGAGCCAAACTATATCGGCTGGATTGTCCCACAGGGAGCCCAAGCACATATCCAGGGCTCGAACAAAGCAGGAGAAACAAAGAGGATTTTTTAAAAAGGTAATATTTATTTGAAAGCATTGACGTTATCATAGTGAGAAAATTTGGAGCATTCTTTTCATTGTAATTGTTTCATAGCTGAGCACTATTTTTATTGTGAATAACACATGGGATCGTGTAGAGCACACTATAATCTTTTCAGTGCTTGAAGGTCCCTAAAATCTTAATACAACCTTGTGGGCAATCAACAAAGTACACCTCCTGCAGCTGCAGCTGTGATTTCCAGCATAGTGTTCTGTGTTCCTTGAGGGCAGAATCACTGGAAAGGGGTAGGAATTAGTAAAGTGGTCTTTGGCTTTATATATCTGCAGGTTCTTGTGAGTTTGGTTAATGTGGGTCGGTCCTACAGAGGCTAATGATCTCTGAGTGAACTAAAGGTGTTGATTTCTGGGCCAGCCACGATGAGGCCCAGGCTTCCACCAAGACACAGTTTCTGAGAGAGCTGTCCCTCCTGAGAGAGAAAGGGACTGTCCCTCCCTCTTTTCTCAGCACTCTCTTGGTAGCCACAGGACTTTTACTTAACTTAGTCAAAATGAGGCTCAATAGAAGAAAGTCTAGAAGGAAATACAACCAGCCATTAGCAATGGTTATCTTTGAGTGGAGAAATATAGTGGTTTCCATTCATTTATTTCCCAAATGTCTATTGACAGCCTAGATTGTACCAGGCACTTTTCTAGACACTGTAAGTATAGCAGAGTACAAAGCACAAATAAACCACCTGCCTTCATAGTGCTCACACTCGAGTGAAAGAAGACAGATAATAAACCAAATAGACAAGCAAAATCCATAGTATGACAGAAATAAAGCTAGGAAGAAAAAGAGATCTGGGGAAATAAATGGGAAATTGGGAGAGAGGTGAGACTGCAAATTTAATTAAGTGTCCAGTGAAGAGCTGGCCAGGAAGCTGGCATTTGAATAAAGGCATGAAAAACACTCAGGAGTGGGCTATGTGGCTGTTTAAGGAAACACTGCTCCAGTCAGGGGAGAGGACCAGTGCAAAGTCCTTGAGGCAGGCTATGCCACGCATGTTCCAGGGGCGGCGAAGAGGTCAGTGTAGCTGGGACAGACCTATGGTGGGAGTTGGAGCAATAGACAAAGTCAGAGGTGAGAAAAAATGGGCAGACTGTGGGACTGCACAGGCCCTCATAAGGACCTCAGCTTTTGCTCCAAGGTGGGGAGTATTGGAGAGTTATGGACAGGAGTTCCTCTATGTGCCTTAGTGTTTAAGGAATCCCTCTGGCCTCTCTGTTGAGGATGGACTATGTATCAGCAAGGGAGGAACAGGAAGACCGATGAGGCCATTGTAAAAGCAGATACAATGACAGTTTGAGTAGGGTGGCAGTGGTGGAGGTGGCAAGAAGGAGTTCTGGATCTATTTCCTTCTTTATTCATATTTTGCTGTTTTCTACAGTTTCTTCAATGAAAGTGTAGGAAAGAAGACAAATGAAAGCTGCATGCCTTAATTAATTCGGGTGCATGGTGAGTTGTTGATATGGTTTGGCTTTATGTCCCCACGCAAATCTCATGTTGAATTGCAATTCCCAGTGTTGGAGGTGGGGCCTGGCCCGAGGTGATTGGATTATGGGGGTTGTTTCTAATGGCTTAGCACCATCCCCCTAGTGCTGTCTGGAGACAGAGGGCTCACGAGATCTGGTTATTTAAAAGTGTGTAGCATTTCCCCTTCATTCGTTCTTTCCTGCTCCTCCATGTGATGGTGTGCCTGCTTCCCCCTTGCCTTCTACCATGATTGTAAGTTTCCTGAGGCCCCCCAAGCCATGCTTCCTGTACAGCCTGCAGAACTGTGAGTCAATTAAACCTCTTTTCTTCATAAATTACCCAGTCTCAGGTAGTTCTTTATAGCAATGCAAGAATGGACTAATGTAATTGCTATAAGTCTCATTGCTGTTGTAAGCATGGAGACAGCTCTTCTGGAGCCCTGCGCCTGGGGTACCCAGAGAAGAGAGGAGGGCTTCATAACAAGGGTGGCCTTCCCAGCATGACATCCAGACCTTCTACTCACCCCAGGGAAGCTGTGACACATTCATCCAATGAAGGGGTCACCAGGGGAAGGTCGCCATTGAGGAGAAGGTGAGATGAGGGACTGGGTCTCTCATAGTGCATCTTTTCTCCAGCCTCCTCAGCAGAGACTATAGGGCCAGGAGGAGGTGACGTGATGGCAACTCGGACCTAGTCCCACTGATCACATGATGCTGGGGAATACTGAACGGTTGTGGGAGCATCTGGACCTATGACAGGGCCCTGTGACTGGACCCTGTGAGGGCTGTGCCCATGCTTCTGCCCCTTTGCCTGTCGATGATGGAGAACTGTCCAGTGACCACCTGCACAGAAGTTGGTTTCTCATCATCTTCCAAGATTAATGCTTGTATTCCCACTCTCTGTTGGAGGTGCTGTCCTCTATGGGAGCCACTAGCCACATATGGATTTTTAAATTGAAATATAAATTAAGGGTAAATAGAATGAAACAATCAGTTTCTCAGTCTTACTGGCCACATCTCAAGTGTTCAGTAGGGACCTGCAGCTGGGAGGCCACTGTATTGAATAGCGCAGATCTAGACCGTTTCCATTATCACAGAAAGTTCTGTTGGACAGTGCTAAGTTAGAGGATGGGACAGGCTGTTTGACATTTACTTGCTGATGCTCACAGTAAACTGGCCACCCCAGGGGTAAGGCTTGTGGGTGGGGCAGTGTGCCATCAGGGAATTCTACTTGACGCCTGCCTCTTCATTCCTCCACAGACTTCATGATTCAACTCAAATGTCACCTTCTCTGTGAATGGCTCACTCCATTCCTGGGCTCCCATGACACTCACAAATACCAATAAGATACTATTAAATTCTTGGAATTATGTGGAATCATGGATGTTGTAGTCTGACCCCATGTGACTGTCAAGTCTTTCCATGGCTGTGACTATGTCTTATTTACCAGTGTATCGCCAAAGCTTGTGGATGCCCAACAAATGTCTGTGGCATTACACATCACAGAGCCCACTCTCCCTCCATGACTGTGCATGTTCGCACAGGTCACTTAACCTTCAACTGTATCAGCGTTAAAATGTAGGTACCTGGGACTGGTTATATTATTGAGGCATGCAGTCAAAACCATGCATAAGATTGACAGAAACTTCTTTGGGTGTAATGTTATAGAAAGTAGACAAATCTTGGTAACAGATGTGTTTCTTCCAGTCACCAGCTGTGTGACATTGAGCAATGTACCCAACAGCTCTGAGACTTTTTTTTAATTGTAAGTTCTGAGCCTTTTAATTCCCACTTGTAATGAGGAAGTGAGGAAAGTTATTGTGGAAGTGGTGCTGGGGACAGGGTCTGGCATATCATGGAGACTTACTACCCATTAAAACCCAACCTATTTTCAGATAGAACCACAAGGTCTCTGGAAACAGGCTGATGGTCCTGGGACAGCCTAGGGCAGGGTTTGGAGCTGGAACTCCCCCAGTACATGGCAGGTTGCCTCTGTGAGTTGTTTTTCTCAATGTACCTGATGGCGGTGGTGAGTATAATTCATCCCTGCTCACGGTTAATGGCTGGTGACATTTTGAAGACGGCTTCCTGGCTTTGGCTTTGCTGGCAGCAGGGGGATTTAAAAATGCCCGATTGATGTCAGGTTCCAAGAAATACAAAATAGAATTGCACGCAGCACCTGAGAGCAGACACAAAGTCACAAGAATGAGATGCAGGCTCTCAGATTTCCCTGCAACCCTCAGACCTTGCCCCCAGTGACTGGGGAGTGGTGGTGGCCAGAGTTGTTCGGACATGCTGAAATGGTGGGCCAATTTGCCATGGACAGAAACGTTTCACGGGAACTTGGGGATTAAAATTCCACACGCCTGGAATCGATATTCTATGCTGGTGTTATAATTCACTTTTCGAGAGAGAGGACGTAGCTCTCAGAATTCTTGGGTGAAGTAAACCACATATCTACAGGATTAAGTAGATTTCTCTGCTTATAAATCGCACCCAGCAATGGGTTGGTTGAGGGTGTTGAGGGGCCGAGGGAGGATGTTAGGGGAGGGACAGAGGAGTGGAGGCTCTGGGTCCCATGGAGACCCTTGATCACAGCATTTCACGGGAGGCCAGCATGCCAGAGTGAGCATCAGACAGCTGTGATTTTTCTGATGGGAATGGCACAAAACAGTGGCCTGGAGTAGTTGGGTTGGCAGAAGCAGCCAGAAATGACTCTGAAGTCAGGCAGGCTGTTTAGGTAAGCACCATAAACAGCTGGGCCCCTTTCTGACACCAACATTGGCTACTGCATCTTAAAAGAAAACAAAATAGACAGATTCATAAGATATTTTTTTCCCCTTAGACTTGCTACTGAGTGCGTGTCTCTGCTCATTTTGTTCTGCTTCGAGGGGACAAATTTGGATCAATGACCTTGAATGTATCAGGCCCTTTCACGCGGGGCAGAGCCAATTTGGACTGACTCCGAGCCGGCGTCCTTCAACCTTTCCCCTTCCTCACAGGCCCTCCCAAACACTTTTTCCTTTGGGGAGAGAAACCCTGGCAGAAGCTCTTAAGAGCTGGCAGGAGGCCCGTGTCCCCGGCAGGATCACTGGGCCTTCCCTGGACTACAAGTTCAGGGAGGGCCAAGACTGGAAGTGAAATGCATTTCTTGGTGTCAGCGTGTTCCCTAATGGGTAACAGTTGATGTCGCAGAATCAGCCTGATGATTTGGCATGATTAGAAGGCGCCGCTTTTTAGGCGGGCCTGGGGATCATGGCTTGAGTGTGGAATTAGCTCTTGGCCCCCCAGGGAGGGAGCCAAACCCCGCTAGAGAGAAGCCTCCACTCCCGCTAAGGAAGCAGAGGTAATAACTAATAACCTTCCCTCTGCCCCGCCTTCCCCTAACCTTGTCGTGAACCGTGGTTGTTTTGTTCAAAGAAGTGCTTGTGCAACCAGGCTCACTTTAATGAAAAGCAGACCCTTGTTCACCGTTGCCCCTCCTTGGGCAACAGAGATAAAAACCTAATGGCATGTCAGATCCTTGATGGCAAACTCGCCAGGAAAACAAAATTATCAGGGTAGAGCGGAGGCAGTGGACTGTATCTGCTTTTGTACTATAAAATAACATAACCCGATGACCCCCTCATTTGCTGAAGGGGCATCCGGCTGGAAACAGGGAGGCCTCTCACAAAAGTTCCCATTGCCTGTCTCGGCCACAACTCTGCTTCGAAACAATGTTGCTCTCAGCTCTCTTCTCTTCCCCTCCCCTCAGACATCTCAGTCCTCATTTAGAATTTCTAAGGCACTAGCCCTTGATAACAACATGTTTATCACAACACAAATTGTGAGACTCTTGACAGGAAAATGTCCTCAGAAGGTTTCCTGTGCAGACTCACATACCCACCCACACACATTCGACTCCACGCTGAGAAACAAAATTCCCAAACTATCTCTATCAGATAACAAAGTCGAAAAGTCCCTTACCTATCAGGTCACTGAAAGACTCACTCGACAACTCACACAGTGATGTTTAATTGCATCCAAGAGATGTTTTGAAACAATGTCAGAAACAGAAGAATGGTGAAAGTCCTTTAAGAACAACACTTCTGTCAGAAGAGCATAGTGACCTCAAGAAAACTTCCCTGAGTCATGAGGCTAGCTGCCATGGCTTCTTCTCTCCTTCTTTTCTCCCTCCTTCTACCTGTCATCACAAA
This sequence comes from Callithrix jacchus, assembly GCF_049354715.1. Taxonomy (NCBI): domain Eukaryota; kingdom Metazoa; phylum Chordata; class Mammalia; order Primates; family Cebidae; genus Callithrix; species Callithrix jacchus. The sequence goes on along the minus strand of NC_133524.1, from coordinate 40,264,885 downwards.
CATTTATAGAGCGTATATCATGAGCCAAGGTCCAAGATAGGTTCTGGAGAACCATCCTGAAGCAAGACAGGAATGATCCCTGACTAATTTCTGGCCACTCATCTGTGGCAGAACTGCTTCTTGCCCCCCAACATCCAATATCACTTTCTTTCTCAATAATAAGATCCCCAGTTTTTAGCTAGGCACTTCGGTCTCCATAACAAAAAGTACTTGTCCCAGCCTCCCTTTCAGCAAGAGATGCAACCATGTGACTAAGTTCTAACTAGTGGGATGTAAGCAGAAGTAGTGTGTGACGTTTCCAGGAAGTGTTAATAAAGCTAGGGAAGCGTATCATTTCCTCCATCTTCCTCCTTGTGGGTTGAAATGTGGACATGACGGCTGGAATTCAAGCAGCCATGTTTTGCCATGAGGTAGGAGTCGTGAATGGCTAATGGCAGAAGAGCAAGATACAGCCTTCAGTTGTAGAATCCCTTTGGAAAACCAGCCATCTCCTACAAAATTAAACATGTACCTGTACTACACTCGGCAATCCTCCTCCCTCTCATTACCCAAGAGAAATGAAAACCTGTCTCCACACACAGATTTCCCCACAAATGTTGGTAACAATTTTTTTCCATAATAATCCCAATCTTGAAGCAACTGAAATGTCCAACAACAGGTGAATAAACAAATTATGGTGTGTTCATACTATAGAAGACTAATAAGCAATAAAAAAGAACAAACTACAGATACTGCAACATCGGTGAATCCCAAAAGCATTATGCTGACTGAAAGAAGCCAGAAACAAAGGAATAGCTACTGTATGACTCCATTTACATGGAATTCTAGAGCGGGCACATCCACTCCCTGGGGATAAACGTCAGATCACCTGGAGAGGGACACTAGTTAACTTCTGAGCCCATGGAAATGTTCTCTTTTGGTCGGGCTTTTGATTACATGGTGCAAACATTTGTCAAAATTCATCAGGATCTATGTATTTCGCCACATGTAAATTATGCAATCCTAATGACAATGATATTGATAATAATAATAATAGCCTGGGTCCTTTTGACTTTGTAATGCCACCTTTTCAACCCTCAACTGTCCACCTCTGAACCTTATTTATGATGACGGAAAGAAACTTCAGCCAGTCTTCTGTGGCATTTTCTATCACTTTTAGCTAACCCTGTCTTGACAGCGCTTTATCTTCTCCATGCCAGTCACCAGTCATGCAGGCTGACTCCTCTCTCTGCTCTGAGTGGTAAAGTCCACAACGGAGTAGGTCCCAGGAGCTATGACACAGGTGAGATCTGACAGCGAGGTTAATCCAAGTGCCGCAGTTTTGAAAAGTCTCACTCTAGCCCTTGTTCCAGGATTTCCCCAGCCTGAACACACAGCCAAGTCTCCTTGCTCGTTCTCAGCCCACCCAGGGGAGTAGAGCATTGCAGACTCCGTGCCCTCACACCTGGTAGCCCATTTGGCAAGCAGGATCCCACTTTGTGGGGTTTACTTTGGTCAGCCGATTATTCTTGAATGCTGGTACTAGGACTATTCTTAGCACACTGTCAATCCCTAAGAGACTCTGAAGAGGCACATGGTTGAGTAACAGCTGCATTGTGGCTATTACCAATGCCATTATCATCATCATTATTGCTGAGATTCAGCTTATGTGGTATGCCAATCGGTGAAGTTTGGGGGCCTTTTCCATCATTGGAAGAACCAGTCCAGGGCACGTGTGGGTTTCCATTTGGAGTGGGTGTGACCTCAGGAGAGGCATATGTTCTTGTACATAGCTGGGGCTGGCATTTCTGGCAGTTCCAGTAGGCAACTGCCTGCGTGGAGGGATTTCAGGTTGATCCTCTGTCCTTCTCACCAATCTTGCCCAGCCCTGCCACCTCTGTCCCACCAAGTAGTCCCCTCACCAGCAACCACAAATTCTACAATTAGGGATTCATTCCTTTGACTTTATATTTTCTCTGCCATTAAAGTGCAAATTCTTCTGGTAGTTTTCAAAGAATTGTGTGTGTGTTTTTTTCACCTTCTCTGTTAAAATAAGGAGGTGAAATACATAAAGGGCCTCATGAGAAGGCATTATTGTGGAAGAAAGAACATGAAGAAAAAGAAGATGGGGCAAGGTCAGTGAAGACAAAACAACAAGAAAGGTGAACACTTCCTGTGTTTCTAGCATGCCCTGGGTGTCAGCTCACATGATGTTATGAGAGTGGCCCTATTCTTGAAGTTTTATTTAACAAACACTTGATGCATACTATACACTCAGGCACTGTAGCAACAGCTATATGAAACTTAACTCATTTAATTCTCATATCAACTCCATGAGGTGGGTTTATTAATATACCAGATTATAAACGAGGAAACTGAGGCACCTGAGGCACAGAGAGATTAAGTAACTTGTTGAAGGTCACATGGCTGATATCTAGCAGAGCTGGGATCCCAATCCCTGACACCTAGCTGCCAAGGCTGTGCTTGTAAGAACTTTTATGTAACCATAAAAAGCTGGTTATTGCTCTGCCATCATTGGATGATCTTAATTGCCCAGATATCTTGCTTTTGTGTGTGTGTATGTGTGAGTATGTGTGTGTGTGTATGTGTGTGTGTGTGACAGGATCTCACTCTGTCGCCCAGGCTGGAGTGCACTGTCACGATCTCAGTTCACCACAACCTCTGCCTCCCAGGCTCAAGCCTCAGCCTCCCAAGTAGCTGGGATTATAGGTTCACATGGCCACACCTGGCTAATTTTTGTATTTTTAGTAGAGATGGGGTTTCACCACATTGGCCAGACTGGTCACAAACACCTGACCTCCAGTGATCCACCTGCCTCGGCCTCCCAAAGCGCTGGTATTATAGGCATGAGCCACTTCTCCCAGTGGATATCTTGCTTTTTTATTCATACAGTATTTTTCAAATAGATACTTGTATTTTTTCACAATGAGATGTTTTCATTGTAAGGATACACCCACATATTCCCAGCATTTCACTTTCCTCCAAATATATTTTTCCAAAGGAAAAAGATGTGGTATTTGTTTCCTTTAAAAAAAAAAAGTCTACAAGCAAAATACCAGGACAATAACAAAAAACCCTGACTAGTGGACGTTGTGCATCAGCTCAGCGACACCAGGACCCAGGGTGCATACCCTCAGGCCTCTGAGATACATTTCCTGAGATTTTAGGGTGAGGGTTCTTCAATAACAAGAGGGAAGAAACCTGAAAGTGTTGTTCAACCTGGAGATGCTACAGGTGAAGAAAGGAGACACCACCCCGAGGAGCAGAGAGGACAAATATTGGAGTGTTTTTAATGGGAGAAAAGCCAAGGTGTAGAACAGGTCTCTTGTGTTAGTTGTGACATCTGTGGAAAGTTCTGGAAGCTGTCGGCTCCAGCACTGGCACTTCTATAAACCTAGGCAGTTGGGAGCCTGCCAAGGCCAGGAGTGGGGGGTGACATTTTGGAGAACAACACCTGGAGCCTTTTTGCCCCGAGAAATAAAAACCACATGTGTAACTAAGGAGAAGCAGACAATTCCACAGAGAATTTCCTATTCCTACCTGGGTGGAATTGGAATCTTCTGTGAACTTTGTTCCTGCCTCCGTGTCCTTATGCTAATGACACTGGCGTTTCGTTGTTTGCAGAGGCCACAAGAAGGAATGGTTCATGTTTTGGAAAGATGGACCAGGTTTAGGCAGGGGTGAGACAGATGCAAAAGGACACAAGCTCCTGCTGGGTACAGGGAAACGGCAGGACTCTGAACTGAATACAGGCCCTGCTCCAGTGATACGAGCTCTGATGACATCCATGGCTTTCTGCCCCTATAGTTCTCTGCTCCCTGACTAACTGGGGCTGCCAATCTCTAACCTGACAGCCTGACCTTTCCTCAAGGCCAGGGGTCAGTTGAGGCCAACACTTCACTTGATCCTTCCCTGAAATACTGCTGCCTATCTGTAGCCACATCAGTTTAGCCTAGGGTTCCTCAGAACTTGCTACCAAGAAAAAACTCTTTCCACCACAACGCTGTTACCCCTTCACACTCCCCCATTTTCAAGGCCTCTGCTGTTTCCACTCTCAGAGTTCAGAGAGACTTTCAACTCCTTTTCACATCTGTTCCACTACCCAGAGCCTGCCCGATCCAGCGGGTGAATCTCCCGTGGCCCAGACCCAACCTGTCCCATGCTACGGGAGCCCTCTTTCTAATCGAGGTTCCAGATGAACTGAACTCGTGAGCGAATAGGCATCTATGTGCACTTTATCTCATGTCAGCCCCTGCAACCATCCTCTGAGATGTTTACCATTGTTCCTGTCCAAATAACCTGGATACCTGGGACTCAGAGAGGTTGGGGCACTTGACCATGAGCTATAGCAACCTTTCTCCAAGTGAGTTTGGTGGAACACTAATAGCATGGTGAAAAAGTCATAAAACATCATTTCACACACTATGCCTCCCAACTGGATTCAAAATGGATACACTCACTAAAGGCTCTGAGACCTGTCCCACATCTTTAAAAAGATTGACACCCCCCACCTCCAAGATCCCAGCTCTTTTTTAACTTATTTCAAAAACATAGCATTTCCCAACTTATTTGACCAGAGAACATTTTTCTCATGCAACTTGTAGATTAAATTACCATACAATAAAAATTCACTTAATCTCTCCAAATCTTCACTTCACAAAGAGTATACTTCCTTGTCCCATGGATAAAAGGCTGGGCCATGTGACTTGCTTTGCCCAGTGGAATGAAGGTGGTGGTGATCCTGTGTCAGTTTCAAGCCTAGGCCTTAAGAAATATTGCATGTTTCCATTTGCCCTTTTGTGACTTTCTGTGTTCAATGAGAAGTCAATACCCCAGTGGGCTGCTTCCCAACCATCCTGAACCCTGGAATGAGACACATGGAACATAGCTGACCCAGCCAACCTGCAGATGCACAAGTGAAGAATAAATGCTAATCATTGTATGCCACTGAGGTTTGGGATTGTTTGTCACACAGCATCATTATCAGTGATGCCGATACACCAATACACCAGTCCTATTTAATATCTCATAGAATCACTGCACTCAATGGAATCCTCTTGAAAATCCTTGAAAATGCTGAGTTGAAGTCAGTTCAAATGGCCAATCCAGAGCTGCACTCAAGGCTTCGAATGCCAGAATTCTAAGGCCTGCTTTTTCTCACTGAATCAAGCTGATAGAAATGAACAACATCTGCCTCCACGGTTGGAAAAGCTGCCCTGAGACAGTGTGATTTGGGGATTTTTTATTGCAATGAGAAATACAGGGATGGGGCAGGTGATGTTCATGGAGTCTCCAGGCTGGCACTCTGAGGCAGGTCTGGAGCCCTTGGGCAGGTGCACCAGAGGCAGGAAGCATGTGCTGCTGTAGTCCCTTCCAGGCCAAATCCCTGGAGGCACTGCATCACAGAAGTTCTCATCTCAGACTCTGAGCACTGCTTTTGAGTTCTTTCTTTCCTTAAACCTGCAGAAGCCACATTATTTTCCAAGGTCCTTGTCAGTAGCCTAAATTCATACCAACTTGCTGAGTTGGTACAAAGTGCAGAATTGATGGTACAGAAAGACATTAAACAACTACAACCCTTTAGACCATGTCAACTGATCATCCATAGCCTCAACTGAAGAAACATTTCATTAAATCCTTGCACTTTCTCCCCAAAGAGTAGGAATGCCCTTCTATCTTTCAAAAACAGATGGAGGCCTGGCATGATTTTCACTCCAGCTGGGACAGTGGATTCACCTGAGCTAAGCTCTAGAGAGGGTCGGTTAATCTTCATTCAAGAAACACATCTTGAGTACCCTAGGCCATGGAGGAACTGGAATACATCGTGTCTGCAGGGAGTGGGTACAATCCCAGCCCAGAAGGGAGAGAGGCAGGCCAATAACAACTACAGCGCAATGTGCTGAAGGAGTGTGTGAGTCTGAAGGTTCTTTGTAGGCAGAAAAATACCTATCAGGGGCTGTCCATATATGAAGGCAATTGTGAAGCCCCCCTCCACTCTACCAAATAGTGGCTATAGGGCTACCCTCACAGTTAAGCTGGTACAATGTGCACAGAATGGGACTGATTCATAATCTATGGGGTGAAGCTCCACCCTGTAATGGTGATTGGCTGACAGAATAGTGAATGAGCTCCAAAATGCCAGCTTAAGCTGAATAGGGATGTGTCCTGGGAGGCAGCCCTGGAATGAGATGGGAAATTAGGAAATGCTAAGTTAACAAATCAAGTCCCTTGTCTCATGCTCTGTTTGGAAAGACACTGTGAAAAGAAAGATGCTACTCAGCCATGGAGACTTCCAGTGAAGTGAGACCTAGAGGCAGAGGCCAGAGGGACCCACTGAATAACTCCAGGGGAAAGAGTGCCTTGGCTTGGGACCCTTGAGTGTGTCAGTTTCCTTTGTTCCTTAGCTAAGATCAGGGCTCTGGGACTTGGATGACTTGAGCAAGGTAACCAGTGTCCAGTGTGTTGAGGATGCCCTCACTGTCAGGGTTGTGGAAGTTCAGTGTCAGCACTTGAGAGTGAGTGCTTCCTCAAGTTTTGTGCCTTGCCTGTCTCACTGCCCCACGTGAGCCCTAGCCCTGCCAAAGAGGCTCAAAGCAGAAGGTCCATGCATAGAAGGTGTGTTTTGAATCTTGGCCCTTCCACTTATTAGTTTTGTAAACTTGAGCCATTTCCTTAACTCCCTTAGCTCCAGCTTCCCCTTCTGTGAAACAGAGATACAGTTCCAATCTCGCAGAGGGATACAGGAGGATGATGCTGGCAGAGTACTAAATGTGGAGCCTCTGGTAAATGGTTATGACTGGTTTGGAAAGATATCCTTTCCATGAGGGGAGAGTCCTCATTCAGGATTATCTGAGAGATGTCTCTTAAGGTCATTGTAGTGGAGGCTCTGATGTGCCACCTGGGATTCCCTTCAGGACCACAGAACTGCTTCCTCCAGCTGCTAAGAGAGCCACTGGCATAAAGGCTTCAGCAGTCTACCTCCTGTAAGAATTGCCTCAGCTGAAGAGAGCTGCTTTATCCAAGGTCCACTCACTTCCTGGGGCAGCCTACATCCAGTGACTGGTCATGTAGCGGTATAAAGGCCTTGACCTCTTGCCCCAATTTGGGGCTAATCTCTAGGGCTAGCTCCAAAGTCCCCAGGGTGTCAGCTGAGGCCTCTCAGTGGAGGGATTGTAGCCCAAGGTCCTCCTCTTCTCTGTCTTCCCTTGCTCCCCTGCAGCGTCTCCTCCACAAACTTCTTGCATGTCATGTGGTAACTCATCTAGAGGGTCCATTCACAGGGGAGCACAGCCTGCGATAATCATTCCATCCCCTCCGTGTATTTCTGTGCTCACCGTATTAATCAGGATTCTTTTGGTTGTAAACTTAGGCAAAAAACCAATGCATCAGATTACAGAATCCCAGGAAAGTTGAAAGGTGGGGGTAGCAAGGAAACCATTGGTCTTTCCGCTGTGACTCCTTCTGTGTGTGCATGCTACTCTCTCTCACCCGTAGACCACTTCTACTACACAGTGGGATATGTATGTGCTCAGAGCTTCCTAATTCTCCACCTTAAATTCCAGGCCACTTGAGAAATGCTGACTCATTCCTAGTTTAGAAAACTCCAGAAAAGACTTTTGATTGGCCCATCTTGGGTCAGGGGCCATCCTGAACCAATTAACACAGCCCAGTGACCATGTTAAATACTCCCAGGGGAACTACCATGTTCTGGCAGTTAACAGAGGAAGAAAAACATAAGACTTTGGCCGATAAAGGGAAAAGCACTCATTAGTAGAAACTGTGGTCAGATTTTTGGTTGCCCGGCATCTGAACCCCTTTTCTCTCAATCTAGGTAGCAGGTAGAGCCCACCTGTCACTTGAGCAGCTAAAAATGCATGGCACTTGCTGTAGCAGACACTGTTGTGCCCACGCATAAGTGCTTGGCCCTCACCACTCCTACATATGCCAATGTAAGCACATGTAACTTTTGATACAAACCAGGTTAGATGGGCATAGAAGTTGACTTCGTTCAAGAGGTAATGCCTCCCTCCACCAATGACAGGTGGGAACTGGTCAATCAAACTCCAGTTTCCCCACCCATCAGATAGGATAACTCCAAGAAGGTCTATACTATCTCCCAGAGTTCCCCAACAAGAATGAGACCCAGTTGCCCACAGCAGAAAAGAAATATCTATGCATATACTTAGATCATTTAAGCCAAATCCTTTTTTTGCCTTAAATGATAAAGTTTCATGACCTGCCCTTTATCAGTTTCTTTCTTTTCCTATCTCAATACCCCACTTCCTTCTGGCACTTCCTGGAATCACTTCCCAAGTAAATTATCCTTATCTCAGGGTTTTTGCCTGGAGAAACCCAAAGTAAGACACTTGCCTTCTCAACCTTCCTGGTGGTCAGGCCATGCATGCGTGACATAGACTCAGCCAGTCAGATATACCTGCCATAGATTGGAATCGGCAGCTAGGAACAGTGGGAAATTCTTTCTGGCAGCAGCCATGGTGGCTATAACATCCAGATCCCAGCAGGCACCAGCGAACAAAGGAGTCATGTCTGTCAGCTGTTGGCACTACAAACTGGTGTTCTTGCTGGCTTGGGTCTGCCTCCCCAGCTGCTCTCTGACCTCTGCCTGCTTTTCAAGGCTGGTTCAGCAGTTTTACCAGCAACTTGGCAAATCACCTAATATTGCTTCAACAATTCCTTCCATGATCCAATTAAGTCAGAGTTTGTTCTAAAACCCAAGCTGCCATCAGCAAATGTGGCCACTCATATCATTTGTTCATAGGCAGAGAATGTGATGTTAGGCTGGTGAGAAGGTCTGGCATCACTCTGCATTAGTCTGATTAGCCATTGTGAATTGGATATTTAAGTCTCTGTTGAGCTGGATGAGTGAGCTGATCTGTTCTCGGAATGCTGAGAGCATCCGGTTTCCAAGGCTACCCAGCTGACTGCCACCCATGTTGAGTTCACCAAAACGCCACCTCAGAGGAGAGTGAGCAAGTTTCAGCCTGGGTGACTAGCAGATTCTTCCTGGACATCACTTCCCTGCATCCCTCAGAATCAAGGCCCTTCGTATTTGAAAGAGCAGCACCAACAGTCTTCCCACCATCACCCAATCAGAGTCACTCACAGGCAAGAGTCCTTTTCGGAGCGGCACAAGAAGGGCAGAGAGCTGGAGAAAGGGCCAGTAGGAAAATCCATGGATACTCTGTCCAGAGGAGAGTAAGCACAGAAAGCGAAATGTGCAGTTTTAAGCTACTACTAAAACCTCCTCAGTGTAGAGAAGAGAGAAAAAAAGGCAGATATGGCCGGGTGCGGTGGCTCACGCCTGTAATCCCAGCACTTTGGGAGGCCGAGGAGGGTGGATCACGAGATCAAGAGATCGAGACCATCCTGGTCAACATGGTGAAACGCTGTCTCAATTGAAAATACAAAAAATTAGCTGGGCATGGTGGTGCGTGCCTGTAGTCCCAGCTACTCAGGAGGCTGAAGCAGGAGAATTGCCTGAACCCAGGAGGCGGAGGTTGTGGTGAGACGAGATCTCCCCATTGCACTCCAGCCTGGGTAACAAGAGCGAAACTCCGTCTCAAAAAAAAAAAAAAAAAAAGGCAAATATTTTCTTACTTTTCTGACGTCTTCCTGGCCTTGATCAAATTAACATTGTTAAGTACCAGTCTTGTCTGAACATATGCAGAAGAAACATTAGAATAGACTAGAGTAAGAATGGAATGGAACAGAATGGAATGAAATGGAATAGAACGGAACAAGCCCAGTTTATGATACAGGCAAACAACACCAACTTGCTGCTTCAAAATTCCTGCTTCAGCCTTTCCTTTCTTCTATGAAACAAATGCCCTATAAGTTTACCACCAGCAAAGAGGGTGAAAATAAGCAAAAAGAAAGTTCCCTTATTGCCTCCAGGTGACTGTGGGAGGTCGGTCAGAAAGGCCCGCTTTTGCTGAAACCGCATTTACACACTGACACACTCCTCTCTTGTTAATATTTGCATTGAACAAGCCGCTTTCTGTGCTGACATTTTGCATCTAGTTAAATGCCAGCAAATCCAGAGAGATGTGGCTTTGACCTGTGGTTCTGCCCTTTTGGACAAGCATCTGATGCTAAGGTCCTTTCATTCTAATTTCTTATATTCCACATTTTGAATTCTTTCATCTCTAATTTTTTTAACTGGATGAAATGCTTCAGACTTAATATTATCTTTGCTGAATACTTAATTGAGAAATGTTGTTAAAAAGGCATTTGGCTTAAATGATCTAAGTGTATGTGTAGATATTTCTTTTCCGATGGTAAAGTGGCTTTGAATGATTTTTGTTATTATTAGGAAATGAAATAAAAATTTGCCTTAAGATGTTTAGTGCAGTATTTTTTTTTTTTTTAGAGTGCATGGCTTTGTTAACCATGAGGGAGAAATTGTTATTGAGGATTTTAAAAGTCTAGGGAGACAGCAGGGTGTAGCAATGGAATTGTATGGGCTCTGGAAGAAAGGAATCTTCAAATTGGGCATCCTCCACTCACTACATCTTGGATATGAGGAAATGAGGTGCAGAGAAGTTAAGGGGCTTTCTACCTCTCATGGTGGTCCAAAGTTTTCAATGCCAGGTCTAATTCCATGGCTTCTCCATGGCTTCTAGGTGGGAATAGGGTAAGGATGCATTCCTCTTCCAGTTTACTCCACAAGTCCTCCTCTGTAGTTCTGAGGCCACATTCAGTGGCCTCAGCTGAGGGCCAGGAGGCATGGACAGTCAGCCAAGCTAAGTCCCTTCTAACACTTTGGCATCAGGACACGATGAGTTTAGTTGTCTCCTTAGTCGGATGGTTGCTCTGGGCAGAAATGAACTATTAGTTTTATGTAGAGGTGTGTGCAGAAGCTCCAAGCCTGTAGCCTGGTAGGCTAGGAGGCCCTGACCTCAGCTCTTACCCTTCCAGCTCTTGGCTGCCATTTCTCTTGAGATCTACTTATGCTGCATGTCCTTGGGGCTTGTGCCCAGCCCCAGCTTCTTTACCTAAAGCTCCTTTCCTTTAGCTGGCTCTGGGTCTTTGATTTTCTGAAATCAAGCAATCTCTGATTAAGTATCATGGTCCTCTGGATCCCAGGAGAGTTACAAACCAAATTGTTGTAATGAAGTTCTATTTTCTTAGCAACTTTCATCCTAAAAAAAAGATATGTTTTCATCAAAAGAAAATGATTTTTTAATAGATAAACTTCCATATGCTTTGGTTCATAAAACTTTAAAATTTTGGTCAGGCCACAGAATTCAGGCTTTGGAAACCCAAGAACAATGTGGAAATTCTCCTTCAAATCTTTTTTATTTTCCTTTTCCTCTCTTGGTTCTTATTTTCCTTTTCCTCTCTTGATTCTGAAGAATTTCTCCCATGCTTACATTCCGGTAAGTCCACATTCATAAGGTCTGTACCTTGGCTTCCTATTCCATTCATTCAATCATTCAATCATTTATGCATTCAACAAACCCTCATTATCTACTAAGTACATGGTATTGTATTATGTGCTGTGAATTCAGGGATTAATAGGAAAAGTTCTTCAGGGTACTCAGTTATTGGGGGAAGCAGACAGGAAATTGCTGAGTATAGCTCTGGTGGAGGTGGTTACAAGGTTGTCTAAAAGCACAGAGAAGGAGCAGGTACCTCATTTAGCTGAGTAGAACTGGGGGAAGGTAGTCAGAAAACACCTCCAAGAAGTGAAGGTTGAGTTGAGGCTTGATGGCTAAGTATGTCAGTTCATGTCCTCTGGGAAGCAGGCATCAAGATCAAATTAGACATCTGTGAGGGATACATGAGGGAAGCAGGAGGAGGTGAGGAGGGCCTTCAGACAGGGAGGCAGGTGCAACCCCATGGAAGGAGAGGGGAAGGAAGAAGGGGTGGGTAGAGAGAGCCTCAGTTGGCAGCACAGTTCTGACAAAGTCTCAGCCAGGCTGATGGGAAGCCCCCGAGTACAGACTACCCATCAGAGAGGTTCCACGTAAGGCAGGAATGACCCGAGCGCCAGTCCCGATCCCTCTACTCTCCATGCTTTGTCATGGGTGGGAGCAGCCTGGAGAGACGGTTGCCCCAGCAGGAATTCTGCAAGAGATCCTGAAGGTGTGGCAGCTGGAGGCTGTCAGACAATGACATTACTCCCAGGACATTTTCCACTGGAGGGAAGTCTGAACTTCCTCGCATGTCTACCACACTAAATGAAACTTGCCCTGGTGAAGAAGGTGGAGAAAGATGCTTCCAGCAGGAATGGAGAGCATGAGCAAAGGCCTGATGGCAAAAGTGACCATGACATAAGAACACACAATGGGGAAAGGACAATCTTTTTAATAAATGATGCTGTGAAGACTGAATATCCACATGGAGAAAAGTGAAATTAGACCCTTATTTCATAACATACACAAAAAACAACTCAAAATGGATGGATGAAAAATTTCAGTGTAAAACCTGAAGCTATAAATCAGCTAGAAGACAACATAGGGGAAAAGATTCATGACATTGGTCTGGGAAAAGATTTTTTCAGTATGACCCCAAAAGCACAGGTAAAGAAACCAAAGTAGACAAATGAGATTGTATCAAACTTAAAAGCTTCTGTACAGCAAAGGAAACAATTAACAGGGTCAAGGGAGAAAATATTTGCAAACCATAATCTAATAAAGAGTTAATATTCAAAATACATAAGGAATGCAAACAACTCAATAGCAAGAAAATGAATAACTATTAGAAATGGGCAAAACACCTGTATAGACATTTATTAAAAGAAGATATACAAATAACCAACAGGTAAATGACAAAATGTTCAACACCACTAATCATCAGAGAAATATAAATCAAAACTGCAATGAGATATAATATCACACCTGTTAGAATGGCTACTATCAGAATGCCAAAATATAACAAATGTTAGAGAGGATGTGGAGGAAAGGGAACCGTCTTACATTGCTGGGGGTAATATAAATTAGTACAGCCATTATGAAAAACAGTATGGAGTTTCCCCCAAAAAAACTAAAATAGAACTACCATATGATCCAGTAATCCCAGTCCTGGATATATATCCAGAGGAAATGATATCAGCATATAAAAGAGATGTCTGAACCTTCATGTTTATTGCAGTGCTATTCACAAGAGCCATGTGTGGAATCAACCTAAATGTCCATCAACAGAAGAATGGATAAAAGAAATGTGGTATACATACACAATGGAATACTATCCAGCCTCAATAAAGAAAGAAATCTTGTCATTTTTGACAACATAGATGAAACTGGAGGACATTATGCTAAGTGAAATAAGTCAGTCACAGAAAGACTATATGATCTCACATGTGGAATCTGAAAAAGTTGAACTCACAGAAGCAGAGAGTAGAATGGTGGTTATTGGGTGCTGTGGGATTGGGGAAATGGGGAGATGTTGGTGAGAGGGTACAAAGTTTCAGTTAGGAGGAATAAGTTCTGGAAACCTAATGTACAGCATAGAGACTATAATTAACAATATTGTGTTGTATACTTAAAATTTGCTAAGAGTAGAACTTAATTATTCTCTCCCAAAAAAGGCAACTGTGTGAGATGATGGATATGTGAATTAGTTTGATTGTGGTAATCATTTCACAATGTATACATGTATCAAAACATCACGTACACATTAAATATACACACTTTTTGTTTGTCAGTTATACCTCATTAAAGCTAGGAAAAAGAAAATAAAGAGCGAATGTGGCAAGCTTGGGAGAATCGCAGGTAGTTCAGTGGACCAGACAGAAGTTTGACTTTAGGCTTAATATAAAGGGAGTAACTGAAAGCCTAAAAGAAGGAGAATGACAGAGTAAAATCTCCTTGACTGTGAGTTTAAAATGTCCACTGTATCTGGTTGTGCAATGGATACTTTCAGCCCCCAAATGTACAATCTCTTCCTTATAACTAAAGGTGTCTGCCAACTCGATGGAAGGACTCACACAATACTATTGTATATTGAGCACTTAATATGTGCCAGGCACTATGAAGCCCCAGTCCTATAGTAACTCATTTAACTCTCTCAAGAATCCTATAGAGAAGGTCCTGTTATGTCCTCATTCACAATTGTGGAAACTGAGGCACAGATGGTGTAGTAACTTGCCCAAGGGCACACAGCTGAGAATCCTGGGACTTAACACACTCTGTCCTCAAGCCTCCGCTCTCAAACACCATATTCATCTTTTTTCAAAATTTTGTCTCTGTAGGGAGGTGTGCAAGTGAAAAATTGTCCCATAGGCATCTCCTACTCACCCCATCAGCCTATGTAAGAAGACTGCTTAGAAATGTGAGGGAGTTATACAGATATGTGTGGGAGTAGGGGGTCATCTGGAGGGAAGCATAGTGTTTTTTCTCCTCCTAGGTTCCACTTCCCATCACACCCCTGCCACCAACCAATTGGGGAGCTTCAGGAGAAGTGTTCTTGTCTGTGTAATAGAGCCTGCCAGAAGGGGCACCTGGTGACCCTCTTCAGAGGTCTAATTCTGTGCTGCAGAAACCTAGGGACCTGCTGTGCACTGGAATTCTAGGGAGAGCTTGAGCCGTCCCTAGGAGGCTGGGAGAATTCTCCAGCAGAGACCAGAAACTGCTTTCTGCCTAAAGAGTGTGGAAGGAGGAAGAGTGGCTGGAATCACCCCTCTTCCTCCTTCTGATGGCAGGTGACAGAGAGAGTGCAGAAAGTGTAGCAAGACTGCACTCCTAGGACTTGGAATGGCAAGGGTGTGGGAGCTTCTGGAGACCAAGCAACTTCTGTACAAGGTAACTGGGCTGGCACTGATTCAAAGAGACCTTACCCAAGAGAGCTGCCTGCTGGAGTGAGGGGTCCTAGCAGAGAGAGGTTGTGGGGTGTAACAGACTAGGCAGGAGTTGAGAGGGTGCCTTTTTACTGTAAAGTTCTATAGTAACTCAAGTAAACCTCACAACAATCTTATAGGGAAGATCCTGTTATGTCTTCAACAGAGACAGTACAGTGCTGAGGACATTTAGAGGCCTCCCAAACACCCATGGAAATGCTCCAGGAGAAGGCATCATTTGGGAGCCTACCTAGAGAGATCCAGTGATGGGATTACTACAGGGTGGCCAGGGAAGTGTGACTGTACTCTTTTGTCCCACCTCTCTTTCTAGACTCCAACGTGTCAGAGAAGAAAGGAAGACCCGGAAACAGCCAAGGAGAGGGGCTGAGGAATGAGAGATGAAGGAGACAACAGCTTGTTCTTCCCATTGCCAAACCTTAGAGTGGGCCCAAGGGGATTGGACTGGGAAATTGAAGGTTCCTGGAAGGTATGGGTGCTGAGTAAGATGTCAAGGGATAGGGAAGGGGGAGCTGATAGTTACAGGTGCAAATGCAGATGTTGGAGCAACAGTCTGTTTCCTATTACTACCCCATCAACTTCAGTCCATGTAACAGGCTAGTTTTACATGCATCTACTGACCAGCCACGTATACATTTAGTCCTTTGAGAAAGAGGATACTATTATACTCATTTCACAAATGAGGACACTGAAGCTCAGAGAATTGAGGGTACTTGCCCCAAATCTTTAAATTCAAATCATTTCCTTTTCGGTTAACTTCATAAGTTTAATATTTTTTATGTCATAAAATGGGAGATGACCACACTTACAGTGTCAGCGCAAAGTCATGGAGGTTCTGAGCAGGAATGGGAAGGGACACCTGGCCACGGGCCCCCACTGTGGCAGGGGGGCTGTAAGGTCGGAGACAGTCCAATTGCCACCCTGATGACTTAGCCTCAGCTGGGGATGGGCATGTGGACACATAGAATGATGTCACCTCTTATTTTCATGGTGACTGATGCCAGTGGACAGTCAGTTGTGGGAGAGGCACGGCAGGGAGGGTGCTGTATAGAATTCACAGCATGCCTGGAAGCTACCCCCCAACCTAACTTAGTAGGCTCCAGGGAGAACAGCCTTTGCCTTCCCACATTCTCTTTAGGCTCTTGTGTGATCTGTTATGATACACAGATGTGCACATACACACACACATACAGACAAATACCAACACATGTACATACATGTACAACCATGAATACATGAACACATGTACATGTGCACACACATGAGCACAAACACATGTACACATAAATGTCTACAGACTGGCGTGTACACATATGCATACATGCAAATGCAGATCCACATGCCCATATACATGCTCACACATATGCACACAGACATATGTGCATACAGGCACACTCCACAGACACACACACATGTGCACCCATACCCAGAAATGCACATCCATGCACAAGCATACATGCATGCATGCCAGCTGCTTTTTGTAGCAAACCAGAAATCAGTTTCATGACCTCATAGACGTACCTCTTCTATGAGTCAAGGTGGTATAGTAAGCTCAGAAGAAGGAGCTTATTTTCCTTCTTGAGATAGCTGAGTTTTCCCTGAGGAAATGATTCAGAAAAATGTTTCCTTCCCAAGTCAGAACAAATCAGAAGGGAAATTTTATGTCAAAACATTTGTTTTCTTGACATGGAGAAAAGTGAAGTAGCCGCCTCATCCCCTCATCCCTTTATGCCCCTTTGGCTCCTCTACCTCACAGTGCCTAAGGCATGCAGCTTCATGGCTCCAAGCCGTGGCTGGATGGGTGCCCTCTTACAGGGCTCCATTATGAGCCAGACTGGGCAGCCTCCCTGCAGAGAAAGATCTGGACCAATGTGTATCCTTATTCAGCATGGTTACTTGATCCCTGTTCTAGCCCATTCCCTCTCTTGTTCTTAGGACTACTTAGGAATTGAACGTGCTGAGACTTCCTCTCAAAGCAGCCCCTCCTTCTTAAATGAATCCAGGAGACAAGTTCTGAAGATTGTAGTCTATGCTAAAGGAATGCCGATATTTATAAACGTTCATCTGCAGTGAATGAACTAAGTCCAAATAAGAGTCAAGGAGAACTGTAAACAGGAAAATAGGGCTAAATCTATGCTTCTTGGGAAGGAAGAGGAGAGAGAGAGAGAGAGAGAGAGAGAGAGAGGAAGGGGGGAGAAAGAGAGAGCGAGCGAGAGAGACCCTTCTCCATTTCTCCTGGAATAAATCAAGGGAAGTCTGCAAATGGCGGATGGATGGAACAGAAATCCCCAAGTCAAGCATGAACAGGTGACAGGCCTTTCTTAGGCTAAGGGGCTAGACTCTGTAGCCAAGCACTGAGCACTAGACATGAACATGATACAGTTGTCAGTCAAAAGAAACTTCTTGCCTATTGTGTAGCAGTTTGCTGCACTTTGAAAAACCAGCTGGAGTGGTGGTTCTGAAGTAAGTGCCTCTTCTGGCCTAGAATATATGTAAACATCCCCAAAGAGGCCCAGAGCTAGGCTGGCAAGTGGTCTTTCCCTGAAGAGAGCAGACCACCCACAGCATTTGGGAGACCACTTTAGGCTCATCCAGGAGGCCTTTCGATGTGTCTGTTATACTGAAGATGGTGTTTTGAGGTCCCCAATCTTTCTTTATGCTTCTGGCTGTCATATAAAAGACAAATATCAGGAGAGAGAAAAACAGTTTTAACTCAAGTAACAGCCTAAGACCAAAAATGAAATCAATTCAGTGTTATTAACAAGAATCGATCAGATCTCCTGCTAAAAGAGAAAAAAGAAGAGGGAGAAAGGAAGAGAAGGAGAGGGGGAAAGTAGGGGAAGGGAGAGAGGAGGAGAGGGATGAGAAGAAAGAATGGAGGAAGGAGCAAGGGTGAAGGAAGGAGAAAGGAAGGAATATGAGAACGGTCAGCACAGATCCTCTCTGGTGTGTATTAAAAACAACACAGGAAGTTTTTTATGCCCAAAAAAACTGCCTTTTCCCATTTGTGCTGACTATGTGGCCCTCAAGGTCTAGTGTTATGTTCTCTCACTTTTGATAAACACATGGGAGCAAGATATAAAAACAAAAGCAAGAAAAATACCAAGATAGCCATGTGGATAAAGGACTACTAATATTTAATCTCAACGTTAGGGGCGATAAGGATTGGTAGGGACTGGGGCTAATTGGTGCACATCAATCCTATCTAAAGGGGGACATCACTAGGCTCCTGTTGCCTTGAGTGAATGAGGAGCCTATATTACCAGATCTGATTTTGTAAGAGATATTGAAAATTCAGTTTTATATGAAATCTTCAACTTTTAAAGTATTGAACGAGTTATTTGTAAAGCCCGTGTCAGGCTCCATTATATTGGGGACTTCCAGTTTGTCACCTGAGTCCTAAAAGGACAACTGAAATGTTAAAAATGTGACATCCATTCCTCTTCTCAAATGTTCCACTTCCCCTCCATCCCCCAGACAAAGTAGCAGAATTTTAAATGTTAGCGTAATTGGGACTTTAAAATTAAATAAAATAAGCAGAGTCTTTCTTTTTTAAACTCTGTAACCGTGTTTAAATATGCCTCCCATATTCTTTGGCACTCTTCCCATTGCAAGGTGGCATTTATTATGCCCTGTCCTCTTGAATCTGGGTAGGCTTATGACTGCTTTGACCAATTGCTTATGAAGAAGCTGACACTATGTGACTTCTAGGCTGGGTCACAAAAGATCATGATGTTTCTGCCTGATTCCCCTGGAACGCTTCTTGAATGCTTGTTCTTGGAATGTTCAGCCTCTCATGATCCTTATCAGGACAGTCTCAGAACCCAGTTTCCAAGCTGAGAGAAGCTTGAGCCCCATGGAATAGTCACGCTTAGGCACTCTACTAGACAGCCCCAGCTTAGGTCCCAGCGAAGAGCCAGCCACCAGTCTAGAATTGCATCCTCCCACTTTTGAAAAAGACGTGATACTAAAATAAATGTTTTCTTTACTATAACGAGAACAAAAGCAAGAAAAAAGTCATGGACATCCAACCTTATTGAGCCGCCAGGAGACTTCAGCTCCAGCCACTACCTAGCTATGGCGGCTGGAGAGACTCCAAGTGAAAAACGTCTGGCTGAGTCCACTCAATTCACAGAACCCAAGCGACAATAACATTGTTTTAAGTCACTAAGTTCACTACGTCTTATGATGGTTTGTTAAATAGCAATAGTAACTGGCAGAAACATCTACCCCAGTCAGTATAAGCATGAAGGGCTCAAACGAGATCCCTCTAGCACTGCAGCCTCACCTAGTGCTTGACTCATTGGCATTTGTTGTGTTGTTGCCCCAATTCTCATGGTGCTGGAGGGAGGCACAAGGCATTCCTCAGGAAACCTAAGCATCAGTTAGCTGGGAGGGCTGCCAAGCAGACAAGGGGAGCTCCAGCTTGGAGCAGCCTCCACATGAGACAATTAAAATGTGAAATGTAACCTTTAAGGAAAGAGACTGACTTTACCTTTGCATCTTGGAGACTTAGGATGCAGAAGACCTGTCAAATCCTGTCCTCTCCCCAACCCCCGTCCTCTCCCCAGCCCTGATCACGTTTCTGTCTTATGTTTGGACATAGGATGCAGACTTGTGTACACATGGAGAACAGTGTCTGGCGCCGAGAACACAGAGCAGCTGAGAGCTGCTGTTTCTCCTCTTAGAAAAAAAAAAAAGACAGGGAAAAGAAAGAAAAATAGGGAAGAAGGAAGGAAGGGAGAGAAGAAGCAAAGAAATGGGGAGTGCAGCAAGGAAGTGAGAGGGAAGGAAAGGAAGAGGAAAAGAAGGAGGAAGAGGAAGAGATGGAGAGAAGAAAGGAAGGAAGGAAAAGGGAGGGAGGGAAAGGAAAAGAGGAGGGAAGAGAGAAAAGGAAGAAGGAAAAAAGGAAGAAGAGAGGGATGGAAGGAAGAAGGGAAAGGAAAGAGGGAGACAGGTAAAGAGGGAAGGAGGGAGATAAGGAAGAGGGAGAAGGAGGGAGAAGGGGAGGAGGGAAGGATGAGAAAAAGGAAGGAAACAAGAAGGGAGGAAAGAAGAAGGGAGGAGGGAGGAGGAAGGGAGGGAAGGAAGAATAGAGGAAATGAAGGAAGGTAGAGGGAAGGAGAAAAAGGAAGAAGAGGAGGAAAAGAGGGAGGGGAGAAAAAGGAAGAAAAGGAGAGAGGAAAGAAGAAAGAGGGAGGGAGGGAAGGAAGAGAGGAAGGAAAACCAAACGCCAAGGTAGCACTGTGTGTTTGAATTTCCTGCTTTACTGAAGTAGTACCTTCATCAGAAGCAGATGGACTGAATCACGTCAAAGTCTACCTAGGCAGGAAGCATTGTTTTAATTTACCCAGGTCACGGCAAATATATTGTCATTCAGCATGTGAAACTGTTTGAACTTACAAGGAGTAACCCAGCAACAGCAATTACCCCACGTGTCCGTTGTGCTCTGATGATACAAACGCAACTGGAATGGAGTCTCATAATTTCACAAGGTGACAAAAAATTGTATTCTGATGTTTCACCTCTACCTGCAAATGAGCAGGGAGGCACTGAGAGGCCAGCTGAATACACAAATTCCTTGGGCCCGTGGGCACTGTACAGAGGCCGGCTGCACCAGGGCAAGCTTGTCCTCCTCTCAACCTCAGGCCGCAGCCAATGCAGAGCAGCCTCACCGTGGGCTTTTGTCTGCTGAGAGCACACCCGCTGCATTTCTTATCAGATTTACTGTGACAAGTACCCCGAGAAAAGCAAGATGCTAGTAAGAGCTCATCAATTCAGACCCCACTATTCAGAAATTTGGATTTATTTTTTTGTCACGGAGAACCAGAACTGATGTGAATCTTGGCACTATCCTTGAAAAAAAAAATCATTCATAATAACACAACAATAATATATAACATTTACTGAGTTCTGACTCTGAACGAGGTACTGTCTGGAGCGCTCTTCGTGGATGTCTCATTTAATCTTCAAAGCAGCCCTGTGAGGAAGGTCTTATTATTCTCTCCATTTTGCAGGTGATTACTTTGAGGCACAGAGAGGTCAAGGCCTGTCCAAGGTCACACAGCTAATGAACGGGAGAGCCTGGATTCAAAACCCCAGTAGTCTGATTGATGCCAGAGCCATATTCTCAATCATGCTTTGAAAGGCAACTCCCATTCCCAGCCCAGTCAAGAATTCAAATTGTTTCTACAGACCTGAAAATCATTTTAACAATACCCATTTCTGTAAAAAAAAAAAAAAGAAAGAGAGTGACCAAATCGATGATTCTTATCCATTCATTAAGTCAAAGTTGCTCGTTGACCATCCTGTTAGCCCTTATTTCATGCATGTGAAATGAATAAAACTTCATTTTGTTCAAAAAGACCCTTGGATTCACACTTTCTATGCTTTTAGATGGGCTTTCTTATTATTATTCAAAGTCACTGAGGTTTTTCTCAAAGACCTCGGAGACTAAACTAATCACAGCTGCCTTTGAGGGGATCATCGGGGATGGGATATTTCAAAGCGCCATCTAGATTGGCAATCAGGGGACAGCCAGTGTCATCAGCTGCTGACTCCCAGGGCAGCTCAGCAATGGGGCTAAGAGCCCTCGACTCCCACTTCTGTTGATAGGTACAGTTGGTAGCCTCTGGGGGTTGGCTGGAACCCAGTAGCTGGAGCGATTCTTTGAGCTGGAGATAACCAACAAGGAGTGAATGGAGAATGCAGGAAAGAGCAGAGGAATTTGGGGTCCGATATTTGGCACAGACAAGAGCTGTTCCTGTAATAAAATGTCTCTGGGCCTGTGTTTCGGGGCAGGTGTGGAGGAAGGAAGATGGCTCTCTCACCATCTCCGGGAACAGATGGCTGGGCCTTCCCTGCAAGCAGCCGGCTTGCCAGCTGATGCTACAACGTACTGGCTCTAAAACCCTGGCAGGGCAGGCTGAGGCTACCTGGATTTTTAAAAACCAAATTCCCCCCTCCCCAACTATGTGAAAAGGCAGAAAATTGCACTGTCTTCCACAAAAATCGCAACCACAAATCCCCCAAACCACACGCAAATTAACAAACAAAAACACTCTGAACCAAAAACCTTTCAGAAAACGGGGATGGGAGAGAATTTGCCCACAAGCTGTGAAAGGTTTCCCTTAAACCATTTTACTTTGGCAGAAAAGAGGAACGTCTAGATTCTCAGAACCATATGGTATTGGGGATCATCTAGTTTGGGGTCTAGTGTTGCCAAATATTTTTCTAGAGAACATAAATAGTCATGTTTTCATGTGGAATCTCATGATTTTGAGAAGTTGGTTCAATTAAAAAAATTTTTAAAGCCATGAAGACCAAACAAAACCCACCCAAGTACCTCATTTGGTTCTCAGGGCTTTGGTTTGCAACCTTTGAAGAGCCCTGGCCTCTTGCAGAGATGGGGAAACTGAGATCGTGGAGGTGAAGAGGTTGTTACACTGGAGAGCAGCAGATGGCTTACCAGCATTAGGTCTGTAGCAGATACTATCAGCACCCCACCAGTGCCCCTCCCTCTTTCCCAATTCGTTTCTTTTCTCCTTTTCCCTCCTTTCCTTTGTTCCTCTCCTACCCTGTCCCCACAGGAAGGACAGGCACTAGCCACTCTGGCACCAGCACCAGCTGGATGACAACACAGTGCTGGGGCCACCATTTAATTCATTCTTGGCCAGTGAGAATGGTGCAATGGAAAGTCTAACTGTGCATTTTCTCATGAATCATTGTAACTTAAGGAAGTACTGATAAAACTTATTTAGGGGGGAGTCTTAACCTTTGCCATGCCTTTGAGCCCCTTTGACATCTGATAAAGCCTATAGACCTTTTCTCAGAATAATAGTCTGAAACACATGGAATAAAATACAGAGAATCACAAAAGAAACTAATGATGTTTAAATACAGTAATAAAAAATAAAAGCCAAATATGTGATAAATGGACATTTACTAATGCATTAAATATGATCTACTGGCAGGTCTAATAACTACTATAATTTCCATGTAGTGCTGAGCATATTTCAAGATACCTGCAACAACTATAATGTGATGTAAAAATATCTATGATTTCTCTTTGTAATAAACTCACAGATACCACTAACACAACTGTGTACATGGCAAATTGCAGTCAGAGGTTAGTGCAAATAAATATGTGATTTTTCCCCATCCAAATTGACAAGAGTCCACTCATCCAATATTAGCCCCCACTAGAGGTAAGGCATGAGGTGGAGAAAGCCATTCCTTTGCATCCTTCTAGTTTCTAGGGAACATGGCAGGTCTTTGTGGGAAATTGCTCAATTGTCCCTTCAGTCACATTTTTAGCAGCCATTTTTTGAACACCTACTGTGTTCCAGGCATTTTATTCACTTAAAAAACCTGTATAGGCTTTCTGGTACGATGAGGTGGTTAATCATACTCCTCAGTTCATAGCACAGAATAAACCCTGGTCCATGTAGAGCCCTGCTTGTGTTTTATTTCCTCTCCCACCCCCTACTCCACCTCCGTCATCTCCAATCGTCACCTGCATGCCCTCCCACATTCAAGCATGCCCTCTGTGTCCTTGTTATGTGACATGCAGGCATCCATGTCAAATAAGCAAAGCATTTTTGTGAGTGGAATTTTAGTTTCCATAATTGGCATCATGTTACAAATATCAATTTCTTACCTTTTTTTCACTCAGTGCATTATCATAAAGAACTATTGCCATTGTTGTATATCTGTTTTGTGTGTTGCTTTTTACTGTTGCATGGTATTTCATAAGGTGCATCCACCTTATTTTCCTTATTCATTCCTTTAAGGATGGACACTCAGGTTGTGCCCAACTTTCCTCCAGGTTGTCACCAACTAGCTCATTGAACATCTGCATAAAGATGTCCTTATAAACCTGTGGATGAGTCAGTTCCTCTAAGCTCTATTCTTGGGATGTGGGAGGTCACTAGATCATAGGGCATGTACCAACTAAATTTCACTGAGCCAAACCAGATTGCTTTTGTTAAACCTGCACTCGTTACACACCCCACAGCCATGCATGAGTACCCCCGTCCCCACATCTTCATCAACACTTGGTATGCTTACCTTTGTAATTTTGGCCATTTTGTTGGTTATAAAGGGTCAGGCACTTTACACACCATAGCAGATGCTTTGGGGCCCCAAGTTGCATCTTGGAGCAACTGTAATATCTACCTCAGTAGTGAAGGACTCATCTGTGTGAGTTTAGAGTCATGTTAAAATAGCATTTCATCTGAAGCACGCAGCAAACATTTTTCCATCTTGTTCTCTCTCAAGTCCCTTTGTCAAGGCTTAGGAACCTGCTCAACCTAAAAGCTGAGGCCCAGAAATGTGCTTAAGATAACTCTACTGGGGGAACATCCAACTCAACTAATGGAGAATTAAAAACCCCAGCCTCCTGTGTTTCTGGCAAACAATTAGAGAAGGAATTTCATTTCTCAGAAAATCTGGTGAAATCAAGCCCCCATTGCCCACATCAGAGACTTCAGTAATCCATTTTTATCATGATTTCACTTCTGTCCCATTTCTCTCTCTTAGCTTCTTGAGCTTACTCCCCGCCACCCAAGTAAACTACCCACAACCAAGTCCTCTGCTTTTTAGGGTCCCCTATCTGAAACATATATATTGTTCCTATCCCCACAACAACTCTGTGAAATGAGTGCTCTTCCCACTTTAAATAAGAGAAAATGGGCTCGGAAAGAGTGACTCACCCAAGGTGACACAGCTGATAATTGACCGAGCTGGGATTCAAGCCCATGACCGTCATTCATTCTTTCATTCAGGTATGTTTTGCCATTGTGATGTATGTGTGCTTTGAAGGATGCCAGAGAAGACTGAGTCTCAGCACCTGAAGAATAATCTCAGTGAGGAAACTAAACAATGTACATTAAGCAGTCAAAGATGAGTATCATTCTTTGTTTGTTTATTCATTCATTCAACAAAGATTTACTGAATGTTTACAGTGCTCAATATTAGGAATATAGTAGTAAACAAACACAATGATTACCTTCACGAAGCTTGTATTCTGGCAGGGGGTATAGAGAAATAATATAAATAATAACTGCAGTTAATTAGCTGTGCATTCTTCCAATTACTTCCCATCAGTCTGGATTACATTTGGCTGCCTAGAACAAAACCAGACTCCAGGGGCTCAAGCACAAAAGGCTTTATTTTGCTTCTGTAAATAAGAAGTCTTGAAATAGGCAGCCAGGTCTGATGCATTTGCTCAGGGAATTCAGGAATATAGATTGCTTTTCACTTTTGGTTCTGCCAACCTCATATGGCCAGATAGTGGCTGCTCCACCTCCCAACATTGTGACCATGTCCCAGGCAAAATAATGGGATAAGAGTTAAGCAAAAGAGTCAAAGGGTTCACTTCTGCCAGGTCTTTCCCTTTAACAAAACAAAACCAAAAACCTTTCCTGGGAGTACAACTCAGCAACTTTCACCTACATCTCTTTGGGCAAAACTGGGTCACATGCTTGTGCATAAATTCAAGAGAGTTTGGGAAAAGTAGTTTAACTAAGTATATCATCACACCAGAGATAATGGGGGTTCTATTAGTGTGAGAAGGAGCAAATGGTAGTGGGTAGGCAATGTTGGGCACAATCCTATTCTGTCTTTTAATTTACATGTTGAATAAGCTCAGACAAAGTCATTGAGTGTGAGGCAAGGAGATACCTGTGAGAACCAAGGACCTCAACTGCTCCTCTTCTCTCATGCTGCCTCCTCCTGATCTCCTGTAGTTTACTTGCCAACAGGTCTGTGAGATCTTAAGAACAAAGAGAGTGTGTGCAGAGCAACACATCTTCGATTGAATGATGCAGAGGGGTCCTTGTCTCTTTAATTATTATCCAAAGTCACAAAGATAATCTCTCTCTGGATTATGATGATGATGCTGATGCTGTGGGTACCCACCCTCATTCCTGTTGGCATTTACCAGTCCTGTGCATGCCAGCTGATTTCTGACTGCAGGCACCTGTGTCTCATTGCCTGTGGGCTTTCTCTGGCTGCTGTAGCCCACCACACTTACAGCAGGACTGGAGGCTTGCAGGACTGATACCCACTCCCCAGAGCAACCCTCAACCAATGACCATCAGGAGTAGAAGGATAAATATCCCAGCTCTCTCACCCTTCAGTTAGAATGGCTCTAGGATGTATTTTCTACATTGTCTCCCAGAGTTCCCTAGTAAGATTATGTTCCACTTGCCTGTAGTGATAACCTGCTTGATAATGTACCCTTTATTGGTGGTCTTTCCTTCCTTGCCTCATTTCCTATAATGGTTAATTTTATATGTCAATTTGGCTATTCTATGGTACTCAGTTTTTGGACAAACACTATTCTAGATGGTTTTGCAAAGGTATTTCTTTTTGGAATGAGATAAATATTTAAAAAAAAGACCTTGAGTAAAGCAGATTACCCTCCATAACGGGAAATCCATTATGAGGGTGGGCTTCAATCAACCAGTTGAAGGTCTTAAAACTTCTGCGATCCCCAGAGGAAGAAGAAACCTGCTTCCAGACTGCCTTCCAACTTGAGACAGCAACATCAGCACTTTCCTGGGTCTCCAGCCTATCAGCCTTCCCAGAAGATTTTATACTTCCCAGGCCCCATGATCATGTAAGTTAATACCTTAAAATAAATCTGTCTCTATCTCTATCTCTGTCCCTCTCTATATCTCTATCTCTGTCTCTATATACAAACATCCTATTCTGTTTCTCGGAAAAACCTTGATTAATATACTTCCTCATTTCCTTATTGGACCTTCCTAAATAAACTATTTGTATTCAAATTCCTGTATCAGGTTCTGCTTTTGGGGGAACCCAAACTCAGACAGATCATGTGCCAACCTGTGGGCTTGATGGTCATCTCTATTATTAGTATGGATCATGGAAAGGAGACTACACCAACATTTTGGGTAGTCATTTGGGACCACAACTTGGTTCCCCAACGATGGCCTGGACATCAGAGCTCACTGTCTCATCTACAATAAAACTTCCCACGAAAATGCTGCTATTCATACAACTCCACAACCAACTTACAGTTTCTGGATGTCTCCATTCATATTTTGAAGAAAGAGAGTCTCACTTAGTTTTTATCATGTACTCGCCTCTGGGCAAGTAATCTATGGTAAGGAAAGTAGGGTCAGATGGCAAAACCATGAGTGTTATGTGTGTTGGAAGCAAACCCTGTGCATGACATGGACAATTTTTAAAGAATAGGGACTGGGCAGGCACACCAATAAGCATCTACTATGCTGATATTGAAGCATTCTGCCAATTCTAAAACAGCGTTATTAGCAATTATAATGACAAAGAACATGAGTGAGACTATGTAAATAGGATTGCTTATGGATAAATCCACATCCTTATAAATGTCAAAGAACAGCTCACTGTGAGGATGGACTTGTTGTGAGAAATAACAAAATTATTGCGAATTTCTTTCAAGGGAGGGCTTCCACAGATCTGGGCTTCCTGCAGGTGAGGAAAATTAAGCATATGGAAACGGAATGAAAGGTGAAGAAAGTGTTCTCTCTGCATGTGGAGAAAATGTTGTAAATAGATCTTAGCCAGGCAATAAGATTAAGGCATTTCGTGGGTCTGAGCTTCTATGCTAGTCATCTGTCTATTATAAGATGTGTCAATAACATCTAGAATGCTTCTCACACCAAGTCAAGCAGGTGTAGTCTTTCTCCTCTGCCCTCCACGGTACTTATTCTTCCTTTGAAGGTGCCCATCATTGTGACTCTCTCATAAGGTCAATAGCTTATTTGAATTCTTGTATAGAGTTTAAATATTTTTGTACCTACTTCTATGCATATGTCAGTATCTCTCCCAGTGTCCCATCTGCCATTAAGGCCCCAATGAAGGGGGAAAGGTGTGTAATTTCTTGGGAAGAAAGAGGCTTTTTTTTTTTTGAGACAGAGTCCCACTCTGTTGCCCAGGCTGGAGAGCAGTGGTGTGATCTCAGCTCACTGCAACCTCCACCTCCTGGTTTCAAGTGATTCTCCTGCCTCAGCCTCCTGAGTAGCTGGGATTACAGGTGCCCACCACCACACCTGGCTAATTTTTGTATTTTTTGGTAGAGATGGAGTTTCGCCATGTTGGCCAGTCTGGTCTTGGACTCCTGGCCTCGGCCTCCCAGAATGCCGGCATTGCAAATGTGGGCCACTGCACCTGGCCAAAAGAGGCTTTTATGCAGAGGGAATTCCTTCCAGGCAGGAAGAGAACCATCTGCCCCGACAGAGGAAGAACATGGTTGGGTTCTTGGCTCCCCATGCTAGGCTGAGATTCTGGAAAGGGAAGGGAATATCAGCGACAGTGGGACTTTTGTGCTCCACATCTGGAGCTCAGATGTGGGGACTGCCAGACATGGTGGCCCCATGATGCCCGGCTATAGCTGTATAGCTAGTAGCTGAGTCAAAGTAGTTTGATTAGGCAGTGTTCTAATTATCTACTGCTATGTAACAGAAAGCATCCTCCGATTTAGCGACTGAAAGTAAGGACCATATTGATTTTGACCATAAATATGCAATCTGGGCGGAGCTCAGTGGGGACAGCTTTTCTCTGTTCCACAAAGCATCAGTCGGGGCAGCTCAAAGGCTGGGGGCTGGAATCATCTGAGTGTTTGCTTATCACCTGTCTTGCAGTTGATGCCAGCTATTGGCTGGGGCTCAGTGGGGACTGTCACTCATACACGTGAACTTCCCTTGTGGACTTGGTTTTCTCACAACATGGTGGCTTGGTTCCAAGAATGACTGTTCCAATAAGACCAGGTGGAAACTGTATTGCCTTTTTATGTTCTCAGAAGTCATACAGTATCACTAGAATCATAACCACTATAATTATAGGCCTGCCAAGATTCAGCAGATGAAAACAGAGGCCCCATTTCTTGGAGAATTGGCGTGAACGTCACATTTAAGAAGTTCACATGCAGTGGAATATTTTGGTGCAGTCATCTTTGGAAAATACAATCTGTCAAAGGCAGAGAGGGGGAAAGAGATTGAGCTAGCACGTGGAGCCAGCCTCAGCTTCCTGGTGCTGTGTATAGAAGTCATAAATTCCACAGGCCCTAATGGGACTGCAGGGGACAACTGAGAGTCAGTCTGGGGACCTTATCAGAAAAAGTTGCTGCTACCGGAGCAAGGGCTGAATGACTGCCATGGCCACACCTCAAGGTGTCTGCAGCACCATCAGGAACCAAGGCTCAGTCATCCATAGATTGCAGTGGGGTGGAGAGTGGTTTAGATTCCTGGTTGATAAGGACGGCAAAAAAGCACTGAGTTTGGGTGGATCTAAGAGTCGGGGAGATGTAATAGAAGTAGCAGGAAGCCCAGGACTGGGGCTGGGCATTGCTAATAGAACATCCAAACCAAATGCCTAATACTGATGGGGAGGACTGGGGAGTCTGTCTTGGGCAAGGCAGGTGAGAATAACACAGTTACAATGGCTGTGAGAAAAAGAAGATGGATCGGAAGTAGGAAAAGGATTTTGGTGAAAAGAGGAGCTGAATTGGTTCTCTAGGTTGAGGGGTGAGGAGTCAGCTCCCTTTGGGGGAGCCCAGGAAGTGAGGAATAAAGCACTGGCTTGTCTTTGCCATTTCTACACACATGAGCTCACTAAGTTCTCTCTCACACAAAACCATTGTGAGGCAGCTATGATTATCCTCATCATATGGCTAAGGAGAAGGAAGCTGAGAGAGGTGAAGAAACTTGCCCAAGTCATTTACTAAATGACAAAGGCAGATTGTGCTCTTTCCCTCACAGCCTCGTCTAATAGAACTTTCTGTGATGATGGAAATGTTTGATGCCTGCACTGTCCAGGACAGTAGTCACTCGTCACATGTGGCTATTGAACACTTGAAATGTGGCTAGTGAAGCTGAGGAAGTGAATTTTAAATTGTATTCAATTTTAATTCATGTAAGCTTAAATTCAGATAGTCACAAATGTGGCTAGTGGGTGCCATATAGGTGCGGGCTGATATAGATCATTAGCAGGTCACTGCCTGCCTTAATGGAGTGGTGTCTTGCATCTGTCTGATGGGGAGCTTCTGCATCTGTGTGTGTGTGTGTGTGTGTGTGCACATGCTTTCATTGTGAGAAAAAAATCAAACTTACGAAAATTTGAAAGAGTAGTAGGATGAATTTCCATGTATTCTTCACCTTGATTCACCTATGGCCAACATATGTATCATTATTATTATTTTGATGACAGTAAGAAGTGTATATCAGGACTCTTTATCCTAAATACTTTAGTGTTTATCTCCTAGAGACAAGAGCATTTTCTTCTAAAGCCACAGCAAAATGATCAAATTCAGAAAATCTAACCTTGATACAATCTTACTATTTAATCTATAGTTCATATTCAAAATTTGACGCTTGTTCCATAATGCTTTCTGTAGCTATTTTTCATTGTTGTTGTTCCTGATCTAAGAACCAGTCCATGAGCACACATTGCATCTAACTACATGTTTGTAGTTTCATTTAATCTGGAACAGTGCCTTAGCCTTTTATTGTCTTTCATGACAATTTTGAAGAATTCTGGATAGTCATTTTGTAGAGGGTCTCATAATGCAGGTTTGTAGAATACTTCCTCATGATTAGTTCAGGTTGTGGATATTTGGCAGAAGCACCCCAGAAGGAGTGTTGTTTTCTTCTCAGTGCATCCTATCAGGAGGCACATTATATCAGTTTGTCCCAGTGTTGATGATGTTAACTTTGATCCCTTGTTAAGGTGGTGTCTGCCAGATTTCTTCACTGTAATGGTACCATTTTGACTTTTATAATTAATTAGTAATGATGAAGAGATACATCAAAATTGTGTAACTATCACATTTCCCAGCAAACTTTCACCCAATAGTTTTTATTATCCATTGAGGATTCTCACATCAATCAACCATTCCTCTGATGGTTGCAAAATGGTGACTTTTCTTTTTTCTATTTTTTATTGCATTTTAGGTTTTGGGGTACATGTGTAGAACATGCAAAATAGTTGCATAGGTACACACATGGCAGTGTGTTTTGCTGCCTTCCTCCCCTTCACCCACATTTAGCATTTCTCCCCAGGCTATCCCTCCCCAGCTCCCCCCGCACTGTCCCTCCCCATTCCCTCCAATAGACTCCATGTGTAGTACTCCCTTCCTTGTGTCTATGTGTTGTCATTTTTCATCACCCGCCTATGAGTGAGAATATGCGGTATCGAAGCAAAATGGCGATTTTTCTAAAGCTATTACTTCTTCTAAATTTATTGACTCATATTCCACGTAAAGGAGAACTTTTCCTTCTCCCGTCTTTTTATTTTACTTTGTCTATATCAGTATGGACTCACAAATTTAATTCAATTAATTAATCAAATTAATTCAATTTGATTAATAATCCATTCCTGTCATTACTTATTTTGATGTTCAAATTGTCCTAAGTATGTCCAGAAAGAGCCTTGTCAGACTGGCTTCTGTGCCCTTTTGACATGCCCCTGTCATTCTTTGAGTGCATCCTTGTGGTGCAGCAAAAAGTTCTAGGCTCATGTTGTGCTTTCCTAGCCCCAGTCCTAAAATCAGGTACTTCTTCATGATATTTAAATAATCCAATTCTCAAACACTTTTTAGTAACCAATGTGTAGTGCCTTTGCATTCCTTGGAAGCTGTTTGGAAAGAACAGTACAGAGTTGTAATGAAGTCAAATTCCTATATACCTCTTGTATTGCTAATAAATAGTTTTGAGGAAATAGCTTTTATATCGAGTCAGATTGTGACTTGAGAAACTGATCACTAAAAATGTAGAATAATTTTACATCATTAAGATTTAAGAATGTAGGTGATATCTAGCAGGAGGATGCCAGAATGGGCTAACTCCAAATTGCGTCTGGAAGGTACTTGAGCGACACCCGCGAAATCACTGTTAATAAGATCAGGCATGATCAGTCTTCAAACAGTAGAAGAAGAAGGGATAAGAAGGAAGTTTTTTTTAAATCTCAAACTAGTATCATGGCTTAATTAGCCACTAAACTAGAATTTGTACAACCTAAAGAGGGTTGCCTTGAAGGAATTGAAGGAACGTTGAGAGTAATGGAGCATCATCATAATCAGTACAGAGCTTCCATCAATGACTTCACTGAAAAAGAAACAGTCACTTAAAGATTTTATTTATTTACTTAAGAATTTTTTCATTCATCCATTTTGCTTAAGATGCAAAACCCTTGCTTTCTTAACACACCCTTTACTCAGTAAAAGTAAGTTGATCTTGCTTGATTAACAAGATGAACTCTGAGACATGCTGAAAAATAGTGGTTATTAGAAACTTTGCACCAAACTTATTATTTATTTATTTTTAATTTATTATTTTTTAATTGCATTTTAGGTTTTGGGGTACATGTGCAGCAGCACGAATGTTCATTGCAGCACTGTTTACAATAGCAAAGACCTAGAACCAACCCAAATGCCCATCGATGATAGACTGGACTGGGAAAATGTGGCACATATACACCATGGAATATTATGCAGCAATCAAAAATGATGAGTTCGTGTCCTTTGTAGGGACATGGACGAATCTGGAGAACATCATTCTCAGCAAACTGCACCAAACTTATTTAAAGATAACCATTTCATCCAAACAGATCAAACATTAGGCAGCTTCATACATTGTACAATTTGCTCAGTGATACTTCTCGGAACTTGAGGTCCTTCTCTAGATCTTACAACCAACAGATTTTCAAAGCACTGGAACAGAGTGTCTGTCTCATTTTTTTCCTGCCACATCCAGATCATGCCATTTGCCTTGCTCAAACTTCCCTTTGCTTCGATGTTGGAGAGTGCTCATGGGAAAAGTATAACGTGGTTGGGATCTTGAGATTCCATTCTTGTTTTCTGAAAGGTTCTGTTGCCTCCTGTTTGATTTCTAGAAAAAGGAAAGGGGTAGGCTGGCTCTAAAGATAAGGCTACAGACCCAGAAGGCCAAGAGAAATAGGTAGAAAATTAAGGCAAGGACCTAGTCAGGGCACAGACAGTTGAAGACAGGAGTATAATGTCAGGGCTGAACTAGACACAAGCAGGAACTTGTAAAAGTCAGGAGTTTTGAAGTCATGAGAAAACCACATCTAAATAACTTAAGGAAAAAGAGAATGCATGAGATTGGAAAATCCAGGGGTAGATCATGAAGAGTAGCTGGGTCCAGGCACTCAATTGATGCCATCAGACTTCGGTGTCTTTCCTTTCAGTTTTGTTGCCCTCTGATTTTAAGGCAGACTCTTTCTTCCTGGTGGCAGCTGTAGTCTTCTCACCTAGAAGCACAGAAACTCTGTTCGAAAGACTTTTTCTTTTTTCTAATTGTTTCTAGGGAAATTTCCAGGATTATATATGTCTTTGACCTAGCTTGGGTCACATATAGAGTCTGACCCAGTTCCTCTGGCCAGAGGGATAGAATGCTCAGACTGGCTACCTTCTGGAGAATGAGCCCCCGACCCCACACCCCAGGAGTTGGATCATCCTCATCAGAACCATAAGAATGGAGGGTGGAGGAAGTAGACCTCTAAAATAACATCCATGTGCTCTTATTAGAAGGAGTGGTTGATGCTGTTGTTGCCACAATAAAGCTGTATAAGAAACTACCTTAAAACTCAGAGGCTTAGAACAACTCTTGATACTTTAGCTCATGGAGAACATCTTCTGTAATTGGTTACCTTCCTGTCCAAGTGTTAGAAGGGGTAACTGCCTGTGCAAAGGCTTTGAGGCAGGAGACATCTTGGTATGTTTGAGAAACCAAAAGTCAGACAGGGGAGGATGGGAATAGGAGGAAGGGGCTTTAGATGAGAGATTCATTGTAGGTCTTTTAGTAAAAAGTGGTTTCTCCAGATTTAAATCTTAATAATTTCCCTCTGCCTGTTGGGTAGAGAATTGGGTAATAGATTGGAAGGGGCAAGAGCAGAAGTGAGAGGTCTGTTTCTGTAGCCAACGCAAGCAACCAGTTGGAAGTGGCAGA
Organism: Callithrix jacchus; assembly: GCF_049354715.1. Classification (NCBI taxonomy): domain Eukaryota; kingdom Metazoa; phylum Chordata; class Mammalia; order Primates; family Cebidae; genus Callithrix; species Callithrix jacchus. The sequence goes on along the minus strand of NC_133524.1, from coordinate 40,231,093 downwards.
GATGGCGTGAAGTTGGCAGATTCTAATGGTGTTTTGGAGGAAACAGGGTTGAGAGTTGCTGGTTGGTGGTGGTGAGGGGAGGGAGGAGAAGCAGAGATGCCTAATACTGGGCAGCAGAGCAATGTCAGGGGATTCCCAGGAAGCTAGTGGGTCATAGGACAATTGCACACTCCCAGGAGGCTGGTAGGAACATTAATTAGTTCATATTTGTCTGAATATTCTCAGATAAAAGAGGCTTTATAATCTTCAAACGAAGCATGAAATTTTGAGCTGAAAGAGGCCATGTAGTGCAAATGAAGATGGGAATGGTTGGAATGGTAGACCAATTACAAGGAGCTTGAACGTATTTGGTCAGCATCTCTCAGACAGTGGATATTTCTGGTGGCCACCGAGGGTCTTTTCATGACCAATCTTCCACTCCAGCTGAGATGCGGTCTTTTATTTTAACCTGAAAATAAAAGCCCTTTCCCTAATGACAGCACCTGTAATCAGGTTAATTTCTTCAAAAAGGGAAGAAGAACAAAAAGGAAAGACTTACAGGGTCTTGGGAAGATTATCAGACTCATTCTTCATTAAAATCTGATGTAGCCTCGATGTTATTCAGAGATGTTCTCCCAGGTGGGTGTGCTTTAGGGAGAGGGGTAAAATCGTGGGTATCAGGAAGGCCTGGGGTGGGGTGGGGATAGCCAGAAACTCTTCCCAGGAAACAATGCCAGTGGACTAACATTAGGTGGAAGTTTCTTCTCCTGGAAATTTGACGTTTGTCCCTTTCTTTTATCCGAACATTCTTTCCAGGTTGCTCAGATGAAGCGTCAAAAATTTTATTAAAATGCTAGTTAGGAAATATCATCCCCAACAAACCCTGTTCATCAAAATGTTAGTGGTCTCTCTGGGGGCCCTGCGTTCAGTTTGTCAACAAGCTGAAGCCGTGGAGCTGGGGATCCGTGAGGCCCAGGAGCATGATTTAATTAATATCCTACCCATAATACCTTGCTGGGTTTATGCAAACAAAGCCCTGTCACTCCTCACCTTAGGATTTACCCTCTCCTTGAAGCAAGTATTTATTTACCCACAGTTTGACCTCACGATGGTGTTCAGCAGATGTGGATCTTACTTATTTGCATTGTTTTGTGACAGTTGGAAAATTCATTAGCGGTTCAGGGATAAATCCTCTGTGGACCACCCCAATGATAGGTGAAGCAAGAAGGTTGTCACTAATTAATCCTCCTCTTCAGTGATGCTGGATATTAATAATAACATAGTGCCCCTTTCAGAAATTTCCTGTATCCATTTGAAATTTGGGGGGCAAAACTGACAGAAACTGCCTCTTGGCTACCTAGGGCAAAAGGGGCGGTTAGAGGATGATATTGGGAGCTTAGATAAATGACAGGGAGGCAGGAACACTAGGTGGGAACCCAGCTGTGTGGCAGGCATTATAGAGGCAGATGCAGGACAATGCTCCTGGGGCAAAGGAGTGTCCCCCCAAGACCTTTTCCAGCTGTGTATCTCTCTGCTCACTGCTCAAGGTCCTCCCAGAAGATGAGGTCACGTGGCTGACCTTTGTTGGGTGAAGGTAGTGAAGGAGAGCCCACTTTGGCTTCCCTGGGGAGTGGCGAGGCCCCTCGGTTACCTCCCCCATCCACCCACATAACAACGGGAAAGAGAAAATTCCCCACCGGCATAACTGGTATTGGGAGAAGGTGTGCAGGGCCAAAGTTTGACTAATGTCCAGCATCCTGCATGTTATCTGTGAATCGATGCCACTTCCCAAAGCCTGTGGACATCAAATGTTTTGCTGCAAAATGTCATATCTAAGGAAAAATGAGGGGAACTAGGATTATTCCACTCAACAAATCAGACTTGGGTTGGAGTGGAGCTTAATGGTGTATCAGCCCACTGTCTCTCTGTAAAGCCCAAAGCACTGCTAGGCTGAGAACTTCTGCTAGCTCTTCACACAAACTCAGTTGTAAAGTTTGTGGTGTGGGGATTGTCATCCTGTTTTTTACAGATGAGAAAGATGGGGCTCTTTTCCCATGCTTTTCACTCTGCAGCAAGCTACATCTCTATGGGGAACATTTATTTGACAAGTGCTTGCCTGGAAAATAATGGCCAGCTTGTTTTCATCTATGCTGAAAGGCAAAATCGAAGAGATGGGCTTTGTGACAGACACACTGATAGGGCGACAAAATGATAAAACGACCTTATACATTCAACACTCGTTTACTGCATAACTGTGATGTGGGGTCTACACATTAGCAGGTGGTGTTTTATGGGGAATGTTTTAGGGTTACGCAGGCAGAAGGACAACATTCCCAAGTTCCTGGGCTGTCCTGGAGCAGGCACCCCTTCCTCCATGGAAGTAGTTGATTCTCGGTACCATCTTATCTGTAAGGGTGGTAGACTGCACCGATTACCCAAAAGGCTCATCATACAAAAGTGTATTTTGGTTGAAGGGCAAAGCTAAGGATGGGAGTAGGGAGTATACGGACCTCTCTCAGCACCCTCTGTCTCCTCCGTACCTGGAAGATGCCCTAGAATGAAATAAAGTTTTAGAATTTGGGGGCTGGGTGTGCTGGCTCATCCCTATAATCATAGCACTTTAGGAGGTTGAGGTGGGAGGGTTGCTTGAGGCCAGAAATTCAAGATCAACTCAGACAACAAAGCGAGACCCCATCTCTACAGAAAAAATTAGCTGGGAGTGGTGCCATGTGCCTGTAATTCCAGCTACTCAACTGAGGGAGGACGACCACGTGAGTCCAGGAATTCAAGACTGTAGTGAGCCATGATTGCACCACTGCACTCCAGTCTGGGTGAGAGAGAGAGAGCTAGAGCGAGAGAGAGAGAGAGAGAGAGAGAGAGCGAGAGAGAGAGAGAGAGAGAGAGAGAGAGAGAGAGAGAGAGAGAGAGAGAGAGAGAGAGACTCTCTGTCTAAAAAAGAAAAAGAAAAGAAAAGAAGAAGCTTTTGGGAGCATAGAAATAAGAAGAAATAGAAGATGGCCTGGAGGGAAAGGGGCAGTTCCTTAAGCTTCCTAATATGCCCCTGGGGCTTCTAGTACCCTGGGCATTTTGATAACTTCCCTGGTATTGCCTGGCTAGACCAGTCTTCAACTCCAGGTTTGTGTATCCAACAGTCTCAAAACCACATGTCCACAATTAGGCTCTTGATTTTCACCACCAAATTTGTTACTTTACCCCCAACTGTTATCATCTCAGAAATGGGCAAATCCCTCTACTCAGTTGCTCATCTTTGATACCTTCTTTCCCGTTACCCTCCTCCCTCCAAGATCTAATCCATCACTACTAAGTACTGCTCATTCTCCCTCCACAAACTCCCAGGACATCTCTTCAACTGCTTTTCATTCTCGCAGCCACCAAGCTAGGAGCAGCCCCTCCAGCTATTCCCTTGATTGGCTGCAGTTTCTCATAACAGGTATTCTAGTTTCTCCAACCCATGCAGCAGTTAGAGTGAATTTTAAAACCTTTTAGCGTAATTTCAATGCACTTAGGATAAAACCCCAGTTCCTTCTAAGTCACACATTGTGCTGTAGTTCATGTCTCATTGCCAGAACTCTCCCTTCCCTCTCTGTGCTCCAGACAGACCAGGTCTTTCTTTGGTTCCTCCAGTGTTTATGACAAGCTCTCACCTGCCTTGAGGCCTATGGAAGGCTGGATTCTCCAGGAAGATTGCAATGCAGATCTGAAAATTTCCTGTCAGCCTAGTGGCAGCTCTGAGCAAAGGGTGCCCGTGAGAGCAGCCCTGAGTTGGGCAGAAATGGCCAGCCGAGAGTACCACCGCCTTGCTCAGCTGCTGGCCAGTGTTGCTCTGAGAGGGATGTGACCTCAGCTCAAAAGCTGGGTCTGACCCTGCTGAAGCTGACAGCTGCAGGCTGTCAGCTAAATGCAAATCTCTTAGTTAGGCAGCAAGTCTTTCCCTGAAAGGGGTTCTGAACAGTGCTTCCTCATATGTGCCATGGGAAGTCAACACATGCTCTTCCTCTCACTCCCACCTCTCCCGTTGATATCTGTCCCTCCAGTAGACTGCCAGTTCTATGAGAGTGTGCATCCAGTGCCTAGTACAGTGCCTGGCACACAGTGTGTACTCGATAAATATTTGTCTAAAAAAAGTGAAAAAAGTAGATACAGAGGGAAGGAGGGATGAAGGCAGAGAGGGAGAGGGAGAAGAGATGGAGTGATGGGGAAGAAATAAAGGGACAGAGGGAAGTAGGAAAAGAGGAAGGAGAAAGGGTGAAGGGAGAGGTGGAGGGAAGAGATGTATGGGTAACCTAGCAGGATCTAAGCTCATAATGGCCATCCTTTACCTCTTTCTTCTTTGTACCTGCCCTAAATTCCTATGTTTTCCCACCTCTGGGCCTTTACATATGCTGTTCTTTCTTCTTGGAAGAGATTAACCTGCACTCTTTGTCCACTCACCATTCAGGTATCAGCTTATTTTCATATTTATAGGGAGGTCTGCCCTCTAACTCCTTTATCTGTTAGGATGAGTTTACCTGCAAGTAACAGAAGCTCAGTGTAACAATGATTTAAATGAGATAGAGGTGTGTTTCTTGCTCATACAAATGCCGAGAGGTAGGCAGTACAGAGTGGGTTTGGCTATTTTGCTCCTAAAGTCTTCAGTGACTCAGGATCCTTCTGTCTTGTTTCATCCCCTGTGGTCTCCATTCTCAAAGTCACTTATGGTCCAAGACAGCTACCCTGGTTCCGGTTATCACATTCATATTCTGGCCAACGGGAAAGACAAAGGGGAAAAAATGGCACTTCCTGGAACTTGCATACACCATTTCTACTTATAACTATTGCACACAACTTCATGGCCATAACTAGCTGCAAGGAAGGTTGGGAACTGTTGTCATTATCTGAGGTAGCCAGTGTTCAGCTAAAATTTAGGATTCTCACTGTCAATTAAGGGAAGGATATTGGAATACAACCCCTAGGGGCCTTTGCAGTAACCCTCATATAGATGAGTTTTTTCTCTTATTTGTTTCCATAGCTTCCTCTACCCCTCCTTTAATTCATTCCAGTTGTATATGTTCAGAGCCTATTTTCACTGCTAGACTTTTGAGTTACACGATGACAGTCATCTGTCCTATTTTGTTTTTCTCTTAATTTCCAATGCCTATGCACATAGTAATATGAAGTAGATATTTGTTGAATGAATAAATGAAAAATGCCTCTCATATGGATTCCCATAGCACTGGGAATACACTTATGTTACGGCAACCATTATGTTGTAGTATTGTGTGTGTGTGTGTGAATTTTTTTTATTGGCATATAAGAGATGGGTTAGGAAACATCACCTTGGGGTATGCTCATTCTAGCCTTCCTGAGATGGTTTTTACAATGTATTATGGTACCCCTTCAATACCAAAATCCTTAGATGCTCAAGCCTCTTATATAAAATGGTACGGTATTTGCATATAACCTATGCTCATCCTCCATATACTTTAAATTATCCCTAGATTATGTATAATACCTAATACAATGTAAATGCTATGTACAGTCAATCCTCCATATCCACAGTTAAATCCATGGCTCAAAAATATATTTAAAAAAAATTTTAAGAAACAATAAAAAATAACAATAGCATAATAAAAATAATACAAATTTAAAACAATATATTATAACAACTATTTATATAACATTTACATTGTCTTAGGGATTATAAGTAGCTAAGGAGGATTTAAAGTATCTTGGAGAATGTGTGTAGGTTATATGCAAATACTACACCATTTTATATAAGGCACTTGAGCATTGAGATTTTTGGTATCCACAGGGATCCTGGAACCAATCCCTGTGGTTACAAAGGGATAACTGTAAATGGCTGTTATACTATTGTTTTTCTAATTTGTAATATTTTTATTGTTCTATTTTTACTTTTAATTTATTTTTAAATATTTACAATCCCTGGTTGGTTGAATCCATGAATGAAAAACTCGTGGATAGAGAAGGCTGATGGTATTTTTAAATTGGAGTTTTAAATTTAAAGATAATATGTGCTTATCATTTCAAGTTAATATGCAGATGCTTTACTGTAAAAACTGAAGCCTTCTGGAGTAGATTAGATTATTGGGTCCAATTCTTCACCCCTTCTATATCACCCTCTACTCTTTGCTCCGCTCCTTAACTTTGGAGCATGGCCATGTGACATGCTTCAGCCAATGGGATGTTAGTAGAAATGAACCAAGCAGTGCCTTGCCATGTGCTTGTGTGGCTGTGCTTTACCTCTTGTGTCTCTGCCAGCACCATGAGGAGAGCTTCTCCCCTGGAAATGGCCACTTGTACTTGTGGGTCCATGACTAGCCCACCTGAACCCATTCCACAGTGAGGACCCAAGCCCAGCCGATCTGCAGACAAAACCAAAGTTGCTCAGTGGGGCCCATGCCAGATAAGCCAACCCATGGCCAACCTGAAAATAAGTAAGCAATAATTGTTGCTTTTAAATCATTGAGGTGTGGGGTTGTTTGTTACAGCAACAATATCTGTAGAATATATGTATATTTCTGTGTATATATATATATATATTTCTGTGTATATATATGGCTAGACTATGAACTTCTTAGAAGTGGGGATTGGGTCTTCTTTATTTTTACCTTTTCCCCTTAGAAAAGTGATTGAAAACAGTACAGTGGGAAAGACAGGCTGTGGCATGTGACATTTCCACTCAAAAACATACTGCTGTGTGACCTTGGCTAAGCTGTGTAATCTTACTGTGCCTCAATTTTCTTATCTATAAAATGGGAGTATTAAAATTTACCTGACATGGTAGCAGAGAGGAAAATATGAATCTCCTAGCAGGGTGTTTGGCATGAATGTGCATTACAGAGCTGGCATCTTTCATAGTTGGCACAAAATACATGTGTGCTGTTGCTTAGGTAGATGTGCCTGAGATGAATAAGGAACTGATGTGAATAATGAGGTGGTTTAGAGTCCCCTGGTGACAAGTCAGTGTCCATCCTTTAGTACCCTCCTTGTATTGTCACTGTCCTTTGCTTTGAGCTCATTGAACCTCACAGCCAAGTTTCCTGGAAAGACAGACACGCATCTTGTCCTTTGGATGTCAGCTGGTAGAGTGAACACCAGCCAAGCAATCAGAAGCCCTGGATTCTGAGTGCTTCCTTAGTCCATTAGGTAAACCATTCAGCTGTCATTGCCTGGACTAAAAACTAACCATGAGCCAAGGAGATGCTAGTATCCCCATTTTGCAGACAGGGAAAGTGGGACATGAAAAAATGTAGTGACTTATCGAAGAATGAAACATTAATTACTGTCTAAGACAAGGGTAGACTCTTAATGTAGTGCTTTTCGTCTATATCCCACTGCCTCCTAGACTGTCAGGAAAATGATGTAATCCACTCCAAGAATTCCCCTCTGGAAGCTCCCCCTGAGCCTGTCTATCCGAAGATAAAAACAACCACAAATTCAGTTTACATCTTCTTTTACTCCCTAGCCTGTTTGAGCCAAGGCTGAATGGTGCCAATTTGCCTATGGTGGTTTTTATGATGTGGGCTGGGATCACTGGGGACTGTTCTGAAACCATCAAATTCATTTCAATTAGAAGTATAACTTAATGTCCAATTTTCAAACCAGATTCCCTAGGTAAAAGAAGGCCATTTTGTTTGCTGAGCTGCCTCAACCCAATGAACAGTATTTCTGGGTACCAATTATGCCCAATTGTGCACCCTGGTTAGGACATTTTCTCCAAGTTAATAGGAGGCACAACTCAGTCAAAAGGAGGGGTGGGAAGTCCGCATGGAAAATGGGGGGATGCGTGAAATTTGAGCCAGTATAGATCAATTCCAGAACACTGCCCAGGGATTCCTAAAAAAGAATCCAGGGAAAAATAAATACATCTCATCCTTATTAACACTCCAAGCCCTTAAATGAGTCCCGATGTTAATCCCTAAGAGATGCCTAAATGCCTATTTCAAATTGCTGCCCCACTTGTCTTATAAAACAACTTGTACTTCTTTTTATTCTCTCCATGTTCAAAAATAAAGGAAATACCTTTTGCAGTCTAGGGCCAAGGAACAACGCAGGCCTGGCTTTGATTACTGAAAGCTGGAGAATTTTGAGTGAAAGCTGCAGCCAGCTGCCAGCCTTGTTATTAGCAATAAGCATCAAGCCATTCTCAGGAGAGCAGGGGCCTTTTGAGAATGTCAGACAGCAGCCTGCACCTCCCTTTGACAGCACCTGCAGTCACCGCTGGAGGTACAAGCCTGTCCAGAACTCCATTTCCCCTTGGCTGAATCAGCGGCCATAATCAACAGAGAAATAACCCCTTAGATTTATGTAATATCTACCTACAAACAACTCAAATTGCCATGATCCTGTTTAAGATTTGACAATGGCTCCCCATTGTCCCTCAGACCAAGTCCAAATGCCTAGGCTTATTGTTCCAGGTCTTGTGACAACAGAGCCCACCCTAGTTATGCAGGAGCTTTTTTTCGTTTCTTTTTTAAACTAGCTTTTCAGGCAAGACATTCTTTTGCAGCCTAAGAGGATTATTATGGAGAGGTGGAAAGATCCCCAAACCTGGAAGGCTTGCTTCAAACCCAGCTCTACTTCAACTACAAGACTGGGGCAGGCAAGTTACTCGCCCTACCCAGGACTCAGTTCCTTTCTCATTGATAAAATGATGCATTCACAGTAGATGATCTAATGTAACATGTCCTTAGTGAATCTGAAATCTTATATTTTTTTGTTCTGTTAACAGCCCTTTCCAATCCTTTTCTCCCCACTCTGCTTCTATTCTAGAGGCTGGAGGAGCTAAAATGTTCATTTCTCAGACTCACTTTCTGCCAGCAATAAGACGCTGGGAGGTCTGCTGATGTGGCAGATGGCTGTGGCATACCCTGTGTCTTATGGCTACAGTCTAATCACCTCTGACTTCAGCCACAGCTGTGGTGGACATTTCTGCCTCACCTCATGCAAGACTGCATCCAACCTCAAGTATGTGCTGTGCATCTTCCTGCTCTCTGCTCCAGGGCCTTCTCTGACACTACAGAAGCCCACTGGGCCTGCACAAAAACAAAAGCTGGAAGTGTGGGATTCATGCCCTAGTGATCCACCCTCAATCAATGGGGAACACCGCTTAGTGGATAGATGCTCCAGCCACCTGTCCTCTACGGGAACATTCCTGGGAGCTATTGTGTACAGTTGTCAGGAGGTCTGGGTGCAATCGAGCCTCTGGGGCCCCAGACAGCAACCTCTTTAACATGCCCTTATATTGTCATTTTCCTCTTTCCTCTCTCACTCTTCTTGCTTCCTTTTGTGCACCCAGGGATTAGTTACCAAATAAACTATGTGCACTCAAAGTTTTTTGTTTTGCGCTCTGCTTTTGAAGGTACTCAAACTAAAAGAACTGACGTCACCTTCTCTGTCTTCTATCTTGACTGTAAATACAGATGTCATGGCTGGAGCTAAGCAGCCCTTTTGGGATCAGCATGATGAAAAGGCTACAGAAGTGTCAGAAATGCCATCTCTGGCATTTTTGAGTGACTGAATCAGCACCACCAACTGCCAACTTTTAGATTTCTTGCTAAAGGAATTTAATCTCTATTTATTTAAGCTATTGCTACTTGGATATTTTCTTACTTGCAACTGAACGCAATCCTAGTTGATGTGTTAATTGTGCTGTAATATGCTAGGGTCATTTTTAATTTCTTTGCCTTTGTCCATGTTGTTCTCTTCACCTGAAGCACCCTCTCTACTCATTCTGTTGGTAGAAATTTTCTTGTTCTTTCAAAAACCAGATAGATCAGTATTCACCTCCTCCTAACATGCTCCTTCCAAAGAACTGTGGTCTTTCACGCTTCACAAAATTATTCAAAACCTTCATATGTGTTGGGAAAAATGCAATCTTGCATTCACTACTAATCTCGGGATTGCTCCAAGTCATGGTTCTTAGGTTGATCTCAGTTAAACTGAGAGTTTCTCAGAGGCAGGGACTGCATTATATTGTGCATTCTACAACCTCCCACACATGATAAATGGGACTTGTATAAATACAGTGGAGTGATAGAACATGCATGTTTTACTTAAGCAAATTAAACCATGGCTACATGCACAGGAGTGTGAGAGAGAGGGAGAACAATTTAGGTGGGGTGGGTGATTCCACACTGATTACCTGGGATAGGAGAGGTTCACTGGTTGCCCTAGGCTCCTCAGTTTCTGTCTCTCCTGATGTGATTGTCTCCTTCCACTGCATATGACTTTAATATTAAGCACAACATATTACTGATTTTTTTTTTTTCAGTATAACACGCCCACACAGTGCAAACCAACTACCTTTGCTAGAGACTCACGGAAGAAAGAGTGACCTATTTGGACACCAACGGGATGATGGCTGCTCTCCAGTGTGTTATGCTTCCATGAGGGATTTTGATGGCACGTGATGTTACTGGCTGATGAAAGAACCCAGGCCCCATGCATGGGGTCCCCACTTTTCTCATATCTGGAGCCACCTTCTTTGTGACTATAGCCCTCTTCCTGGGACATTTCATTCATTGCCGATTTTGATCCCTTCTCCTAAGCCTAGATCCACATTGCCAGGGCCTGCTGTTTTTCCCCACATGGCCCTGGTTATTTGGATTTAAACATCTATGGGACTTGTTCAACGGGCTCCCTCTTCTTGTCCTTTTGCCTGCTTGTGACACGCTGTGATTAATCACTTGGTTTTCCCTGCACAATGTGGCTTAAATTGATTGGTCTTTGTTTATATTCCTACCAGTCCTGCCCTAGATTAAGGCCTTAATACTTCTCTCTCTCTCTTTTTTTTTTTTTAAGAAAGGGTCTTGCTTTGTCACCGAGGCTGGAGTGCAGTGGCGTGATCATGGCTCACTACAGCCTCCATCTCCTCAGGCAATCTTTCTGTCTCAGCCTCTTCAGTAGCTGGGACCACAAGCATGTACCCCACACCTGGATAACATTTTTGTATTCTTTGTAGAGGCAGGTCTTCTTATAGTGCCCAGGCTGGTCTTGAACTCCTGGGCTCAAGCCCAGCTCGACTCCCACCTTGACTTCCCAAAGTGTTAGGATTACAGGAGTGAACCACTGCACCTGGCCCCGTAATGCCCCTCCTGCTTCCTTGCTGCCTTTTTTGGGTCACATCATGCTCCCCCATACATTCCCAACAAGTTACTCTTCTAAAGTGTGGTGCTGAGCAAGACATTTCCTTGTTGGAGAACTTTCAGTGACTTCCCTTTCCCCATGGAATGAAACTCAGATTGCTTATTTTATTTTCTAACTAAAATGAACAAGACACTATTGTGAGAATATATAACTTACAGAGCACCACATTTCGTTTATTCCTTCCATACCCCATGAAATGCCACTCTGCCATCTCAAGCTTTGAAGGTTCTCCCCCCACTTCAAATGCCAGGTCCCGCTCTTGAGACTTTCCAAATATCTTCAATCAAATTAAAATTTTCCTTTTTTATCCAGAGCAGTGCATACTTCTACTATGGTTTTCATAGGTATGTTCTTGCAGTGTACTCACTTTTGTGTGTGGACTGTCTCCTTACTAGGGTGTTACTCATTTTGTATATCCTGGTGGCTAGAAGTGGAAAGAGAGGTGATGGATGGTGTGGTGGCAATGGTGAAAATACCAAGCCTGAGTGTCAGCACACGAGCCTCAACAACGCCAACTCACAAAGTGGTTCCAAATATTTGAATTCTACATGTGAAGAAAGTTAAGGCTCATTACCTCAACCAGTTAATTTCAAGTATATTTTCCTTTGCACAAGAGTGCTATATCATACAAATCTGTATAAATACATTTTAAAGTACTCTTTTAATAACTATACAATAAAAATTCTAAGTGATATGAAAGCATTGAGTTATAGTTTAAATGGTGGCATTTTTTTCCCTGATTGGTGCATAGAATATTGGGAAGTCTTATATTGACGGATCCAAGAGTCAATGAAATATCCCTGCCACAAAGAAGACAAGCAAATGGGCTCCTGACCCTATTTTGGCCATCAGGGAGGGTTTTCCTGAGGAAATGAAATTAAGTTAAGACCTGTGCAAAAAAAGGACACTAGGAAAGGATTCTTCAATTTTCCTAGGAAGAAGGACATGAAAATATAGGCCCCATTTCATCCTATGTTCATGAGATTTCCCCACCAGAGGCCCATGGCTCCTCAGCAGGCCTGATGCAGTTCAAGCCTGATTGTGCTGCATTCAGTTCCTGCCTCTTAACCTGGGGATGAGTGACACTGACTGAGGCAAGGAGTACCCAACTTTTCAGGGAAGGCAGAAAAGTCAACAAACAGCCTATCTCTCCAGTGTATGATGTCCCCACTGCTGCTGTGTATGATGCCAGATTGTGACACTGATTTTTCAGATCTTAAGCTTTCCTTTGGTTTGGGGCTTTGTTTATGTGTGTTCACCACCTTGAAAGGTAACACTAGAAGAAGTGTTTCTAAAATGCTTCCTTACAGCAAGGGGAAGAGATTGTTTATCTTGGACACACACAGAAAGAAGTGAACCAGAGCCTTTGGAGGTTTCCAAAGTGTACTTCAAACTAGGAGCCAGATGAAAGTGAAATAAACAAAATGGTATCTTTATCATTAATATAAGCCAACAGGTTAACCAATAAACAGTCAGATTTGGTGGAGATAGATAGTGATGTCTACTTCCTTACTTCTGGAAGATTTGGCTAATTGATCATGAAACTCTCTCCTACTATGTCCAGATTGAGCCTCGGAATCTTTCTCATCACACTGGTACCAGGCAGCCTGTGTCAGTCAGTTAGGAAACTGATTGATTAGAGCTTTACTACTGCAGGAATGGAGCACTAGAATCCCAAGCAGAAAACCTGGCCAGTATGTTTAGCTGTGCTTCCAGCCAGCTATGTGGCCATGGAAAATTAATTTAATTTCTCCAAGCCTCAGCTTTCTTATCTGTGAAAGGTGGGAGTTGATTTGATGCTACCTAAGTTCTTTTCTGGTTCTCACATTATAAAAACTATGAAAAGCAAATAGTGGTAAGCACTGGAAATCCATGTGAGCTTAGAAATCACATCAACATTTTGAAGGTCTACTAGATGCTCAGTGTGGCTGTTAAATAATCTCAAAGGAAACAGAAACGTAAACTTAAACAGTCAAGTCCACCAGTTAGGTCTGGGAGGTGACACTTGTAAATATGAAAGAACTGGGAAAATGAGAAACTCTCATACAGAGACAGCCAATGGGAATTCACAGAGAGAGACTTCAACTTGGGACGAATGGAGTTACATCATTCAACTATTGCCACAATAATGCTGTGTAACAAAAACCTCCTTAAAATCTCCATGGCATACAATAATAAACATTTATTTCACTTCCAGGTCTGTGAGTTTCAGCCACTCGGAGCTGGACTCAGCAGGTCTCAGCTGGGTTTGCTCATGTGACTGCAGTCAGCTGTGGGGCAACCAGATGGTTCTGCTCACCTCGGCTAGGCTCAATCATGTTTGAGGAGGTGCTTGGGAGGTTATCAGACAATCTAGAATGGCTTTGCTTGATATGACTGGGTGACTTGGCTGTGCTCCTTACATCTTTCTTCCTCTAGCTTCTTGGCTCAGGCATGTACTCACGACAATATATTTGGTACAAGAGCACAAACAGAAACACACAAGTGCTAATTCAAGCCTTGCTTGCATCTTTCTGCTAACTTTCGAGGGGAGGATGAAGACCATCTGCAAATGATGCTTTGATAACTTAAAGGATGCATTGCCCTGGGGCTAAGGGACTACTTTCTTCAAATTCAAACTTGTGATAATGTGGTTCAGTGGAGGATTGCTAAGTCACATCCACACATGACAGATCATCTGCGCAAGTAATTTGGATGCTAAACTCTAGAACTTTCCAGCATCATCAGATAGTTTAGGGGATCAAAAGAGGAAGAAAGGTGGTGATTTAGGCATTGACCCTGCATGGGGATTAGATAGGAGAATCTTTAATGACTCTTCTTTTCTGATTTTCTAAATTGGTGCTCAATAATCATTCCAGACCAGATTTAGGTATCATCCCAGTTCTGCGGAGCACCATCTACCCCAACCCCTCTTTCTTGGCCACTTGTGCTGCCTAGTCAGAGTGGCTTCAGCCACTGCTTCCCTTTCCACAGTTGGGAAGTGCCACTTCGCTACTCTCAATGGGCTTCAGCCTGACTTCTTACTCACTGCAGGGTCTCCAGCACCGGTTTAAAATTCTGAAGACTTGGCTTCTGTAAAAGCTCCTGAAGAGGTGAGGAATACAGCTGGGACATGTGAGGGAATTAACAACACTCTGGAGTGAGCTGTGACAAGAAAGACAAGTGGTAGGAAGGGATTAGTATCAGGGCCCTTCACCCTCATTGACTGGTTTCACGTGCAGTGGTTTCATAGCTTCTTTGAAGAAGTCCATGATGACTGAGTGGTCAGCTGGGTATTTTGTGAAATGTACCACCTTGTGTTCATTTTCCTTTTTTCCCTGCCTCACTTCTTTCCCTTCACTCCTACAGTTCTGTCACCTACCTCATAGAGCATCAGCAAGTTGGCCTCAGCCTCTGTGTTCTTGAGGACACCAGCTGATACCAACCAAACTTCACTTACTTCTATAGTTTGACTTTTCCAGTACATAAATGCAGGGGAAGGGGGCCTCAGATTTACTGAGAGGTTTTATTACACAAAACTTCCTTCACCTCAAATGCATAGACACGCATGTAAAATGGCATTTGGATTTACAGATGAGTTTCCAATAAGGCTACATTAGGAGGGAACACTCACTAAGAATAGATCATTGGCCAAGAGATATAAGTCACTGAGCCAACTAGTCTGAGTTTAGAGCTTGGTCTGAAGACTAGCTTAGGACGAAATTGCAAGGCAGTATGAAGACTTTCCTTGGTATCTTCTTGCCTCTCTTTATAAGGAAACTTTCCCCATCTACCTACCAGAGATTGAGATCCTTTTCTTTTTATGTTCTAAATTCAGGCAGGGGCCGAGGCCAGAACAAATACAATAATCCTAAGTTAAAGTGACAGCTTATCACAACTCGAGGTTTAACTACCACTCAGGGTAATTTCATTTTGATAGGGAACCCTTGAAAATAGAAGATCATCTCCACAAAGACCTGAATATCTAATAGTAGGAATTCAGGCACTCTAACAATTGGCAGGTAAATTACTCTGTGATGAGCTTTTGCTTATTTGATCCTACAGAAATGACTCTTAATTGTCTTTTTTTTTTTTTTGCAAGGTCAACCAGAAATGGTTGTCTTACCAGGAAATTGAGTCTCAGAGAGGTAATGAGACTTTCCTAAGATCACTCAGCTGACTAGTAGCAGAGTCAGAAATAGCTCTACCTGTTCTGTCACTACTCTGGGCGAGTTGGATATCAAAATTTGGGAAGCCTCTCCTGTGATTTTGTGCACTCACGAAAAGGTTCTTTTTGTAGTCTGATGGATTAAGAAGGCCAGCAAATGTAGGTCATGGTCGGGTGGGCTCAGAGAATTGTTCAGTCCAAAACTGCCTCTGAGAGGGGTTCTAGCATGGCTGCTTACACCAGGTCCATGATTCCAAAGCATGGGGCCTCAGTGCCCTGAGGGTCTTCCCAGTCCCAGGCAGAGCTGCGGCTGGAGTGGTAGCATCAGGAGGCTAAAGACTTGCTTCTGAGTTAGAGGGTTCACAGCATGCAGGCTGTGCACTGCCAAAAGCAGGGCAGAAGGGCTCTAGCTAAAGAGGTTGTTTCCTCTGCCAAGGTTCTAAGCAGCCCAGGAAAATCTCTTTGGCTTCTCCGAGCCTTGGTTCCCCGGGAAAAACAGAGGCAAAACCTGCTTTCCCTACGCCAAAGCATGGTTGACGTGCCACAGGAAATTTTTTTTCTAAATTTAAGTGTTGCATAAATGCAAGATGCCAATGGCAGAGATTAACTTCCTACCACAGGGCATGCAGTAACTTCATGGAAAGGGCTCGTATTCATGTCTTGTTGCTGCTGTAATAACCTACCACAAACTTGGTTACTTAACACATATTTGCTCCCTTACAGTTCTGGAGGCCAGATATCTAAAATCAGTCTCACAAGGCTAAAGTCAAGGTGCCAGGAAGGTTGGTTCCTTCTGGAGGCTCTGAGGGGTGAACCCATATCCTTGCCTCTTCCAGCTTCCTCACATCACTCCAACCTCTTGCTTCTGTCATCACACCTCCTGCTACAGACTCTGATCTTCTGTCTCCTCTTATAAGCACCCCTGTGATTATGTCCAGCCTACCCAGATAATCCAGAATGATCTCTCCAAGTCAAGGTCCTTAAATTAATGACACCTGTGAAGTCTCTTTTGCCCTGTAACGTAATGTATTCACAGGTTCTGGGGATTAGAATGTGAATATCTTTGGAGGTAATCATTCAGCCTATCACAAAGTCCATTCTCTGCTCTCTAGCAGAGCTACTTTCTGCACTATTTCCAGAAAGTGTCCTACCATAAGCTGTTAGAATCCCAACCATGCTCCTATGGTACTTAACATTTTTGTGTCTATGTGTTAGACTTCCAATTGCCAGTACCTGCATCTCTGCCTTAGGATTTTTGGTCACTGGAGCCAGCTCTGCCTGTGTAAGAAGGAGGTGCCAGGGAATCAAGGTCCCCATGCCCTCATCATTTCCTGGGAGAAGTCCTTAACCAATGTCTGATGTGATCTGGTGGATAGATATCCCAACCCTCTTGGTCCTTGGTTTGGATAACTGAGGTGTGTTCTGCATACTATTTCTCAGAATTGCTCTCCAGTTGCCCACAGTGGTAACTAGCTTGATAACACACCCTTGATTGGCTGCCTGCTCTGTCTTTTCCCCCGACTCTTCTACTTAAAGAATTATTGGGCCAGGCACTGTGACTCATGCTTGTAATTCCAGCACTTTGAGAAGCTGAGGCAGGTAGATCATGAGGTCAGGAGATCGAGACCATCCTGGCCAACATGGTGAAATCCCATCTCTACTAAAAATACAAAAATTAGCTGGGCATAGTGGCTCATGCCTGTACTCCCAGCTACTCGGGAGGCTGAGGCAGGAGAATCGCTTTAACCTGGGAGGCAGAAGTTGCAGTGAGCTGAGATCATGCCACTACACTCAAGCCTAGGGACAGAGTGAGACTCTGAAAAAAAAATAATAATTATTGGGAGATAATTTCTAGAATTATCTCTCAAATTAATCACTTGCACTCAAATTCCTACCTCTAAACTAAGATAAAAATCTTGCCAATATTTCTTCCAAGCCTTGCTCATGATGTTCTCTTGCCTGGAGTGTCATTTTTCTTCTCCCGCCCACCTGTTTGTTTTTCCAAGACCCTCTTCTCCCTGGGGTCTTCCCCAGCACTTCTGTGTGCCCACCAACCTCTCCTTTTGCTGTCTATCCCATGGGGTCACAATAAGTTGTTGTGTGTATCAAATAATTGGGAGAGACAGTGCAGCATACAGGTTAAGACAATGGATTCTGAAGCTAGACTATGTTGGTTCAAAGCCTCCTCTACCACTTAATTATCTCAGCAATAGTGAGCCAGTTACTTACTCTCTCTAAGCCTCAACCTGAGGATGGGAATAAAACCAACCTCTTGAGCTTGCTGTGAGAAATAGATGTTAGCACTGACAGTTTTCTTAGACCAGTACTTGGCATGTAACAAACGCCCCATAAGTCATACCCACTATTAGTCTCCTTAACAGGTTAGTAGACAGTGCACTTGAAGCATTGCTTGAGGCTCTTTCATAGATTTATTTAACCTCCAATTAAGCAATTAATTCTTGTGGATTCAATATCATTTTTACCTCTAGACTATAAGCTTTTTGAGAGTGGGGACTAGTTCATGTTTATCCCTGCTTGGCCTCAATGCCTGGAGCAGTGAATTGGTGTTTTATAATATTTTTTAAATGGATATTATTTCCTAAAGGAGAGATGGAGAAAGAAACAGGGTCTGATAAAGGATGGGAGGAAGAAGGGGCCACATAGGAAAGAACAGTTTCTGTGTAGTTCTGCCTGGAGCTCAGTGGATGCCTGAGTGTGGCCAGCTAGGAGGCTTGGAGCAGTCAGCAAGCCCTGGGCAGCACTTAGAAGCACTTAGGCCCCTGAGCCTGTGATAGACAGATGCACTTCCCAGCTCCCACTTCAAGGAAGGCCTCACTGTCCAGCTGCGAGAAGCGTGGTCAGCAGGCAGCCTCCAGCAGTCAGTTCCTTCTGGGGAGCATCTCAGCTGCTGGGAGCTGTCTGGCCCTAGGTCATGCTTTTCTCTGGGGGTGTCCACGTCCCCCCACTGAGCAGTCGGGGAGTTTAAAAGTCTAGCTATTTCCTCCCAGCTTGAGACTTTCTAGAGGCGATCTTTGTCCACAGCACTTCACTGGGTTGGTTAAATCTTAACCAGACACGCAGGGCAGCTTGTATCCCACTTTTTGCTGTCCTCTTCTCACTCCTGCTTCTGTTCCCGCCCTTTCACAGGTGCGGACCTCTAACAACCATCTTGCATCACAAACTTAATCTCTGCTTCCAAAAGGCACAACCTGGAACAGGAACAAAGGTTCGACCTCCTTCCAAGTTCAAGTTAGTATTTGAGGCTCTCTTTAGAAGTTCAGGGACCCAGAACCACATTATATTTTTCCTCTCTGGGGGCTTAACTCCTTAATGATGTTAAGTATCCTGACTGAGCTTTGGAATGTTCTGTGCTCACCGTCTTGTGGCCCAGACAAACGAGAGCTGTTTATCTTCCAACTCCACTTAGAACAGTAAATTAAAAAAAAAAAGAAACCATTAATTCAGAATGTTCCTATTTGGACTTTGTGATGATCCAGAGAGGGGCCCTCTGGCTGTTTGTTTGCTTTTGCATTATCAGGGCAAAGTAGCTCACCATGCAAATGGAGAATGAAAGCAAGAATGTAAGGAAACCATGTCAACAACGTTAAAGAGAGGGGAGAAAACTTCTATAGAAGCACCAGATTACAGTCCCAAAATTCATGTGACATTCTTCTCAGTTTATTAAAGCTAATATAAAATTTCTGCATGATCTGCACATGTACCCCAGAACCTACAGTACAATAAAAAAATGACAAGCTAGATATCATAGGTGATAGAGTTATGAGAATATTTTTCCTAAGAACTGCAATTCAACACTGCCCTTTTAAAAAATTGGTTTCATATCAAAACATGTACAGAGAAATAATGCACATTCATGTGTTGGATGAAAATTAAACATTAAATTGATAAGAGTGACTATTTTTATGATTTTCCACTGTAACCAAATTGCTTTTGTTCAATACATTGATGGTAAGTATTACTGTACATAAATGCTTGTAATTACTATATCTAAGAAGGGAAAAAAATATTTTGAATTTTTTTTTTGAGACAGAGTCTCACTCTGTCATCCAGGCTGGAGTGCAATGATATAATCTCGGCTCACTGTAACTGAATTACAGTGATTCTCCTGCCTCAGCTTCCTGAGTAGCTGGGATTACAGGCTCATGCCACCATGCCTAGCTAATTTTTGTATTTTTAATAGAGACGAGTTTCACCATGTTGGCCAGGCTAATCTCAAACTCCTGACCTCAAGTGATCAGCCCGCCTCAACCTCCCTAAGTGCTGGGATTACAGGTATGAGTCACCACTCCCTGCAATCAAAATACTTTTTAAAGCGACCCATTGGTGGTCTAGTTGGCATTACCCTAAAAACTTAAGTTCAATCTGACATTTACTGAACCCCTAGTTCCTGCAGAGCATAAGGTACCCACAGGAGTCTATAATCACAGTGGATGCTATCCCTATATTAAAAATTTGCATTTCTTTTTTTGTTTGTTTTGAGACAGGGTCTCACACTATCGGCCAGGTTGAGGTGCAGTGGTGCAATGTCGGCTCACTGCAGCCTTTGACTTCCTGGGCTTAGGTGGTCTTACCTCAGCCTCTCAGCTGAGACTATAGGTGCACCTCACCATACCTGAATGGCTTTTTTTTCTTATTTTGGAGAGACAGGGTTTTACCACGTTGCCCAAGCTGTCTCAAACTCTTGGGCTCAAGCCGTTTGCCCTCCTTGACCTTCCAAAGCACTAGAATTACAGGCATGAGCCACTACACTGGGCCTTTTTTGCATTTTTTTCCTAACGTTTAAAAATGCTTCCTAAATATCTAGCCCCGGCCTCCAACCTGACATATATAAGTGAAACGATGTATAATGAAACCAATTTTTTCTCATCAATGTTATTAAAAAATAACATTGAGCTTATTCAAGGACCTGCTGTATGTCCTTTCACTTAAAGTTAATTTCCAAGATCCTATTGCCAACATTAAGTGAGGACTCACGATACTAGTTATACAATAACTACTTGTTAAATGAAACAATTCTGAATTAGCTTGACCTCTCCCAGTCACTGATCACCCAGTGACTGCAAAATTTGGTCCCTAGAGCCCCAGCAGGTTGTATGTTCACTACTGTGGTACTTTGGGATGCCCCAAACAGCGCAGACACTCTCTCAAGGCTGTATATATCACAGAGGAAATCCTCACCCACAACAATCATCTGTGATCTAAATGATTTTGAAAAAAGACCCTACTTAAAATGGCAGTTGTGACCTTGGCTCAGCATGCTTCCCGGGGACAGAGCTGGCTGGGTTTCTGGCCTGCGGCTCAGCCTGCAGGCATCCAGAACTTCCAGACAATTACCATTCCCCTGGAATTGCCCTCACTCCTGATTGCTATTGGTTAATTAAAGAAATCTAGGCTCCAGACTATATTACCCCCCCATATGTCACATCCGATGTAACTAACGAGTTCTCAGCAGCACAGGATTTGTGTGTGTGTGTGTGTGTGTGTGTGTGTGTGGCAATGTTGTTAAATCTGAGGCACTTCCACTGCTAGCATGCTTCTCTCCATAGAGAGGGTTCCCTTTCTCCCCTGTGACTTCTCAGTGCTGTGCAAAAGCTTGAGCTCTGCCAGCTGTAATTCTATAACTTTTCTCGAGTCATTCATGAGGTTTTTACCTCAGTCCTGGTGTCTCTACTTTGTACTTAATAACTCCTTCTCATCCAAAGACCCTCAAATACCTCCTAAAGTCTTTAACTATTACCAGTCTAGGGAGACAGTCTTTCTCCCCTTCTGGCAAAGTAGACTACCAAAATGACTGGTTTAAGGAGACTCGTGTAATCAGATTTGAGTTTCTTCTAATTAATTCGATTCAACAAGATCCTGGCACCAATCTGGGTACTTTGGCAACAGTAAACAATGGTAGAGTCCCTCCACTAAAGGTACAGTCTTATCAGAGAAATAAAATGAGATTCTGATAGCATTTGCAGAAATGTACATTTCATTCATTAATTTCACAAATATTTATTGAGTATTGTATTAGTTAGGATCAAGGCTAAGTGACTGTAACAAAAGATCCCCTAGTGCAGAGGTTTATAAAACAGAGAAATCCATTTGTCTCTCATATAATAATTCTAAAGTTAGTTGTCCAGGATTTTAGGGCAGTTCGGCTCCAAGTGGTTCTTCAGGAATCCAAGATCCTTCAGTTTTGTGTTCTCCCATCTGTTAGAGTATTGCTATTATCTGCAAGGTCTAAGCCAGACCACGGGCTCATTTGTGTTCTACCTTGTAAAAAGGTAATAGAGGAACTTCAGGCAAGCAATTTTTAAAAACAAGTGAACCAAAGTTGCACACACATTTTCCACTTGCACTCCATTGGTGAAAGCTTAATTGCATGCCACATCTAGCTATAAAGGAGGCTGAAAATATCATGTCTATGTGGGGGGTTGGTGTGTCCAGAAGGAAAAGGGGAATGGATTTGAAGGAGCAACCAAAAGTCTTCCACAAGCATCTACTATATGCCAGTGACTTCCAGATTCCATGATTACAGCAGTGATCAATAAGACATGGTCACTGTGTTAGTCTGTTCCTGCACTGCTATAAAGAAATACCTGAGACTGGGTAGTTTATAAACAAAAGAGGTTTAGTTGTCTCATGGTTACACAGGCTGTATAGGAAGTATGGCTGGGAAGGCCTCAGGAAATTTTAAGCATGGCAGAGTGTAAAAGGGAAGCAGGTACATTTTACATGGCTGGAGCAGGAGGAAGAGAGAAAGAAGAGGAAGGTGCTATAAACTTTTAAACAATCACATCTTGTGAGAACTCTATCATTAGAACAGGAGGATGGTGTCAAACTTAGAAACTGCCCCCATGACCACCAAACCCCACTTCCAATATTGGGGATTACAATTGCACATGAGATTTGGTTTGATATGTATCAAACCATATCAGTCACTGACCTCAGAGAGCTTACATTCCAGTGGGAAAGAGAAACACTAACTCCTACAGTTGTGAAGCAGGAGAGACCCCAGATTTGATACCAAGGCCTGCATTCTTAAGCATTAGGCTCTAGAAGTCCTGGACTTTAAATCTATACATATATAGTTTTAATATAATATACTGAATATTATACTTGGAACTTTTTAAAAATTATTTTACATTTGGGGGTACATGTGAAGGTTACATAGATAAACACAGGTCATAAGGGTTCGTCATACATATTAGTACATTACCCAGGTATTAATCTTGGTACCCAATAGTTATCTTTTCTGCTGCTTTTCCTCCTTCCACCCTCCCACCTCAAGTAGACCTCAGTGTCTGTTGTTTCCTTTAAAGTTGTATCTTTTAAGCACTCTTCCATTTAACATTTGCCAAAGACTTCCCCCAGTCTCAGGATAAAATCTAAATTTTTGTTAGTACTACCCTGGGAGAACTGGTCTCTGCCAGCCTGCCTAGCTTAGTTTTCTTGGCAGATTTTCCTTATGCTCTTGGCTTCAGTCATGAGGAACTTCTTGTAGTTTCCTGAAAACAAAGTGTGCTTTCCTTCTTCTAGGGCTTTAGTCAGGCTCTCCGCTCTGTCTATAATATTCTTTACCCAAAATACCTGATGCCCTCTCTCTAAGCCCTTACCATTACCTGTTCATTGGCCTTGAAGTTCAAGCAACTGGACTTGCCCCTTCCATAACAACTGGTGCAAATTTTAGTGAGGCTTTGAGCCACTGTGTGAGGTGGTAGAAAACACTCAGGCTTGGGAATCAGACAGGTCTGGCTCCAAATTCTAGCCACTCACTAGCTATATGACCTTGGAAAGATGTTTGTCTTAGTCTGATTGGGCTGCTATAATAAAGTTTCATAGATTGGGTCACTTACAAACAACAAAAATTGATTTATTAGAGTTCTAGAGTTTGGGAAGTCGTAGATCAGGGCACTGACAGGTGTGTCTGGTGAGGGCTCAATTCCTGGTTCATAGTTGGTGTCTTCTCACTCTGTCTTCTCATGGTGAAAGGGATGAGGAAGCTCTCTTAGACCTCTTTTATAAAGGCACACTTCCATTCATGAGGGTTTTGTTCTCATGATCCAATCACCTCCTAAAGGCCCCACTTCTTAAATACAATCACCTTGGGGGTTGGGTTTCAACATATGAATTTTATGGGGACACAGATATTCAGCCTATTGCAGAACTGAATTATCTACCTGGAGATAATACCATGAAGAGGGAGAGGTAGTTAAAAGTAATTTTCATTTGTTTAAGTCCAGTCCCCAGAGCAGAGAAAATGCTCAACAAAGGCCAGTTCTGGTATTGCCATCATATGTCTGTCTCCCCTAAAAGATCATGAGCTTTTCAAGGACAAACTTGACTTTGGGATCCCAGAGTCTAGAGCAAAGAAGGTGTTCAATATCTGCCTGTTAAAGGAGTAGAGGGGTTGATTGTGTTAACTCATGCTAAGATGTAAATGAATTATTTTCATACTATCTCCTTCAGGGGCATCTATGTAGTTTAAAGGACCATAAAAAGATAAAAATATTTAATCCAAAGATACTATTTTCTAGTGAAATTTAAGACAAGCTTTCAGAGCAAAAGCACCTGGGTTCTTGCAAATCCTGGGAATTAGCTAGTAACTCCTTCTAGCTATTAGTGAGTCCTGTCTCACCCAAGCAACCAATATCCATCTCTCCCAAATTATCCTTTTCTCTTTCCTACCAGGGAAGTATCTAGCTGCTTGGTGTCCTGCCCACAGTCAGAGGGTAGAAATATATCAGGATAATTAATTTATACAAAACTACCATACACTGAGGCCTGCCGAAATGACAACTGGGGTTGGGGGTGTCAGAAAACCTGGGTGTCCTACTACCTTTGTCCTTCCCATCCATGCGACTTTGACCAAGACCTCCCCAGTCTTTGAGCTTCACTTCACTCACTTGCATACTAAAGGATTCCTTGGGACAGCTGATATTTAAGGTCTAAGAGGACATCCCTGGTCCCACAATGAGGCTGTGTTTAGATACAAGAAAGCATCCACAATTGGCCCATTTCCAAAAGAGTAACAATAGGCAGATTCAAAAGCTCAGTGATGCTAAGAATGCTCTAGAGATTGCAACCTTCCAGGGCCCAGACCCACAGAGCAGCAGCTCAGTCCTGCCCTGCCCTGTTCTGCTGGCCTCATTGTCCCCTTTCAGCTTCTCCCAGTGACTCTAGAAAAGGCCAGGGATCTCTGGGCAAGACTCTTGCTTTTCTTTCCAATGAAGCCCCAGCCTTGTCTTCTCAGCCCATGACCTGCTAGCAGACACTGTCCTCCTCTCCTGCAACTCTTTGTTTAGGCCCATGTCAGTCTTGCTAATTATTATTCAGTCCAAACAGCTCCGTCATTCTGGCATTTTCATTGATTCAAATTAAGAGGCAGACTAATAATTAATGCAAACTGTCCTCTCATCCTCACCTCCTGACTGATGGATTTTCAGTGTCAAAACATTAACCTTTAGGTTTGGGACCTTGATGCATTCAAACCCCATATGCACCTGATAAGCAAGCAAACTATAGAATCTTCCCCAAATGAGCTCTTTCTATCTTACCAGCCCTTATTTTTCTATGCCAAAAGCTATTTATCTTGGAAAAGAAAACAAACTTATATTCATGAAGACACACACACAGAGACCAAACTAACCATTGTTACTGCAAAGGTGGAATTTCAAAGCTATTTAGCAGTTCTCCTGGTCCACCACAATGGGATTGAAGGCACTCAACTGAATCCCCAAAGGAAACCCCATGAGGCAGTATGGAGACTCCCCTTAGGAATTCTATCAGACCCAGAAAGTCAGACCAGACTCCTCTGAGCATGAACAAGGTGTCCTATTTATCTACAACTGCATAGCGAACCATCTTATACATTAATGGCTTACAATAACAGCAATCACTTATTTGCTCACAATTCTGCAATTTAAGCAGAGCTTGCTAAAGAAGGCTCGACTCTGCTCCATGTGGCATTCACTGAAGCGGCTCAACCTGTGGTGGAGGATCCACTTTCAAGATGGCTCACTCATGTGGCTGGTAAGTTGGTGCTGGCTTTTTGCTGGACGCTCAGCCAGGGCTGTGGTTGAGAGCCTCAGTGCTCTGCCACGTGTCCTCTTCATGTGTCTTGGGCTTCTCCCAGCATGGTAGCTGGGTTATGAGAGGGAGCACCCAAAAACTGAGTGTACACGAGGACAAGCCCTAATGTGCTTAAGTCTTGACTTGGTTCATGCTTGCTAGTGTCACATTGGCCAAAGCTAGTTACAGTCAATCTCAAAGTCATTGTGAGAGGGGACTCCGTAAAGAAACCAGTATTATAAGACATGGTTCATTGGGGGAGGAGGTGAGGAAAATATAACACCTTGCCACAGATGACAACTGAAGATGAAACACTGAGATGAACTTTCCTTAAATACAACAACCACATACTGAATAATCGGATTTTTTTTAAGCAACTGCTGTATGATAATCTCTTTTAAACAAGAAGAAAAAATGGGACCACTTTTAGTTCTTTCTAGTTTTCTTGTTTATAACATGAAGGAGTCCAGTGGCTCTAGAGATCTCTAAGGTCCATTTTGATTCATTTGTGCCATGACTTCTTAAACCAGTGGCTTTGTTCTTTGCTCTCAAATTTCCCATTGACTCCTAGTCAGGAATATCTTTCTCATGCTGCAGCTTCAAGATATGGAAGAGAATAAACTTGCTGAGTATTTGAATTAAAAACAGAAGCCTCTTAATGCATGGAGTCAGAGAACTGGAAGGGAGCCAAGCCATCATCTGGCCCTCTTCCTTCATCTGAGAGATGGAGGAAAAGCTGAGGGCCTCTCCTTGGGGAGGAGCAGGAGAAGATCTAGCCTAAAACAGCTATAGCAGAGGCCACTGAAATGGGATGGGAACACTAGAGCTCAACCATTCTCCATAAGCTTTTTGGTCAGATCTAAGTCTGAACTTGCCTACAAAGCCAAGGAGATCACAAAAAAATCAAAGAGAGAAAATGCAATGCCGTAAAAATTAGTAATTTCAAAAAAGCTAGAAGATGTACTGGGAAAGTTGGTAAATATTGACTTGACTCATTCTGAGGACTTACTTGTGTTTTGAGTGAATAAGAGCATCATTTATCTAAGGCTTTTGAAGCAAATTTATTCTTTTTTGGTAGGTCCGGATAGATATTCATTGAATCGAGATCTGAATGGCATCTCTTCTGCCACTGGAAAGAGTGGATTGATGGTGTTAACAAAGGCAGATTTCATAGTCAGCTCATCCCCTAATCCTTAACGATGAAACTGCAGGCTCTAGTAGAAGTAATGAACCTCTGAAAGGCATCATCCTAGGGTACTTGTGGGATAAAGAGTAAGCTTCACAATTCTTCTAATGGGTCTTTTTCCAGCAGTTTGTAACAAGTATAGCTAGATAATTTGCTTTCCAAACATGCAAATTAGACCCCAGCCTCTTCTGTGCAGTGGCAGTCCCATGATTTGTACTTGCCATGAGGTGGCCTGAGCAACCCCAGTTTTTGCTCTTCACAGGAGCTGGGAAGAATTGAGACCCTATCTTTTCCATCGGGATGGAAGAACTGGATCTTGGTCTACATTTCTTAAAAACAAACCCTGAATAGTGTAACCTTGGTTGAGATATTGGGATTTTTTCAGTTATTGCCTTCTCACTCTCCAATGGGCCACTTATCTGCAGCTTGCTTAGTGTCTCTCTCCTTGATTTGGGAGTGGGGACTAATGGCTTCAGGAAGATTGATGGAGGTGTTGCCATATTCACCAAGTTTCATGCTTCATACAGTGGTTGAAGTGGATATCATCACACTTACTCCATTCATTTATCCATCCATCCATCCATCCTTCCATCCATCCATCCATCTATCCATTCGTCTATCCATCTATCCATCCATTGAACTTGTATTTAGTGATCAACAGTGAAATTCAAGGCACTATGTTTAAGAACTTGAAGACAAGCTCATAATCCAGTTGAGAACACAAAGAGAAGTAAAAATTTACAAGAAGACAACAATGTTTAAAGGCAGCACATGGTAGTCCAAATATAACTGATTGACAAAAAATTTGAGATTGTAAGAACTAGTGTTTAGAAGAAGGTGAGGATGGGAGGCGTTAGGAAAGGATCATGGACTGAGCTGGACTCACTTGCATGTTCCTCACCTTGAATTCTCCCTCACATTTTGGCAATATACAATAGCTGCACTCCACAAATGAGACACCTGGAAACCAGAAATTGAAGTAACTTTAAATGAAACTATGTAGTTTGCACATAGTGGAGGAGGAATTAGAGATCAAGTTTGTTTGGACCCAAAGGCCCTCGTGTCCATTACACCATGATGCCTCCTTGAAACAAATGTCAAACATGCTCTTCTCATCTGCTGCATGCTTCAGCCTGTGAAGGACCCTTGCATTTGCAAGCGTATTAAGGAGACAGGTGTCTAGGAGTAAAGCGTGGTGCTCTTGGGCCTTGTTTCACAGTTAACTGTAGTGGTTTAGGCCCTTGTTACTCAAAGTGTGGTCTATGGACCTGCAGAATCAGCATCAAATGGGAACTGGTTGAAAATTCAGAATCTCAAGCCCTACCCAGACCTACTGAATGAGGCTTTGCATTTTAATAAGATCCCCAAGTGACTCATATGTACATTAAAACTTGAGAAGCATTGGTTTTGAAGGCATACAGGTGTACCTCAATTTTAGTAATTTTAGAATAGTGCATCAAGATCCAGCTTAGAATAAAAGATAAATAAGGAGGAAATTCTGTGCTTTAAGAAATTCACCACTCAGTTCTGTTAAGCGTTGATTGTCATTATGACATTCAAATTAGGATGCCATGTGTAACTTCTCAGGAACCTATCTTGCACCTACATTCATACCTGGGCAGAGGGAGATAGCTTTCATCCACTAGGGGAGAGGAAGCTTAACTTTGACACAGAAGACATAAACTAGCAAAAGAAGAAGAATAAAGATAATGTGTGCTGAGGAAGTTCAGAAACCTAGATGAAAAGAGGGTCTGGATATGCCTCTGGGGTGGACAGGAGTCCACTCCTTCTGGACTGCAAAGCCTTCTCTCTTCTCCTCTGCTCCCAACAACCCCAAGGGCATATTTTGTCCTCAGATACAGGGCAGGAGACCCCTATCTTCAACTCCTCTCCCTAGTAGGCTGAGGCTACACAGAATCCCTTGCTCCCAGGAGGAGGGAAGATATGTCCTGGGCAGTCCACTTCCCCCAGATTCATTTCCACCTATTGGGTCTGGCTTGATCCAGCCCAGCCTGTTTGCAGAAAGCAACCAAACTTTCTCCCTTGCTTCTTAGAAGCTGCAGAAGTTCCTCTAGCATGTCACCAGCACAGTGGCACTGCATTATAGTTGGTGATTTTCCATGTCTGAGATTCCTGCCCCCTCCCTCCATGCCGAAAGGCATCTTCTTGGGTTTCTTCTGATCTGGCTTCTCTCTCGCCTTCTGATATCTTGTTTTGGCCTCCTGGTGTTTTCTCTCCACCTTCTTATCCTGCTATGTTCCCATTAGTCTCTCCAAGCCATTTACTGGAGCAGATGTTCCCTTTTCTGATCAGGTACAGCTGAGAGGCCTCCACAGTTCAACTTTACCCCTGCACCTGCCAGACTGCCCCAGGCCTTGGCCCTTACTGACTTGGAGACTCTCTGCAGTTCAGCCCATAGTAATGTGAGTGGTTTCTGTGCATGGGTGAGCATTCTGGGAAAGAGCCCAGGGGAGACTGTGTATGAGAGGGGGCCTCTGGGAAGGGAGCTAGAGGGAAGGAATTCAACTCTGCTCCCTGTGGTGGGCTCAGTGGAAACCAGTTTTCCAATGAGACCCAGCCAGGGAGATGGCTCTTTCCCACCAAAGCTTTCCCACTCTTTGCCCTGGGGACCTAGGTGAGAGTTGGTTTTCACTCTTCCTGTCTGGAGTAAGTTACAATAGTTTTTGGGATCTGATGATAAAGAAACAGGGTAATTTCTAAAGAAATGTTTGGATTTGAAGAAGGGGTTCTGAAGGAAACTCATGTCTTCTTTACCATCATCGGGTTTGGTAACCCGACGATGCTAAAAGTGTCTGGACTCCCATGTTCAATCTCTGTCTCTCTCAGCCTCTCTTTCTGTCTCATTGTCTCTTTCTAGTTCTCTGCCTGTCTCCCTCTCTGTTGCTCTTTTTCATGTCTGTCTCTCTGTTCTGTCTGTCTTTCCTCTTCTGTGTTTATTCGGTCTTCATGTGTCTCTCTCCATCTGTCTCTGTCTCTGTCATGTCTGTGTCTCTCTGACTGCTCTTTTTTCTCTTTCTCTGTTTCTTAGTGTTTGTTCTCTCTCTCTCTCTCTCTCAGTGTTTGTTCTCTCTCTCTCTCTGTGAGTGTGTGTGTGTGTGTGTGTGTGTGTGTCTGTCTGTCTGTTGTTTCTCTGTCTGTCTTTGGTCTTGTCTGACTCATGTGGTTTTGTTTCCTCTTTCTGTGTGGATGTGTCTGCCTGTCTCTCCCTGTCTCTGTATGTATATGTGTCTATCTCTCTCACTTTCTTCTCTCTGCCCTCTAAGAGTTTCATGGTCCCTGAGCTGCTCTCTGGCAGAGCATCTTCCCCTGTTTCTGTGTCTATGCTTGGCCTCCCTGCACAGTTTGTTCTCATATCCTGGCTCAGGGTCCCTGCCCTGCCAGCTGCCAGTGTGAGGCTCTGAGTCTGTGTCTGGCGGTTTTACTGTGTGCAGGCTTGGTGCTCACAGCTGCTTTGCCACCCAGACCCTGCCCACAATGACAGAGACAACATTACTGGAGGGCGAATGGCTTGCATGAGCACTCAGTGCAGGTGCCCAGTTTCAACTGGGAGGGCAAAGATCACACACATGCATGCCATACAAGTACATTCACACAGACACAAACACACACAGATGAATTTTGGTAAACACACTGACAACACATTCAGATGCACCATCAAGGAAGGACTTGTTTCCCAGCTGCTGGGAGTGCCATCAGTGGACACTCCCAGCTGTCAGCCCTTTCCAGGCTGGCCTCAGTGGCAGAAAGAACCTTGCAACTTCTTGGGGAAGTTCATATCCAGTGGCTGATTTCTACAAGATTGAAAGGATTGGCCATCTTGACCTAACTTGGAAGGACCATTCTAGCTCCACAGCTCCCAGTGGGGTTGGCCCTGCTTCCCATAAGCTGGTGAGCTCTGTCTGCCCACTCCAGCTTCTTTCCTCTTGTTTTCCAGGTGTTGATCTCGAGGTCCCTCCTTAATCCACATCCTGCACACTAAACTCAGCGTCGAAGTTTGCTTCCCAAGAAAAACTCAGCTGGTGACACACACATACATCATACATTTATATTATCTCGTTTCTCTCTCTCTCTCTCTCCACACACACACACACACACACACAGAAAATTATACTTCATTTTCTTTCCTCCCTGGGGATTAAAATTTACCTTTTCCCTTGGATCTCTGCTTTGTAACATACTGAAGTTTTGTTCCCAGGCAAATCATTTCATGCCCCCACTGGCCCCAGCAGCCTGGTTTAGACCTTGCAATTGTCTCCTGGATTGTACTAGAATCTTTGGCAGTTCCTTACTTTACATTGTCTTCATCAGCACAGTGGGAAGAACAAAGGTTTAGGAGAGACGAGACCCAGTTTGTAGTCCTAACTTCATCACTAATCAGCTGTGGGACCTTGTGAAAATCATTTTTATGTCTATACCTCAGTTTCCTTGTCTGTGAAAGGAGTTCCCATGAAGTCTACCTCACAGAGTGAGAGATGGTATCTGTATCTGTACTGTGATGTACTACATAATCATTAGTTTTTTTAAACACATCAGGTGGATTATTTAAGTCATGTGACAGTTTTTCCCTTTATTCTCTTTCCTGGTCTCTTGTTTGTGGTTCCTTGATGTTCAAAGGTAGCAGAGCTCTCATCACCACAAAACAAAACAGCAACTCCACTATTTACTAAGACCTTACTATGACTTTTCTTTTTAGTGTCTCATTTAATTCCCACAGCCATCTTGTGAAGATGGCTCTATTATCCTTTCCTACAGATAGGAACACAGAAATTTGGGAGGTTAACTTGAGAATTTATTCAAGGTTATGTGGAAAGTGAATGGTGGTTCAAGATCCAAGTTTAAATTGATCGTCTCCAACATAAGAGCTCACAGAAAATTAAGGTAAAAGGGTGGAAAGAGATATTCCATGCAAATGGACACCATAAGTGAGCAGATGTAGTTTCTTTTATATCAGACAAAACAAATTTTAAGGTGACAACTGTTAAAAAAGACAAAGAGGGACATTATATAATGGTAAAAGGACTAGCACAACAGGAAAATATGGGCATTATGTACTCATAAAAGGACTAGTATAACAGAAAAATATCACAATCCTAAATATATATGCACCTGACATGGGGCTCCCAAATTTATAAAACAGTTACTACTAGACTTCAGAAATGAGATACACAGCAACACAATAATAGTGGGAGTCTTCAATATGCCACTGACAGCACTAGACAGGTCATCAAGACAGAAAGTCAACAAGAAATAATGGACTTAAAATATAACCTAGAACAAATGGACTTAACAGATATTTACAGAACTTTCTACCCAACAACTGCAGAATATATATTCTATTCATCAGCACATGGAACATTTTTCAAGATAAACCATATGACAGGCCACAAAACAAGTCTCAAAAAATTTAAGAAAATTGAAATTATTTGAAGTACTCTCTCAGACCATAGTGGAATGAAATTGGAAATAAACTTCAAAAGGAATCCTCAAAAACATGGAAATTAAATATCCTGCTCCTGAATGAGCATTGAATTAGCAATGAAATCAAGATGGAAATTAAAAAATTCTTCAAACTGAATTATAACAGTGACACAACCTTTCAAAACCTCTGGGATACAGCAAAAGCAGCGCTAGGAGGAAAGTTCATAGCATTAAATGTCTACATCAAAAAGTCTGAAAGAGCACAAATAGACAACCTAAGGTCATACTTCAAGAACCAGAGAAACAAGA
Organism: Callithrix jacchus; assembly: GCF_049354715.1. Lineage (NCBI taxonomy): Eukaryota > Metazoa > Chordata > Mammalia > Primates > Cebidae > Callithrix > Callithrix jacchus. The sequence goes on along the minus strand of NC_133524.1, from coordinate 40,198,787 downwards.
ACAAACGAAACCCAAATCTGGCAGAAGAAAAGAAACAACCAAGATCAGTTCAGTGCTAAATGAAATTGAAAGAAAAAAGTTATGAACGATAAATCAAACAAAAACCTGGTTCTTTGAAAAGATAAATAAAATTGACAGACCATTTGCAATATTAACCAAGAAAAGAAAAGAGATGATCCAAGTAAGCTAATTTAGATAAGAAATGGGAAATATTACAACCAATAACACAGAAATATAAATGATCATTCAAGGTTAATATGAACACCTTTACATGCATAAATTAGAAAATGTAGAGGAGATGGATAAATTCCTCGAAATATACAACCTATTTGACCTAATAAACAATGATCTATTTCTTCCTAGATTGAACCAGAAAAATATGGAAGCTCTTAACAGACCAGTAATGAGCAGCAGATTGAAACAGTAGGTACCAACAAAAAAATAGTCTGGGACCAGATGGGTTCACAGCTGAACTCTATCAGACATTCAAAGAAGAATTGATACCAATCCTACTGACACTATTCTAAAAGATGGAGAAGTAGGTAATTCTCCCTAAATCATTCTATGAAGCCAGTATCACCCTAATATCAAAACCAGGAAAAGATATAACAAAAAAAGAAAACTACCGACCAATATTCCTGATAAACACAGATGTAAAATTTCTCAACAAAATACTAGCTGACCAAATCCAACAGCATATCAAAAAGACAATCCACCATGATCAAGTGGGTTTTATACCAGGGGCAGGGATGGTTTAATATATGGAAGTCAATAAAATGTAATACACCACATAAACGGAATTAAAAACAAAAATTACATGATCATCTTTATAGATGAAGAAAAGGCATTTGACAAAATCCAGCATCTCTTTTTGGTTAAAACCCTTGACAAAATTAGTATAGAAGGGACATAATTTAAGGTAATAAAAGCCACAGCCAACATTGCACTGAACAGGGAAAAGTTGAAAACATTCTTCCTGAGAACTGGCAAAAGATAAGGATGCCCACTTTCCCCACTTCTATTCAACATAGTACTGGAAGTCTTAGCCAAAGCAATCAGACATGAGGAAGAAATAAAGGGCATCCAAATCACTAAAGAGGAAGTCAAACTGTCACTGTTTGCTGATGACATGATTGTCTACCTAGAAAACCCTAAGACTCATCCAAAAAGCTCCTAGAATTGGTAAATAAATTCAGCAAGGTTTCAGGATACAAAAATTAATGTACACTAATCAGTAACATTAACCAAGTTGAGAAATGAATCAAGAACTCAACTCCTTTTATAACAGTTGCAAAAAATAAAAATAAAATACTTAGGATTATACCTAATCAAACAGGTGAAAGACCTATACAAGGAGAACTACAAAGCACTGCTGAAAGAAATCATAGATGACAAATAGAAATGCATCCCATGTTCATGGATGAATAGAATCAATATTTTGAAAATGACCATAATGCCAAAAACAATCTACAAATTCAATGCAATTCCCATCAAAATACCACCATCATTTTTCACAGGACTAGGAAAAACAATCCTGAAATTCGTATGAAACCAAAAAAGAGCCTGCATAGCCAAAACAAGACTAAGCAAAAAAAAAAAAAAAAAAAAAAAAACAAACAAACATGGAGGCATCACCTTACCCGACTTTATACTATAAGGCCATAGTAACCAAAACAGCATGGTGCTGGTATAAAAATAGGCATATAGAATAATTGAACAGAATAAAGAACTCCCCCCCCCACCAAAAGCCAGACACTTATGCCCAACTGATTTTCAATAAAGCAAACAAAAACATAAAATTGGGAAAGGACACCCTTTTCAACAAATGGTGCTGGGATAATCGGCAAGCCATATGTAGAAGAATGAAACTGGATCCTCATCTCTCACCTTATACAAAAATCAACTCAAGATGGATCAGAGACTTAAATCTAAAACCTTAAACCATAAAAATTCTAGAAGATAACACTGGAAAAACCCTTCCAGACATTGGCTTAGGCAAAGACTTCATGACCAAGACCCCAAAAGCAAATGCAAGAGAGATAAACAGACGGGACTTAATTAAACTAGAAAGCTTCTGCACAGCAAAACAAATAATCAGCAGAGTAAACAGACAACCCATAGGTTGGGAGAAAATCTTTGCAATCTATACTTCTGAAAAAGGGCTAGTATCCAGAATCTACAAGGAACTCAAACAAATCAGTAAGAAAAAAACAAATAATTCCAGCAAAATATGGAATAAGGACATGAATAGACAATTCTCAAAAGAAGATATACAAATGGCCAACCAACATATGAAAAAATGCTGAACATCACTAATTATTAGGGAAATGCAAATAAAACCACAATGAGATACCACCTTACTGCTGCAAGAATGGCCATAATCAAGAAAATCAAAAAATAATAGATGTTGGCATGGATGTGTTGAAAAAGGAACAGTTTTACACTGTTGGTGGGAATATAAACTAGTACAACCATCATGGAAAACAGTGTGTAGATTCATTAAAGAACTAAAAGTAAATCTACCATTTGATTCAGCAATCCCAGTCCTGGGTATCTACCCAGAAGAAAAGAAGTCATTATACAAAAAAGATACTTGCACACAAATGTTTATAGCAGCACAATTTGCAATTGCAAACATATGAAACCAGCCCAAATGCTTATCAATCAGAGTGGATAAAGAAAATGTTGAATATATGTACCATGGAATACTACTCAGCCACGAAAAGGAATGAAATAATGGCATTTGCAGCAACCTGGGTGGAATTGGAGACCATTATTCTAAGTGAAGTAACTCAGGAATGAAAAATCAAACATCATGTTCTCACTCACTAAGCTGTGAGGATGCAAAGGCATCAGAATGACATAATGGACTTTGGGAACTCAAGGGAAAAGGTGGGAGAGGGGTGAGGGATAAAAGACTATACATTGGGTACAGTGTATACTGCTGGGGTGATGGGTGCACCAAACTCTTGGAAATCACCACTAAAGAAAAATAAAAATAAACTTGATTGTGTCAAAAGCACATACTGCAAAAAGCGAGATAAGTCTTCTGGATGTCATGATTGACTCAATGGGGTAGGATGAGATCGATTCATACATTTACCGGAAATCCTAGGGAAGGAATGATGACCGTGATACTTTTTTTTCCTTCTTTTTTATATGTTTAGATATTTATTTATTTTTATTTTTTTCCATAAGTTATTGGCTGTACAGGTAGTATTTGTCTACATGAATAAGTTTCTTAGTGGTGATTTGCGAGATTTTGATGCCACCTATCACCCAAGCAGTATATACTGCAATGTATTTCTAGTCTTTTATCCCACACCCCCCTCTAACTCTTTCCATGTCCCCAAAGTCCATTGTATCATTCTTATTCCTTTGGGTCCTTATAGCTTAGCTCACATATATCAGTGAGAACATACAATATTTGGTTTTCCATTCCTGGGTTACTTCACTTAGAATAATAGTCTCCAATCTCATCCAGGTCACTGCACATGCTGTTAATTCATTCCTTTTTATGACTACATAGTATTCCATCGTATATACCACAGTTTCTTTATCCACTCATTGATTGATGGGCATTTGGGTTATTTCCATGATTTCGCAATTGTGAATTATGCTGCTATAAACATGCATACATAAGTATCTTTTTTGAATAATTACTTCTTTTGCTCTGGGTAGATACCCAGTAGTGGAATTCCTGGATCAAATGGTCATTCTACTTTTAGTTATTTAAGGAGTCTCCACAGTTTTCCAAAGTGGCTGTACTAGTTTACATTCCCACCAACAGTGTAGAAGTGTTCCCTGTTCGCCACATCCACGCCAACATCTACTTTTCAAAAAATTATTTGATTATGGCCATTCTTGCAGGAGTAAGCTCGTATCACATCATGGTTTTGAGGTTTTGATTTGCATTTCCCTGATTATTAGTGATGTTTAGCATTTTTTCATGTTTGTGGGCCATTTGTATATCTTCTTTTGAGAATTGTCTATTCATGTCCTTAGCCCACTTTTTGATGGGATTATTTGTTTTTTTTCTTACTGATTTGTTTGAGTTCATTGTAGATTCTCAATGTTGGTCCTTTGCCAGATGTATAGATTGTGAAAATTTTCTTTCACTCTGTGGGTTGTCTGTTTACTCTGCTGGCTGTCCCTTTTGCCATGCAAAAGTTCTTTAGTTTAATTTGGTCCCAGTTGTTTATATTTAATTTTATTGCATTTGCTTTTGGATTCTTGGTCATGAAATTCTTGCCTAAGCCAATGTCTAGAAGGGGTTTTCCAATGTTATCTTCTAGAATTTTTATAGTTTCAGGTCTTAGGTATAAGTCCTTAATTCATCTTGAGTTAATTTTTGCAAAAGGCGAGAGATGAAGATTCAGTTTCATTCTCCTACAGGTGGCTAGCCAATTATCCCAGCACCGTTTGTTGAAAAGGGCGTCCTTTCCTCACTTTATGTTTTTGTTTGCTTTGTCGAAGAAAAGTTGGCTGTACGTATTTGGGTTTATTTCTGGGTTCTCTATCCTGTTCCATTGATCCATATGCCTATTTTTATACCAATACCATGCTGTTTTGGTGACTATGGCCTTATAGTATAGTTTGAAATCAGGTAGTGTGAGGCCTCCAGATTTCTTATTGTTGCTTAGTCTTGCTTTGGCTATGTGGGCTCTTTTTTGGTTCCATATGAATTTTAGAATCGGTTTTTCTAATTCTATGAAGAATAATGGTGGTATTTTGAAGGGGATTGCATTGAATTTGTAGATTGCTTTTGGCAGTATGGTCATTTTCACAATATTGATTCTATCCATCCATGAACATGGGATGTGTTTCCATATGTTTGTGTTGTCTATGACTTCTTTCAGCTGTGTTTTGTAGTTTTCCTTGTAAAGGTCTTTCAACTCTTTTGTTTTATGTGTATATATATATATATATATATACATATATATGTGTGTGTATATATATACATATATATGTGTGTGTATATATATATACATAGATGTATATATATACACATAGATGTGTGTGTGTATGTGAGCGTGTGTGTGTGTGTGCAGCTATTGTAAAAGTGGTTGAGTTCTTGATTTGATTCTCTGCTTGGTCACTGTTGGTGTATAGAAGAGAAATAATTTGTGTACATTAATCTTGTCTCTAGAAACCTTCCTGAATTCTTTTATCAGTTCTAGCAGCTTTCTGGAGAAGTCCTTAGGGTTTTCAAGGTGAACAATCATATCATCAGCAAACAGTGACAGTTTGACTTCCTCTTTAGTGATTTGGATGCCTTTTATTTCTTTCTCTTGTCTGATTTCTCTTGCTAGGACTTCCAGTACTATGTTGAAGGGGAGTGGTGAGAGTGGGCATCCCTGTCTTGTTCTAATTCTCAGAGGGAATGCTTTCAACTTTTCTCCACCTCATACTATGTTGACTGTGGGTTTGTCATAGATGCAAAGGACCTTCAGCTCCTCCAGTGGAGGGTGTGTGTTTGGTAGAGGAGGATCTTCCTTTCTCACTTCCGCAGTTGAGGTATTCACAGTATTTGAGGGTCTCCAGGGTCCTGCAGAAGCAGTCTGCTTCCTTCAGAGGGTCTGTGGGTCCTCTTAGGATTGCTGGTTTGTTCTCGAAGTCCATCTGGAGCTAAAATTCACAATGCATGCCTCCACATACCGCTTTGCAGAGCTGCAATCTAGTCCTGCCTCCTGTCGGCCATGATCCCAGGAGCTCCCCGACCTTGATACTTTGTTGAGAATTTGGCTCTAGTCTATTTACTACCCAAGAGCCAGGGGCAAGCAAAAGAAGCTCTGGGGTCAGAAACATTGAGATGTAATCCAAGTTCTGCCTGAATTAGTTGGAAGGGCTTGCATCAATCTCTTAAATGTGGCAGGTTTTCACTTTGTCATGGGGTACATAGCCGCATGATTTCTGAGGTCTTTTCTTGCTCTCAAATGCAGATCACTCAGTGCAGCACCTGCTTTTCTGCCCTCTGGCTTTCTAAATCCCATCTATCTCTCAGACCCAAATATTATCATCCCACAGTTGTACCCATTGACTTCAGCCTGCATTGACCTTCCCATTTATATCTGCCCATGTGCCCTAACTTTTTTCATATTCATTTAGATGCTTATTCATGTGCCATGGAGTAGAGGACAAAGAGCTCACCTTTGGACTGAGACCAACATTTAAATCTATACTCTGGAATTTATCTGTGGTGTAACTTTGGGCAAGCCATCAAACACTCTGAACTTCAGTTTCCTCTTGGTAAATTGGTGATGGTGCTTACTTTACAGGATAATTGTGAGAACATGATATGATAATAATTTTATGCATGGGAAACTTAAAGGTATTATATCAATCTTGGTTTAAATTATCACCATTATGATTAATCAGTAGTTGATTTGCAATTTGATGGAGCATTCCTGGAAGGCTCGGACTTCCTCTTCTGTAGTATCTGGAAGATGTATGTGTAGTTGGCACTAAAGACTCCAGCTGGTCTGAATTGAGCCTGATATCCAGGAAAAAATATCTGGTGTATTCTCTGTTAAGCAATGCATGAAGATGGTTGAATTTTTGAGAAGCAGGCAGCACCTCTTCCTATCTGACCTCAAAGCAAGGAAATTAACCTTGGATTCCGTAAAGCATAGGACCACATAGTTTCTCTAACCACTCTGTGGCATATGCTACAATATTCACTTTGTCTTAAGATCACAGGATGCAGGCTAGATGCTACAACCAGGACAGCTCTATGAAACAGGCAGTTACTATATTGGAAACACAATATTGGAGCTTGTGAGCCAAAGCATAGGTGCAGGAAATGCAATCCCTGCAAATGGAAGGTGAGGGATAGGACGTTGCAAGAAGAGGAGAAGAAAAACTTTGTGCTGGAAATAAGGAATACTCAGCAATAGCCCAGAAGACCTCTAAGACTGTCCAAAAGAAATGGGAATCAATGTGTGGGTTGGTGAAAGAAATCCAATCATGCATAAGAAAATTAGGTATACTGGGCATTTTCTGGTTGTCCCTCAGTCCCAAGACTATCCTTTCTTATTCTGCTCTGTAATGCTGGGGTTCACACTTGTCAAAGTTTATTTCCCAGGATCCTTTGCAAGCTGACTCCCATTATTCCCTGCTGATAGGAGGCACTGGTAGAAAACCAGAAGGCAGGAGAGAGGAAGCAGCATTTTCTGCCCCTCTTTCTCTTTCTGTTTCCTTCTACCATGGGGTTTTCTGGGAGTAGCTATGCCCAATCCTTCATGGTCTCAGTTCCTGAAGTGATGGGTCTTTCTCTTCATCTACAGAGGTTAGTAACCACCTCCTATTTGTTCTCCTAGCTTTCACAGTGATAGTTGCTTCCTGCTGTTTCTAGTCTTTGGGTTAATTGACTTTCTTTTGCCTCTTTCAGACTTCCAATACCAAGAAATCAATACCCTGTTTTAAATCCTCTCTGTTTAAAATACCTAGTTAGTTTTCATGACCCGATATTCCATAATTTAAAGTAGAGATCAAGAAGCAATAGTACTTGATGACAGCTACTGGGGAAGTTTTCTTTCCATGAATCTTGGCAGTACATTTTGTCAAGACAAATGGAATAATAATAATAATGTTATCTAGCACATAAAAAACAGTCATCATGTACCAGCCATTATTCTAAGTCAATAGATATATTAACTCATTTAATCCTCACAACAGTGCTGTGAGACAGGTACTATTATTGTTTCCATTTTACTGATGAGAAAAGTGAGGCACAAGACACAAAGAGCTTAAGTGAAGTTGCCTGAAGACATACAGGTGGTAAGAGGCAAACTAGTAATCACATTTAAGAAGTCTGGCTCCAGAGTCCATAATTTTAACCACTGTCTTATCTTGGCTGTCTCTGCTTTTAGAGAAAAGCAGACCTTGAGACAAAGATTTTGGTTTAAGTGATTTCTTTACAAAATGATTTCAGGAAGCACAGTGAAAAATGAGGCAGAGAAGAAAAGAAGAAAGCTGATAAAAAGAAAAGGTGTTAATAAATTTGTTACTGTTGTGGGCAACTGGGACATGATCCTGCTGGGGGTGCCCTGAGAGGGTGTGTACAACCCAGTATTGAGGATCATTCCTCATGTGTTAATTCTCTGGTTGTTTCGGTTATACCCTGCATGTGCCAAGCATGCTCCCATGACCAGAGAACAGCCTCAACCAGTGGGACACAGTAGGCACTAGTCATATATATGACTTTTCAGCAGTGACCTCCTGGGTGGGCAGAACGGATATGTGCAGGGCATTGACAGTGCCTACTGTACCCAGTAAATTACAATGTTTCTTGGTCACTCACAATCATGCCCAGCTAGTTGTATCACAAGTAAGACGGCAAGTTCAGATCACTCAGAGCTACTCTTCCTATACCCAAAGAGGTGTTTCTAATGTCAATGACCAACATGACCTCATCCTTCATCTCCTTTCATCTTATCTGTCACCATGTCACATAGACGTTACTTCCTTAGTAGACCTTCTGCCTCTTCCTTTCTGCCTCCTCACTGTGTCTTCATTCAAGCCTTCATTGTCTCTTATCAAGACTGGCCTTCCAACCTCCATTCTCTGACCCTTTCCAAAATACTTTATTGCCGAAGTCATCTTACTAAAACACAATATGATCATATCCCTCCCCTACTAAAATCCTTTGAGACTTCCCATACCTTTCAAGGAAAGACCAAAATCCTAATCTAACACTACCTCTCATACATCCTAAACTCATGGCCTCATTTCCATGCACAGTCTGACACATCCATGTATTGATGTCTGTGAGTCTTGTGTTCCGACATCTTCTCCTTCTTCTTCATCAAACTATGTCTTACAAGATTCATCTCAGACACTGCTTCTCCCAGCAATGTCTTCTTGCCCCCACTCCATGTTCTCAGTGGATGTGCCTGTTGCTCTCAAAGGGCCCTGCATTCCCTGTTCCCAGCATAGTGCTTGCCACCTGGTGAAGTTGATCAAAGAATTTGTAGTTCAAACTGGGACACTTCTGAGAGTGAAAGGGGATGCTCAGAACAATTATACAAAGACAACTCAGACTGCCCCAGGGTAGTCAACATGCATCATCAGCTTAACATCCGTAGGAGATGATCAATTCATATTCAATTCAAACATCAACAAATTCATACAATCCTTACAAATTTAGTGAAGTGGTCTCATAAATAGGGCACACATATCATAGGAGGTGTCCAAGAAGAGCCATTGGAGGCCAGAAGTATTAGAAAAAAGCACATATATACATATATAATTTCTCCTAAATCTGTCTTCTGTATGTTTTACTATTGGATCAGTAAGCCTTTGTTACAATTATGCTAAATGACAAAATCGCCCTCAAACTTTGTGACTTAAAATAACAGATATTTGTCCTCCTTTTCATGTTTGGGGGTTGGCTGACTCAGGCTATGCTGGGCAGCCAAATTGCAGGTTGAGCATTGGTCTGTTCCACATGGGTCTCATCTTCTTTGGACTTGCCTGCTAGCTGTCAGGTTCTTCTCATGGCAGTGGCAGACTTGTTAAAGGTTTAGCCAAAATTTACAATGACATTTTAAGTTTCTGGTTGCATCACATCTGCTAACATCCCATTGTCCAAAACAAGTCATAGGTCCAAGCTCAAAGTCAAGGTGTGAGGAGATATAGTCTGGCTACCATGATGTCATGGCAAGAATGTGAATGTACAGTACTACTCCAGAGGAGTGAAGAACTGGAACCAATAATTCAGTTTATGTCATTTTGTGTACATTATATTAGGGCAGTAACACACACACATATACACACAAACACACATATGTAACTTATAGGTACATATGCTTGTAATTTATATATATATATACACACACACATACACATATATATGTACATATGGAGCTCAAAATGTTTCATGGATCAACAGAGTTTTAAAACAGCATTATATTATCACAGTATGGTAAGTAGTATGTCTGTTAGTGCTCAGTAGTCATTGATTGCCTCTTTCAGGAATTATAAATACCCTTTTGTTGACAGTCGAAAATACTTAGCCATGCGTCTTATATCCAGTGGCACATCAGTGTCCTAAGGAATCTCAAGGTCTTGTGACATAGTTACCTCAGACGCTGAGATTCAGGAGAACTAAGTTATCATCAGCTCTGCCACTTACAAATCACATGATACTGGGTTTCCCTCTGAATGTTTTCGGGGCTCAATTTTCTCTTCTGTAAGAGGGAGCTATATTACCTGCCCATCTACTTTATGGAGTTGTTATAAAGATGAAATGATGAGAAACATCTTAGAAGGTATATGTTATCTTAAGGCTAGGTTCACCAAGCAGCAGACTCTGAGGCAAGGATTGAAGTGTGAGTTGTATATGTAGAAGGTGACCAATGGAGCACTGCTGGAGGGTGGGAAGTAAAACAGGGAAGGGAAGGCAGCCAATAAGAGGCATGCTAATGAGCACATTAGTGCTGTGGGCAACTAGGGCTCAGTTCCACTGGGTCCTCTGGGAGATGCTATAGAGCACATGTTAAAGTTGTCCATCCAAGGGATGCACAAGCTGGACTGTGTATGCACCAACTTCCTTTCTGACATTGGTTGATGGCTCCTTCCTCTGCCCATCTAAACAGTTCAAGACTCCATATCTTAGCTGTAGTGCTGCAATCAACATAGGAGTGCAGATATCTATTTGACATACTGATTTTCTTATGTTGAAGAGATGTCTGCACCCTCATGTTGATAGAAGTGCTATTCACAATGGCCAAGATGTGGAATCCACCTAAGTTTCTATCAATAGGTGAATGGACAAAGAAAATGCGGTGCATATACACAATGAAATATTATTCAGTCTTTCAAAAGAACAAATTCCATCACTTGCAGCAACATGGATGAGCTTGGAGGACCTTATGTTAAATAAAATAAGCCAGCCACAGAAAGATAAGTGCTGCATGTTCTCACTTACATGTAGGAGCTTAAAAAAGTTGATGTCATAGAAGTAGAGAGTAGAATAGTGATTACTAAGAGGCTTGAAAGAGTGGAGTTGGGAGGAAGGATAGGGAGAGGTCAGTTAAGAGATACAAAAGTACAAACATTTAGGAAGAATAAATTCTAGTGTTCTGTAGCAGTATGGAGTGACCATAATTAACAAGAATTATATATTTTCAAATAGCTTGAAGAGTATATTTTGAATGTTCTCAACACAAAGAAATGGTAAATGATTCAGGTGATGCATATAGTACTTAGACTGGTTTGATCACTACACATCATGCTCATGTATCGAAACATCACACTGTACCCCATTAATATGTACAATTATTGTGTGTCAATTAAAAAGAAAAAAAGAAAAAATTGTCTAGGAGTCTATGACACTGAGACATAGACTCTTCAGAGCAGAGTACTTGACTGACTGACCTCATTTGTAAAAATACATTTGTTTGGAACTTCAGACTATTTCAAGTAATTGTATTTACACATCACAAAGCAGTATAGTGTGATCGTTCTGAGCACTGACCCTGAAGCCAGGCTGCCTGGGTTCAAACCTCATCTCTGCCACACTTACCAGCTGTGTGCTCTTGGGCAAGTTATTCAACCTCTCTGTGCCTACATTTCTTATGTGAAAAGTGGAGATAAAATAATGGTACCTATCTGGTGGAGCGGCTGTGACTATTGAATAAACTAATAAAAGTAAAGCTTTTGAAACAGTGTCAGGCACTCAGCAGGTAACAGTTTATGATATTCTTACAAAACATATGCAAAGCAAGTAGAGAGTATGATTCTCTACTCTCTTTGAGAGCTGGGGAAACTGAGCCACAAGGAAGCTTGCACACACTGATCGCTCAGATTTTGGCTGCTTTCTTTAACTCTACACTCAGTCCTTGCCCAGTCCTTAATTTCTACCTGGTCTGAGTTGGCAAAAGCTGGCTTCTGTGAGCTCATGTACTCCCAGCTCTGGCACAGCTGGAAACACTGTCGTGTGTGTGTGTGTGTGTGTGTGTCCTCTGCATCCCAGTGGTTCTGAATGGCAGGCACTCAAGGAGAAAAAGGCAATGCTTCAGCATGAATGCACACAGCCAGCCCAAGCAGCCACCCTTCCAGGAGCTCTGGACCCATCGGGCAGCCTTCAAGCAGGAGCTATTGGGTTCTGAATGGCATACTCCACATCTTCCCCTCCCTGTGTAGAATTTGGCAGGTACTCTGATTCATGTTTGCTCCCCGACACACAGATGGTGCCTCTCCCAACACAAAGACGAACACAAACACTGCTCTCTCTTGCCCACAGCATCTTCTAGAGATCTGCCGGACACGGGGGCAGATTAGTCCTAATTAAAGCTGATGGTATTTTTCTGTCCTTGGAGAGAAAGAAAGAGAGAGAGAGGACAGAAAAGATGAGGTGGGTAAGGAGGGAGGGAGAGAGAAAGAGAGAGAGAGAGAGCACGCGCAAGAGAATAAGGAAAAAAGACACAGAAGTGTATGAACCAAAAGAGAGGATCAAACTTCCTTAATTTAGAGCCAAGATTTGGAAAGAGGGGAGACAATTATAGTCTCTGCTTTTTGGCAAAGACACTCAGTGACAGTGGGTTCCTGTGGCTCTGAGTAAATCTGATGGAGAGAGCAAGAGGTGAGGACCTGCATGTGTGGCTGTAATAAGGACACTCATGTTGTTAGTACAGAGGAAGAAGAAAGCACAAAGTGAAACTCTCAGAGTGTGTTTTATTGATAGATCTAAATCAAACCAAGGAATTGGCCCTGGCCGCAGGGATATTTTAAATACGAAGGCAGCCATGGGACTTGTCGTGTGTGGATGAGGGTGTGGTGTAACTTAGCACTGCAGAACTTAGTGGTGGGTCTTCTGCCAGAGAGCAGTGGCTATAATTGTCTCCCTCTTTTTTTCAACCCTGCCTTTAGACCTGGAAAGAGCTTTATCCTCCTTCCCAGTCTCTTGAGTTCATTTGTTGTTAATGTAACAGTTATGAGTTTCCTCTGAGATGCAGGCATTGGGCTAAGCACAAGAAATGCACATATAAATATGATGTCAGCCCCAGGTTCCAGGAGCTCCCAGTCTGTAGGATAAAACAGAAACATCATCAGAGAAACCAGCTCCACAGCAGAGAGGGTCACAGAATGACGTAAATATGCTCATGTGCAGTACAAACACAGGGACATCAACTCCATAGAGTAGGAAACTTGGTAGTAACACTCAGAATCACCTAAGATGTGTGCTTCCTGAATGCAAAGCCTTGTCACAACAGTGATCTGGGAGAGCGGCTGGCCCACAGGCTCTCCGGAGCTAGCAGTTGTCCACATGGTCAGCGTCCTCTGATGGGGTAATCTGGGGGCTACAGGAGAGCCCTTAAACAGGTCCTCCCCCCATTGCCATCTCCATGTTATAATACCTAAAATGTCAAAACGAAAGAAGTATTTTCCCTTGGCTTTTAAAACAGAATTTCTTTCATCTGTGGAAGCACTTCACACCTGGAGCAGCAGTAACATTTTCGCTGGGCTGCCACTGACATTAGATCCCTTGATACCTGGGGCCTCTTAGGGCACTGAGTTTACAGTTAAGGGAATTCCTGGAGGTGTGCGTAGTAAAGAAACATACAAAAGTGTTAGCAAGTCAGTAGACCTCCTTTCTGAAGGCTCAAAGGCACTGGAAGAGAACAGAATAGAGGTGAAGTGGTAGGTCCTAGAAACACGGAGAGAGGACTGCCCCATGGCCTCGAGCAGCACTAGCGCTGCCTCTGAGTTGATGTCTCTTTATGAGGGGCTTACAAATGCTCATTGGACAAACTTCTATGGGCTTAGGATGTGCTATGTGACAGGGTTTCTCTATATTTTTAGACATAAATTATTGATGGTATCACAATGAAAAGAAGCAGTTTGTGGCCATTTCTTCCAGGAGGAACACTTCTTTTCATGTATCAATGTGTGAGTGACTATGTGTGCCAGATACTGATGGTTGTTTAGACAAAGGCTGTTCCCCATTTTTCCTTGCTAATGAAACTTTGCCTTGTTCATTGGCAATGTGCCCAGGCTCAAGGAATAAATCATGATTAGACCAAAGGCAACTGGAGCAATTCTATTTTCTTTTGCAATTGACTAGTACCTTGAGACCCAGTTCTGAACCATGAGATGTAAGAGGATCTGTGCTGGAGAGACACTGGGAAATACTATCTTCTCCATGAAACAGGGCCACAGGAGAATAAGGCCTTTTACCCCTTCCTTTCTTCCTTCTTTGGATGCTAACATGTGAGAATGATGCCTGGGGCTGCTGCAGCCATCTTAAGACCATGAGGCAGCCAACTTGAGAATAAAGGCATCTTTCTGAGGATAATGCAATTGGAGGATCTTTGTTGACCTGATTAAGCTGCTGAACCAACCCTGCATCTGGCCACCTCCAGGCTACTGGTTAAGTAAGCAATATGTCTACAAATGGCATAAGACACTGGTAGATAGATTTTTCTGTTGTACTGAAATATGTCCTAACTGCTACTTCATACTGACTTCGGAAACTGGAGACCAGAGTAGTGAATAAGCTGAAAACATATATTGTTAATTCTTCCAGGTGGGAAATACAAATTGTTTTCTGTTTAGGTAGAGCACTGAACCTCACAAACACTAAATCTATTTGTAAATCAACTGCCTGTCCTTTGGCTTTCACTGTGAGGGAGCCTATGACAGCAGAAAGGTCATAGGACTGGTCTGGTGTCTAGATAGCAAAGTTTTGGTCTCAGCTCTGTGATCTCAGGCCTCGGTTCCCACAGAAGAAACCCAAAGGTTTGAAATTGAATTGAGGCTTGAGATTCAATCTGGTATTAGTCCAGGACAAATTTTCCAGACTGTGTTTTTTTCTATGACTAAAAACCTTTACTTCTTCAAATCTGAATCTTAAAAGATGAATACAATTCATCTTTAAATAAATTGTCTTTAATGTGAACTAATATTTTATTTTAGTGATAAAATAAATGATTAAGAAAACTTCAACAGGTTCCCCTTGTTTATTAAAAAATGTAATAAATATATATTACATCGATATCATTTTTAATTGATCCATGGTGAAGAGTTTAGAGATCTTACCTTTTCTTAGTAGAGTTTGTGTTGGGAAACACAGAACTAAATGACTCTGATTCTAAATAGAAAAATGTGTTAGACTTCTTTGCTAATACAAGGACCCCAAATGGAGGCCTAGGCTGGTGGGTTCTAGTTTCAAGGGAACAGGACGGAAACACTTAGAACAGGAACTGGGATGGCATCCCAGCTTCCTGCCTGTTGTTCAAGCCCACCCTGACTTTCTGGGTCAGGGATCTGTTTGCCAATGCTGTGCTTCATTTATGACCCTAAATGAAAATCTGGAAACACTGTTCTATGGAAGTAAAGCAAAAACCTCTAATTTAGGAACTGTCAGATACTGGTCTATGGAAATCCATTTCTGATGCCCTTTGAATTCTTGTTTTAATAGGACAAGATCAATGGCTAACAATCAGATAGTCAAATGCTGGAGGGCTCTTTACTTAGCTCTGCTACAGGCACAGTGCTGTATAAAGACATAGTCCTTTTTTTCTATGATGTCTGCCTGTATGCATAATCTACAGAAGCTGAGATTACAAGAGGCCCAATCCCATTTTTTTCTGGACAGAAGGAAAGCAGCTGACAGTAACATAAATGGACAAATATAATTATTTGCTCTGGAGTGGGACTGCTCTATGATTTAATTAAATCAGACATGATTAGCCCATTTCAATGGCTATTGAGGCTTCTCACTTTCAGAGTAGCTTCAGAGAGCCACTTAGACTGAATTGTCTTGACGCAAAAGCACAGCTGAGTTTTGAAAATGGAACCCAATGTCCCCAGTATGTTTCCACCCCCTGACAGCCTTGGAGTATCTTTTTTTTTTTTTCAGAAAGTCGAGAATTCAATGCATCACGATTTTTTAAAATTATAGAGCTTTCTGCAGCCAACCAATCTGGAGTCCTAGTGAGTTAATTGCATTCTTTATCCCAGGGCAGTTTGGTAGAAAAAATTCTATTAGTTCTGCTGGATACCGATCTGAGTCCTAATCAGAAGACAAAGCAAGAAGACAAGATTGGCTGAATACACATGTGTTTGTTTTGGGGTGAGGGAGTATCTTAAGAAAAGAGAGTTGGATTGAAAATAGAGCTAGACTCAAAGAACACTGCAGGCAACAGAAGGCCAGCACACTGTCTTTCCAAATGGAAAAAGAATGCCTGAGAATGAAGCTAATGCCAAGGAAAGCAAAATGAGATGGAGAAAAGGAGACAGAGTTGGAATCTGAACTCTTAGCTGCAAGCAAAGCTTTACATTTCTGATGCCTGTAAACCAATAGACTCCTCTTTTTATTAAAAATAATAAAAAGCCAAGTGTACCACAGATTTTGCCCAAAAAGTCTGGCTTCTTCAGCATGAAGGCATATAGCAAGGAAAGTCCTTAAATTTTCAGAAACATAAACTAAAGAAATAATTTTAAAAACCTGGGCTTAGAGACTGCAAAAATAATAAAAGTGATAATAAAAGTGCTTTGGAGGTTCAGAGTACTTCATAGTTTCTAAAACAACATCAATTCTCAAGACATTCAATAGGTAGTTCAACTTGTCTCAATTCTGCAGAGCACTGTGGGACTATTAGATCTTTGATATGAGTGCTGTATGTTTATGGATGCAGTCTAGGATAGCATTAGCTTTTGGGGGCACCTCATTTCAAGTGACCTCATTGCCACAAGGTTCCTATTGGATTGATAGATCAAGTATTGTTATTTATTATTATTCCCATTTCAATAATAAAGAAATATTCAAGGTCACAAAACTAGGAAGTGGCAATATTGGGAATTAAATGCAACACATCCAACTCAAAGCCCAGTGCTCTTTCCCCCACAGTATCATCCAATTATCTATCCAGTTATTCATCCATCCATCCATGCATCCATCCATGCATCCATCCATCCATCCACTCTTCCTTCCTCTACCTACTTATTCATCTATATATCTGTTCATCTATTCAACAAACACGACTTAAGACTACTTTTATGTGATAATGCTTCAGGTTCTGGAGATTAAAAAAAATGTAACTTTAGTAATTAGACCTTCTCAAGCTTTGATGAGGTGCTATGGTCTGGTTATTTGACCTTCTAAAACTTAGGTTGAAATGTGATCGCCAATGTTGCAGGTGGGACCTGGTGGGAG
This sequence comes from Callithrix jacchus, assembly GCF_049354715.1. Taxonomy (NCBI): domain Eukaryota; kingdom Metazoa; phylum Chordata; class Mammalia; order Primates; family Cebidae; genus Callithrix; species Callithrix jacchus. Next base: position 40,181,626 of record NC_133524.1, on the reverse strand, counting down.
GTGTTTGGGTCACAGGGACAGATCCCTCATGGTATTGATTGAGTTCTTGCTCTAGTTCCTGTGAGAGCTGATTGTCAAAAAAAACCTGGTTCCTTCTCTCTCTGTTTCTCTCTCCCTCTCTCTCTCTCTCTCACCATGTGATTTGTGCACACCAGCTCCCCTTCTCCTTCCATCATTAGTGGAAGCTTCCTGAAGCTCTCACCAGAAGCACATGCTGGTGCCATGTTTCTTGTACAGCTTGAATAACTGTGAGCCTAATAAACCTGTTTTCTTTATAAATTGCCCAGCCTCAGGTATTACTTTTATAGCAGGACTATTGGACAATGACATAAGTCATACTAGAATTTATACCTGTATTAGGGTTCTCTAGAGAACCAGAATCAATGGGATGTGTGTGGGTGTGGGTGAGTTTGCGTTGGCAGGAGGAGAGAGGAAGACAGAGATACAGAGACAGAGAGATTTATTTTAAGGAATTAACTCACACAATTATGGAAGCTGGAAAGTCCAAAATCTGCAGGATAGGTTGCTAGGGGCTGAAGACCCAGGGAAAAGCTAGTGTTCTGACAGAATTTCCTCTTGGTCAGAGAAGGTCAGTATTTTTGTTCTATTCAAACCATCAGCTGATTGGATAAGGCCCACCCATATGAGGGAGAATTATTTGTTTTATTCAAAGTCCACCAATTCAAATGTTAATCTCATCCGAAAACACCCTCACAGAAGCAACCAGAATAATGTTTGACCAAATATCTGGGTACTGTGGTCCAGCCAAGTTGACACATACAATTAACCATCATATTATTCAAGTTGCAACAGCACATTATTTCTACCAAAAAGGCTGCAGGATGACAAAGTTTCCTCCAGGTACTTCTGAGACTACCCAGAGAATGCCTTGACTGTGTATGAGAACAAGTCCACTCAGGTTTTGTAACTTTGGCATCTTAGCAGAGAGCCACAACCAGTCAACCATTCGGGGGTGACTCTTTTTCATGGACCCTGCTCAGAGGCTGCCGAGAAGATGTGGTTCCCATGGGGACCATGGTCATACTCACAGTTCCACCACACAGCAGTTCTTTCAAGCAGTGCCAACCCTGAACTTTCAAAGCTGCACTGAGATATAGAATGAAAAGAGATCAGGAGAGAATGACTAGCTCTCCAAACTCTGGTGGCTTTTTATCCCTTGCGTCCTGGAAAGCTCCACTTGTCTCTGTCTCACATGCTTTTATAATGGAATCAGTATTTTTCCATGTTGATCTTTACCCAAATGAACTGACTGATTGCACTTAAAATGTATGACCACAAACCTCAAAATAGCATTCTAACCACATGGCAAACCTTCTTAGGCAGTTTGTTAAATTTGCCCTCTGATAAAACCACTTCACACTTTCTTCTCTTTCTTCAAACCTACATTTCCCTAACTCCTTACTCAAAAGTTTATGCTCTCACGTCATTCTTTTTTAAAAAAATGTAAATAATGACATGAAAGCCTCCATATTTTCAACACAAATCCAACAAATTTACATGCTCTGATATCCATGTTGCCAAGCTACCAAATCCAATGGACACTCTCTTTACCTCTCATTGTGCTGGTTCTTGCAGAAGCAATTGACACAGTTGGCCCTCCCTGCTGCTTCTTCTCTTTACAGTAGTAAATTTTTTTTGAGACAGGGTCGTTTTTTAAAATTGTACTTTAGCTTCTTGGGTACATGTGCAGAACATGCAGGATTGTTGCATAGGTACAAACATAGCAATGTGGTTTGCTGCCTCCATCCCCCCATCACCTACATCTGGCATTTCTCCCCATGTTATCCCTTCCCAACCTCCCCATCCCACTACTGTTCCTCCCTTGGCCCCCCTCCAACAGACCCCAGTGTGTGATGCTCCCCTCCCTGTGTCCATGTGTTCTCATTGTTCAACACCCACCTCTGAGTGAGAACATGCAGTGTTTGATTTCCTGTTCTTGTGTCAGTTTGCTGAGAATGATGGTTTCCAGATTCATCCCTGTCCATACAAAGGACACGAACTCATTGTTTTTTATGGCTGTGTAGTATTCCATGGTGTATATGTGCCACAGTTTCCTTGTCCAGTGTCCAATCTATCCTTGATGGGTATTTGGGTTGGTTCCAGGTCTTTGCTATTGTAAACAATGCCACAATGAACATACGTCCGCATGTGTCTTTATAATAGAATGTTTATAGTCCTTTGGATATCTACCCAATAATGGAATTGCTGGGTCAAATGGAATTTCTATTTCTAGGTCCTTGAGGAATTGCCACACTATCTTTACAATGGTTGAACTAATTTACACTCCCACCAACAGTGTAAAAGTATTCCTATTTCTCCACATCCTCTCCAGCACCTGTTGTGAGATGAGGTCTTGCTCCGTCATCCAGGCTAGAGTATGGTGGCACAATCACAGCTCACAGCAACCACCTCAATCTCATGGGTTCCAGCAATTCTCCCACCTCAGCCTTCCAAGTAGCAGGGACTACTGGTGCACATCACCATACCTGGCTAATTAAAAACATTTTTTTTTGTAAAGACAAGATCTCACTATGTTGCCCAGGATGATACTGAACTCCCTGCCTCAAGCGATCTTCTCGCCTCAGCCTCCCAAGTAGCTTGGAATCCAGGTACAAGCCACCATGCCTGGACCTCCCTGCTTCTTAAAATACTTCCATCTCTCATTCTTCATGACACAAATTTTGCTCTTTGTCTTCTACTCAACTTCTGCGAAGATAACACCAAGGTTTAGTCTCACAGCCCTCTCTTCTTTATCTACAACTACACTCCTAGGTGATCACATACAGTCTCATGACTTTGAATGCTGAAGCATCTATATTCCAGATTTCTATTTCCAGCACAGACTCCTCCAATCTTGTATATCAATCTGCTTAGTTTTGTCCATTTGGGTCCTCCAAAAAACAGGCTGGATTATATGTGCAAGAGATTTATTGGAGGAAAAACCTGTGAAGTAAAACAGCAGGTAGGCAGCTGGAGCAGGTGGAGCCTCCTGACAGCAATGCAGGTGTGACACCTATGGAAGGAGAGAGGGAAGGAAGGGGACTTGGGTAGGAAAAGTCTTGGACTGTAGCAGCATTCCAGAAAATGTCCAGCCAGGCTGATGGAGAGTCCTTGAGCCAAGGATGCCTGTTAGAGTCCCCATGTCTTGCAGGAGTGGACTTGCTTTAGTATCCCTGGTGTCCTCAGTCACTGCCTGGGAGCAGCCTGTGGCAAATATGGCCTCAGTGTGCAATGTAGAAGCTGGGACCATCAATTAACTTTGCTTCATGCAGCAAGAGATCTAAGTGACACATTTTCACAGCCCCAATATCAGTTAACATCTCTTCTTGAATTTCTAATAGACATCTCAAACTTAGCATAGAAGAAAAAATGGAATTCTTAATTCTTAATTCGCCTCATCACATATGTATTCCCTTTAAATTTTTGTCATCTTGGTAAATGGCCTCACCTTCTTCCAGATGCTAAAGCCAAAAATTTAGAAATCATTTTTAATCTTTTGGCCCATTCCCTACATCCAGTCCAGAAGTAAGTCCTTTTGGACTTACCCCCAAAATCTTGAATCTGTCTACTTCTTTCCATTTACACTGCTACAGTCTTATTCCAAACCTCCATCCTCCCTCACCTGCTTTCCTAAATGGCCTCTCCACTATCACTCTTGCCACCACTACAGCCAATTCTTCTTGCAGCCAAAGTAGAACATCTCGTAGGCTGTTGCTTCAGTGGTCCACCATTACAACTGTACTGTAATTCAATCACACTGCCTTGCTCTGCAATGCCCTATGTGATCTGCACCTGTGTACTTACTTGTGTTCACTGGGATTGAGACACCTTGTTCCTATCATTCCTTAGACACTGCTCCACCCTCCCCAGTGCCTTTCTGTTCCCTTCACTTATCTTCACACCACTCCCTTCTTCTCGGTCTTTAAAGATCATGTCGCCATTGCTTTCTCAGATAGCCTTTCTCTGACCACCTTTGTAAAAACAGACCCTTACCCTCATTATGCATTAGCAAACAACAATAATTATTCCCTTCATAGCCTGTATCACTTTCTGCAATCACCTTGCCTATTTATCTTGTTTACATATTTCTCTGTCTCTCTTCAAGCAAATTTAAACTCTGAGAGCAGTGACCTTGCCTGTCTTGCTAAATGCTATTTCCCCAATGCCTGGAACAGAGCTGAAAACAACAGAAGGAACATATTGACTATTTGTTGACTACTAAGTGAATGAGTATCTTTCACAAAGGCTCGAAACTGTCCTTCAGGTACTATTGGTGGCTGTTTTAGGTAGAAATAGGTTTTGTTGCATATAATGGTGGCTTAGTCAAATTGTGATTTGTTTCTATTTTTCACAGACCATGACATTCAGAGGCAGTCAGTCAGTCTAGGACTGTACCATGGTTCTACAATGCCACCAAGACAGGGGTTTCTTCATGCTTTCATTTGGCTGTCCTTAATGGGTGCCTTTCAACTTTATGCTTCTTGTTTCATTGTCACAAGACAGCTCTCTGCCCTCTTTATAATATTTTGTGCAAGGGAGGAAAAAGAAGGCCAAAGGTCAAAAAATATCAATTGGCTGAATCTCCCTTTTTAAGGAGATGCCATGGGCTGGGCTACCCAGAATTCAAACTCTTAGATGGAGATCAGCATGTGGGAGATTTATCATGGAGACCTCTTGGGGTCAACACTTGGAGAAGGGAGGAGAAGTAAACTCGAGTGGGAAGAGGGAGAAGCTGGGCCATGATGCAGTCCCAATGATGGCCTCAACCAATCCCATTGTGAGCTCAAGATCTTGGATGGCACTTTGGAGCTGACCCAAATTGTGACCAAAGGGCCAGATATTTATCCTCCATGTTGATAAGTCATTAGATGACCTCTCCTGGAAAGGTGAGGCTGGCATCCATGTTGGTGTTAACAGCCAAAGGATGTCTGTCAGCAGCTGTTCTCAACAGCTGAGCTGACAAGTTCTTCATTTCTGAAGGGAGATCTGGGTGGTGCACAAAAGATTCTACCATGCAGGCTTTCTTGAAAGCCGCATATACTAACATCCATTTATATCTCAGTGGCCAGAACTGTGGCATGTAGCTACTTTTAGCTGCAAGGTAGCTGAAAAATATAGACTTCCAGTTGGACTCCTATAAACAAAATGAAGGTTCAGTTAATAAGAAAGAAGGTAAAAATATTTAGGATATTTAGGCAGATGTCCAGTGACCTCTGCCATGGTGCCCCTTCTCCACTCTCTTGTCTCTCTTCTCTCTATTCTCCTGGTGCTTTAGCATTAAAAATGAACAAACAAGCAAACAAACAAAACACACAAGCAAAACAAACAAACATGAATCTCCTTCTTCCTTCATTAGCTAATAAACAAAAACTTATTAAAAATCTCACAAACAGTATGTAAAAATTTATGTGCATAGATCTTGCAAAGAAGATGGTCATCACCATGCTAGAGATATTTTTAACTTCATTGGGGCCAACTGAGACAAGATGAAGAGATGTAGATTCATCCCCTGGAAACACAACATAATGAGGAAACAAACTAATATAAGACAACCTGATATAAGACAGTACCCTAAGTGAGAGGGGAGGAATGTTCTATAGACAAAGGAAATTGAAGAGAGGAGCAGCCTGGTCTGTGTCAAAGAGACAGGGAAGACTCCAGAAATGCAAAAATGCTGGAGACATCATCATAAGGAAAGAGGAGCATATATTTTGCAAGGTCCAGAGGGGCAAGGAGCTGGATGACAAGCAATATACCACCCAAGCTGGAGGGACTGAGCACTGGGAAGACAGAGTCCAAGCATGGTGGGGACAGAGTGTGGGACAAGCTCAGGCACCTGCAGCAAAAACATTGCTGGCCAAGGAGCCATAGTCCTTTTCCTGGCTTTTCACTCTTGCTGCCCAAGTCCAGAGATGCTCTTCTGGGCAAATTTCCAAGCGAGGGCAAGTGTGGCTGGCCTCTGACAATATTGCTAGAGAAAGAGGGAGGAATGAGGTTTATAGCCCATGGCAGGTGGGTAATGCCTATGAGTGAATTAAATTTACACAAACAGCCATTTCACAATTGTCTATACAGGAAATAGAGAAGGGAGCTCAGTGGAAAACATCAGATGTGCCCAAGCACCCAACTGTTCCAGTAACATAAAAGCAACAGCATTTGGAGATACTTAAGGCAGCCATGGTACTGACATAAAAAGACTCTGGATTTGGATTGCAGCTGTAGCATGTACTAAATGCATGTCACAACCTCTCGGAGCCTTGTTTTCCTCATGTTTCTAATGGGATGTAGTGGACCCTGTTGCCTACCCAGTAACTTTTTACCTTCTTTATGCTTTTTTACAAAACATCAATATCATTCAGGAATTCTCCTTGCTCAGTGAGGCCACATGCTTCAAAGGAAGCAGGCTGTATTCCTGGCCCACGAGGCAGAGAGCTGGAGTCTATGCACTAATTCCCAAATTTACAAGACATAATTCATCTAAGTTAAGTATGATGGTCCCACTCTCTTGGTAGTGATTGGTTACTCATGGGTGTGTAATTTAATTCTGGCCAATGGTATGGGAGGGGAAGTCTTTGGAAACCTTCTGGGAAGGATTTTGATGATAAAGAGAGATGTATTGAGATAAAAACTCTACTTTCTCTATTAGTCCCTGTGATATCTGCAAATGAATTCCAAAACTCCAGCAGTCGTCTTGCGACCATAAAGCAATTTTGCCAAGGACAAAATGATATACCAAGAATGCAGAGGGAAAGATGGAAAGAGGATAAGACCTAGATGACTGGAGTGAATCACTGAATTAACCAATCCTAGAGCATCCGCATTTTAGACCTCCTTATTATGTGAGGTAGTAAGTCCTTTGTTGTTTGAATCAGTTGCACTGAGATATTCTGTTATTTGCAGTTAAAAGTTATCAAAGTGATACAAAAGTTATCTGTTGCAGTAAGGATTAAACACAGTGGCATATGAAAGTGTCAATCCAAAGCCAGTACACTACATCCATCATATATATTTATTCATCTATTTGAATTCTATTTCATTGCGATCTCTCTCAAAATCCCAACTACTTATATAATTAAAAAAAAAATTTTCCTACCTGGCCGTCTGGGAGACACCACCAATCTGGGTCATTGTCCGGCTAATTAACTATTTAACTTGCTTCCCAATTACTTCTAACTATTGGTCCAGGAGTGGTCCCTAGAGTATGTCTCCCAGTGAGAACCTCCAGCATGGGGCTCAGGCCATAAAGACAGAGCCTTTGATTTTTAGCCTAAGGATAATTTCTCCTAGAAAGTATCAGGACATCTTAAAAAGCAGTATACATTTTTAGAAAATATGATTTAGAAAAATCAGAATTAACTTTGTTTTGAAATTAGTCTCACAACCAAGTTAGGTAACTCCAAATGGAGCTCTGAATTTACAATTTCAGGATTCTTGTATTGCATGTCCAATTTGGGAATTAGTGCATAGACTCCAGATGAAACAATTTGACAGCACAAAAGCAATGTACAGTATAAATATTCTTATTTCCTAACTACTTGTCAGCTATTTCTAGTGAGTAAATATTTACACGTTTTCCTCTCCCCCTGCGGAAAGCAGTACTCACATATATGAACATAAATATTTTGGTGTATGTAAATATTTACTCGCACGAGCAATATATTTCTTTTTCTAGTCTCTCTTCTAAGTTTTTTAATAACAGAACAATTCCTGCTTACAAACAAGTTCTGATCTCGCAACTCGCCTAAAGTATTCTGTAAATGAGAGGCATTTTATAGTAGTGGTTAATTGCTGATTAGTTAGAGCAGGTGGGGTTAAATCTAAACTCAACCCCCTACTAGCTGTGTGACCTTGCGTAAGTTCCTTAGTCTTTCTGAGTCCTGAGTTTCCTCATCTGTAAGATGAGAGTAATGATAGTATAAATAAAAGAGGAGTACCCTGGTCTCCTTATAGAATTGTTCAGAATATTAGATGATTTGATGCATATAGCGTGCTTCACAACACTTGGCATATTGTAAATCTTTAATAATTAAACATTAAGATAAATATTTTATTATTGCCAGTTACAGAAAATAAATGTCATTTTTTTCTGTTTAGTATCATGAATATAAATATATTTACAAATAATATCTTAATTTTATATGTCTCTTTTTTATCATTCAAAGAATTTTCAAATGCTAACAATATATTCCATGTTAGTAAATTACCCTAGACTGGCTTTTGATTATTTCTCACAATCCACTGGGTTAGTGGCCATCATTTTTAAGCACTTATTGTTTGCCAGGCATTGTGTTACGTGCTTTCAAAGGCACTATTTCATTTAATCGTCACAGCAACATATGAGGGTTTTCATACTAAGAAATAGGGCCTCAGTGAGGGAAATTAACTCATTTTACATTAAACGACTTTAAAGTAGTAGAGTTGAGACTCAAACACAGGTCTTCTTGATGTGAAAGTCAAGGAAGCGTTCAGTGTTTAAAATATTTTTTTGTCAGAAAGTAGAGTAAATTTTATTTTACGTTCTGGCCTCTTGGAAAATATGCATTATTGACAAATCAACATTGTCTCACTCAGAACCTTATCAACACCACGTTGTAAAATGTGGTTAACTGTATGGTGTTGAGACTCATCCCACGCTACCCTATCTTTTTAGTTTTAGCTTGGATTTTTTCATTGAATCTTGAGCAGATACAGAATCTCCCTGTCCCAGCTGCTGATCTTGTATTCGTGTTGCCCAGCTTCTCCAGATGGTATGTTGAATCGAAATGTTGGATTTTAGCCATGTGGTTCCTGTTCTCAGGAAGCTCCCAGAGACATCCTCTGACTGGCTATCCTTGGCACATGAGGAAACCATGCCTTCCAATTATTGGAATCTTCTCTTGCTCCTGACCACGAGGCCTGTTGGCAATCATTGGACCAGAGCCAATGGTATTTTCCAGTGCCCCATCCCTTTGCAGCACTTTTTCCATACAGCTATAACCCAGAGGTAAGGAAACTTAGTCTCACTGCCTCCACAGCCACCTGCATCAACATGAATACTGGCAGTAGCTGCCAGCGTTCATGTGGCCAGAGCCTACTTAGACACCTGAACTGCCTTGGAAAGATGACCTACACCTCTCTTTCACCTTCCAAATCTCTGAGAATTATATCAAATTGGCGGAACTCTAGTTCTAAAGTAATATTCAACATATAGTTTATTTTGTTTTATATTTTTAATTGGCACATAATAATTGTACATATTTATGGGGCATTGTGTGATGTTTTCATAAATGTATGCATATTGTAATGAGAAAATCAGAACAATTAGCATATCTATCACCTCAAATATTTATCATTTCTTTGTGGTGGAAACATATAGAATCTGCTCTTCCACCTATTTTGAGATATACAATACCTTATTGCTGACTATAGTCACCCTACTGTATAATAGGACACTAGCATTTATTCTTCCTTTCTAGTTGCACCTTTTTACCCACTGATCATCCTTTTCCCATCCCCTTTTCCCCCATCCTCTCCAATCTCTGGTAACCACTGTTCTATTCACTATTTCTTTGAGATCAAGACATTTTAAGATTGTTCATATAAGTGAGATCATATATTGTCTTTCTGTGTCTGGCTTATTTCAGTTAACATATGGCTTCCAGGTTCGTCTACATTGTCTAAAATGACAATTTTATCATTTTTATGACTGAATAGTATTCCGTTGTAACTATGTATCACATTTCCTTTATCCATTTGTCTGTTGTTGGACACCTGGGCTGATTGCACACATGGCTATTGTGAATAGCACTGCAATTAACACGGAAATGCAGACATCTCTTTGCTATACTGATTTCATTTCCTTTGGCTATATACCCAGTAGTGGGATTGCTGGATCATACAGCAATTACATTTTTAATTTTTTGAGGAACCTCCATAATGTTTTCCATAATACTGTACTAATTTACATTTCCAGCAACAGTGTGTAAGGATTCCCTTTTCTCCCAAAATGTAGGTTTTAGCTTTCCAATATCCCCAAATAGAAAGTGGTTCAACTGGAATTTGAGAAAAGTGAATCCAGTTATCCAGCACAATCTCTCTAACACAGGCCTGTTCTGAATTTCCTTTATGAAATTTTGGGTGGAAGACACACCTTCTTATTCCCTTGGGCTCTCTTTCTCTTAGAGACCAGCTATATTCAAGTTCATGAACAGATTAAGAAATAATGATTCATTATTTAAGAATTACTTTTGAACACCTACTAAGTGTCAGACACTGTATTAGGCATAAACAACACAGAAAGGAATACAATTTGGTTCAAGTTTTCAAAAAGTGAACAGCCCTTAAAGGTAGAGGGGCAAGAAAGTAAATTTTATGGTACAGAGTGAGAAATGGTAGAAGAGACATGTGTGTGGGATTCTGTGGAAGTGCATCTAAAAAGTCAGACTCATAACCATGCTAAGAAGGGAGTGTTAGAGAAAGTAGAGAGAAGAATAAGGAAAATGCATCTAAGAATAGGCAGAAACTGGCATGAAACTTGAAAGACATTGCTCCAGGTATCTACTGCCGCCTAAAACCACTCCAGTACTTATCTTCAAACAATGTTTTATTTGCTCATGATTCTGCAGTCTGGGCTGGGATCAGCTAGGTGACTCTTCGGCTACCTTTGCTGGTAATTACTCTTATGGCTGAATTCAGCAGGCAGTTTGGCTGATGGCTGAATTCAGCTGAGATTTTCTTTCTCTCCAAGTAGTCTTGGGTCTCTCTCCACATAGGTTTTTTTCATGTGTTTTCTCTTACAGAGGCAGCTGGATTTTTTAAACGGTGACTCAGGTTCACAAGAACACAAAAGCAAAACCTGCCAAGTCTTCTTAAATGTTAGGCCTGTAGCTATTCAAGTGTCACTTAAAGGTAGTCATAGGACCAGCCCAGATTCAAGAGATGATTACAGAAAAGCATTAATATCAGAAGTCAGTGCATCAATATGGTTCATTGGAGCTATCATATGATTGATCAGCTAGATGAAGTTGAAAGATGCTCCAGTCAGGAGAAGAAATAAGAGCAAAGACCTGGAAGGTTGTAGTGTTTTAAGGAAAGTTAAGTACTTCAGTTGTAAGTGGGAAGGTGTACAGGCAACAATAAGTAAGATAAAGCTACTGTGATGGCTTCCTCAACCATGATCTCTGCTTGGCTCTCATCCCTTGCCTCATCTGACTTCCCTGTACTTGACTTGCTTCCTGGCAATGATTCCTGGTCTGCTGAACTCTCACCTGATCTCTTTTTTGATCAGATAAATATCAAAGCTATGTTGTCAATTGTTTTCAGATTACTAAAGCCATTTTCTCTTCTTTCTGGACACTCATGTAGACCGTAATTCTCAGCTTCTCTTGCAGTTAGTTGTGGCCATGTTAACTGAGTTCAGGCCAAAGGAACATGGGTGCAAGTGGTGATGTGCAATACTTCCAGACTTGGACTGCTGAAAACATGCCATTCCATCTTCCATGTTCCTTTTCCTCTCCAATTGGCTGCAAATAGCGAACACCTTAAAGGCAACTTTGAGAACCTTGTGTTGAAGATGGCAAAGCCACAAGGAAAGTGCCTGGGTTCTTGGATCTTTGTATGGAGGGGCTTTGCCCAACTAGGATCACCCAGGCTGGATTGCCATGTGAGTGATAGCAAAACAATTTTTGTTGTCATAAGCCCTTGAGCTGTGGATGTTTATAAGTTTTAACAGTCAGCATTACCTTAACTAACATAGTGGGGAACCCAGGAGGCAGAGAAGTTCTTAGCATTATGCTGAGAAATAGGAGAATTTGTGGGGAAGGAGATTACATGAAGGGGAGGACAATAACTCAGGATGAAGTAGGGCCAACCAAATCTGGGAAGAATTCTTCGAATGAGGTAATGACAGTCTTCCTTTCCATGCGGCCAAATGTATATAGAGGAGCACCCGGAACCCACTGCAGGTGGACTCATTGAAACATTCTTATCTGAAACTGAATTTTACCCTCGGTTTGTTAAAGTATCTTTGACAAATTGTATCCTTGGAAACCTTTCATATTTAACCTACTGACAGGTGAGCAATATAGCTTTTTGGATAAGTTAATTAAAGAAATAGGATTTAATGTTAATGAAATAATTTATATTTCATTCTCTGATTTAATTTGGTTTCCATAATAATCCCTCAAAGTTGGATGGAAATAATCATATATATATATATATATGTGTGTGTGTGTGTGTGTGTGTGTGTGTGTGTATATATTTTATATATATATATATATATTCAAGGCTGAAGGGGAGTTTACTTGAATAAGACTTCACGGTTACATAGAAGAGGCCTGGGAACCATGTCTTCTAGCTCTAAAACATTTGCAGACCCTGGTGATAGCTCACTCATACTGTCTAGACCCACCTGACTTCATTGCAGTTGAGGTGGACAATTCTGGAGCACACTACAGCTCTCTCTCCGCAAGGGCCTGTCCCTCTCAGCTTCTCTGCCTGAGGATTTGTTCCAGCACCCTGGGAGCCTTCTTAGCTTAGCCCAGGCATGACTTTGGAAATGTAAGGGAGTTGTTGGCCCAGAGGTCAGTCCTCAAGCAATGGGGTACAGGAGGTAGTTGGATAAATGCCCACCCTCCCATTCCCTGAGGTGTACTCCACCTGGTTTCTCGGAGGATTCCCAGCAGGACTCATCTCCAGCAAGCATCACAGCTCATTAACACACATTAAACTGACTTTCTTCCTTTCCTTGCTCCCTCATCCATGTTTTGTGAGATCATCTCCCAAATAAACTACCTGCACACATCCCTTATCTTAGAGTCTGCTTTCAGGGGGAACCCAAATTTAAGCAGTATAGGTAGACTAGAGGAAGTCAGAGGCATGCAGGGGAAAACAGGTTTTTTTTTTTTTCTTTTGCTCTCTTTGAATTCAGGTAACCTCTCATGGCAGTGAGTGAGGATAAAGGCCATGTGAATGCCTCATCAGACACTTCCTGTCAGACTCTCCTCCTTTTCATAGTCAGTTGGCGGCACCTGCCAGTCTGAACTCTCCTATGCATTGGTGAGTTTGCTCTGCTGCCCATCTGGCATCAGGCACTAGATGAGCTGCCTTGGTCCCAGACAGCAGCAGATGCTGCCAGCTTACCAACGCCTGGCAGCGAATTCAGAGTTGGGACTGGGCAGCAGAGTTTGATTACTTGCCCCGGCTGCCACAGTTTCCACTCTCTTCCCTGTATCCTCTAGTCATGAGAGAGGTCTGTTCGATAGAGATGTCAGCTCAGCAGTGACTGATCTATTGAGACAAGCTTAGTGTGGCATGGTGCCATGGGGAGCAGCAGAGGGGCCTCAACCAGATGCCAAAGGGCCCACAGGCCCAGGTCTGACATGCTGAACCGTGGCAGGCTGGGTGTGCAAAGATGCCATCTGTGGGTTATCACCAGACCAGCTGTGTTCATTTGTTCATGCATTCATTCATTCACTTGTATAATATTTACCGATGTTCCTTATGTGCCTGGTACTGTTGTATGAACTAAGCACAAAAGAGAGAATGAGAGAGATGTAATCTCTCCCTTCCTTGAACTTATAGAGTAGAATGAAGGCAGATATTGATGGAATATCAAACATATAAATATATGGAATCATGGGATTTTCTTTCTCCCATTTCTCATACCCACCCTCTATCTGGAGCCCAAGCCCATATCAAGACAGAGTGTTCTAACGATGGTGAAAAGAGAGAATTCTTCAGTATGAAAAAAGCTCCAGAGTTATGCCAGGAAGCAAGCAGCTAAGCAGTCACTGGTGAGAAAATGTAATACACAGAAGTTCTGCCAGCCACTCTAATTTTGACCGGTATTTCTTCTCTGCAAGCCAAGGTGAGACAGGTCGGTAGGTGGTAACTCCTGGAAGGTACGGCGGAATCATTATCTGCAGGGAGTTATAAAGGGCTAATGGAAGCGCAAGTGTGACTCCTCTTCTCCAAGTGCATGCCATCACATATTAGCTTCTCAGGACTAATGAGCATAAGGAAATAAAGTTCTAAACATGAAATTTCAACCTTTGGAGGGAAAGAGTTGGGATGTGGGGACACCATATCTTTCTAGGGTCTTCCTCATGTTTCTCACATTGGCTGGCCTGGGTATGGTAGTGCTGAGATTGGGGCTTGGGCTTCCTGCTTGTCTAGAGAAGGGCCAAATCCCAGCTCCAGTCATTGTTGGTCTCCAGGGCTGTTCAAGCTCTGGTTCTTGCAGATGCTATTTGGAGCAGCTCCCAAGCCATTAAACCCTTCCTCCTGGGGAACTCCACAGCTGTCAGAGAGGAGGAGAGGGGGTGGAACAGCCAGTTCAGATTCACTTCAAACCAGAAGTGGAACAATCCCTGTTACATTATTAATCCCTGGAGCCATGTAAAGTTTCATCTGTTTTCTCTCAATGATTTGTTACAAGCTACATTTTCCAAAAGCTGCAAGACCTACGACCAAACAGCGTCTTTCACACGTGTGTGAAAATCCCGGGGTAACTCCTACAGGGCCGAGAGCAGAAGGGATGGGTTCTAATCTTGCCTTTGACACAAGCTGGCTGTGTGACAACGAGGGAGTCACCTTTCCCTGTGAGCTTCACTGTCGGTATTGCTTAACTATTGCATGTAAAAATATCCACAGTCTTAGCAGCATACAACAATAACAATTGCTACCACAGATCTGGGGGTCAGCTGGGGTTTGGCCGATTTAGTCTGGCCTTAGCTTAGCAGCAATGCTTCAGGCTATAGTGGCTTTGCTTCGTATCACAGGATTGGGGCGTGGCTGGGCTAACTGCTCCACATGCTACTAAGCTAGACAGATGCTATGGTTTGAATGATTTTGTCTCCTCCAAAATTCATGTGTTTTAAATGTAGTGTCCAATGCAACAATGTTGGGAGGTGGGGCCTCTTGGACTGTGTTTAGATTATGAAGGCTCTGCCCTTATGCATGAATTAATGCTTATAATGCTTGTAGGAATGTGTTTACTCTCTTCTGCTCTTCTGCAATGTGAGGACACAGAGTTTCTCTCTCTTGCCCTTCTACCTTCTGCCACATGAAGAAGCAGCAAGAAGGTCCTTACTCAGGTGCTAATGCCTTGATCTTGAACTTTCAGCCTACGAAACTATGAAAGAAATAAATTTCTGAGGTATTTTGTTATAGCAGTACAAATGGACTGAGACAACAGGCATGTTCTCTTGCAATAGCAGAGGTATCAGGAGGAAGCAGAAATACGTGAGAGAACTTATGGTTTAGGCTTAGAACTAGCATAAGTCCCAAGCCATTGGCCAAAGCAAGTCAGTTAACCTCAAAATCAAGTGGTAAGGAAATATGTTTCACCCATCATATGCCATGACCATGATGAGGCTGCAGGTTGGGGTGAAGAAGCATTGGGACCATTTATTTGATCTCCTATATTCTCTTCACCTATAACATGAGAAGATCAGCAGATCACATGGTTCCTTGGGCCCTTCATAACCTAAACATTCCATAAGTCTAATAATGCTGTAAAAGCAGAGCAGTGTAAAAGGATGTCAACCAGTGAAAAAAGGCAAGAAATACATCTGGTATGTCTCAATAAAATTTATCTGAACATATGGGCAGATTACAACCAGGTACATGGCTCTTGAAATCTGCCCACCTCACGCAAATCGGGCAAATAATTTTCACAAACTCAGCATATGTGAGCAACTATATAAAAATGCTGGAGTGTCCTGCTCCAAATTTCCACACCTGTCCTCACCTCCCTAATACCAATAAGGTGATTTAACCTGAAGCAGAGGTCAAGAGCTGAGCACCCACCAATGTGTACATGTTTTCTGCTTTGGAGGCAAAAGAAGCAGCTTCCTGCTAGAAAATTGCAATAAAAAGAAAAAAAAGCAAATTATATCAGCAGGACTCTCTTTGCTGGAAGTGTGAACTTGATAGAAATCAGAAATGCAAATGATATTCAAGTGCGGTTAAAACTTCCGCTTTCCAAAAGGGGGAAAAATTAATTGCTTTTATACTTACTGTAGTGATAAGCCGGAGGCACATGCTATACACAAGGAACGGCATCCAGAAACCTTCCAAGAGGCAGAGGGAAGGGAGGCAATAAATCTCCCCTAGAAAGCCTTACGTTCCTCACTGCAGATGTGCACGGCATGTAATTTTTTAGCTGTGTGGTTCAGGGACCTGCTAAGAGTTTCAAATTCAACTGACTTCTGTGAAGGCTTGAGAAGGAGATCGTTGGGAGAATGCTCATAAATGATACAAGAAGAGCTTAAGCGGTGGGTAGGTGTCCAGAAACCCTTACTTGCTGGGGGAAAGGTGTTAGTTTATGGGTTTTTATTGCAAGGACATCTGCAGCTTCTCAACTTTATGGAACACATATGCTTGCAAGAATGTCCCACAAGCCTCAAATCACATCCACCTTTTTCAGAGGGTGGGCCCTGGAGGGAATGCCCAGGGTGTATGGATTGATAAGACTTCCATGAATGGGTTGACTATTTTGTCCAGTTTTCCTGGGACAGTGCCAGTTTATTTCTGTTACCTCAGTACTGTATCTAGTTAGCAACCTTATTCACTTTCAAAAGTCTCAGTTTTTCAATAACTTTGAAAAACCGTTGGCCTGAAAGACCAGGTTGTGGATTAGACCCACTCATCCACTCAGTTAGCATTCTACTACAAGGATCTGGGCACACACCTGTTATTTCCGTAGAGTTTATGAACCGCTAAAGGTAAGGGCTGTGTTTCACCCATTTTGAGGCTATATAGCCCTTCTCCTCTTCTCTCTTCTTCCAGTTGTTTCTCCCTCCTTCCTCAGGCTCTGTTCTGCCATGCACAGCCTTGACTCTCACATCATGCTTTAGAGGACTCTTGTCTCCCCAGTCCTCACCATAACCTCCTTCAACATCCATTAGTTCTATGGCTACATCCCTGGCTCAGCCCAAAGGTTAATGAACATTGCACCATTCACAATCTCCAAGCCAGACTATATCAACAGAGGGCCATGCCATTAACTCCTCCAGGGACTTCTAGAACTCATAACTCTCTCAGTCTTCATATCATTTTTGTCATACAAAACAAAGAAAACTGAGATGTTTTCTCTAAATTTAAGATCATATTTCAGAGACAGTAATAGTCTTGGATATGTGGAGGCTAGCTAGATGTCCCTCAAATACATTTTGCTTTGTTCCTGGGCACTCAACTGGACTACACTTCCCAGTGGTCCTTGGGGTAAAGTGTGGCCATGTGACTGACTTCTGGCCCATTACATGTAGACAGAAGTGATATATATTACTTCCCAGTCCAATCCGTAAATACAGATACTCCTTGACTTATGATGGGGTTATGCAGTGATAAACTCACTGTAATTTAAAAATATTATAAGTTGAAAATGCATTTAATGCACCCAACCTACAGAACCTCATAGCCTCCCATAAACGTGCTCAGAACACTTACATTTGCCTACAATTGGGCAAGGTTATCTAATACAAAGCACATTTTATAATAAAATGTTTAATATCTTATGTAATTTATTGAACACTGTACTGAAAGTGACAAACAGAATGGTTGTATGGATACCTGAAGTATCATTTCTACTAAGTGTGTATCACTTTCACACCATTGTAAAGTCATACAATTGTAAGCTGAATCACAGTAAGTTGAACCATTGTAAGTCGAAAACTATCTGTATTTCCCACATGGCCCTTTGATGTGTTTCTTCCATTTCCCATAGCTGGAGGCTGATAAATGATGCCCACAACGATGTTGGAAGACATGAGGAGATTTTCAGCCCTGGTTGCCCATGAGAGACACCAGGGGTACTTAAACAAAGTTCTGTGCATACATCCCACCTAGAACTAATGAAATTAGAATTTCTACTGTCAGAGAGGCAGAGCTCTCCATAGGTTTGAACACCTCAGTGACTGTATGAGGAAAAGTCCCTGTTTCTTCCAGCAACTGTAGTTTACCTGAAAAAATAAAATAAAAAACAGAACAAAAAAACCCAAAACTTCCATTGTGTGTTAGGTTCGTTCTGGCTTTACTTTAACTGATACAATGAGCAACTGCATTTCTGCAAATGGATTCACCAGTTATGTCCTTCCCAATTCCTGGATAAAAGAAGGCTGTTGGTAGGAGGTGAGTAAAGAGGTTCACATCAAGGAAAGGGGCACTGGCCTCCCACCGGGCATCTACGAAATGCTTGAGAATCTAGGGTTGTGAAAGGAGAATTATGATATGGTGAGGGGTGGATGGAGGGAAAAAGGAAGCTGAGGCCTGCAGGCCCTATTTTACATGGTCTGAGAAAGCAGGTGTGAGTGTGTGTGATAAGGGAGTGTGTTTTGTGAATTGATGAAATCAGGCTGACTTTGGAGTCCTCCTGACTTTGGAAATAAATTACTTGGATTACGACAGTTTTCAATTGGATAACAAATCTCCTTGAACTTATGTGGCCATGCTCCTCTATGTGGCAACATGCCTCCCTGGATAATAGAAACTGGCTTGCTGCAAAGGTTTTGCATTCTTGCTGGTTCAACAAGGGTCTTTGGCTTAAGGCTAACCATTCTGGAAGCCCAGGAACTGGATGCTCTTTGCTTAACTAATGACCTTTTGTGGTTCTTACCAACAATTTCATTCTCTTTCTCCTTTTCCTTTTCTTCTCATCCTCTTTTCTTCCTTTCCTCTCCCTTCCCCTCCCTCTGTCCTTCCTTTGCCCCCGCCCTTCCCCCAACCTCTCCCCTCCCCTCTCTTTCTTCCTCTCCTCCTCTTTCTCTCCCTCTACCCTTGCCTTCCATACCATTTCCCCTCCTTAACCCCCCCTTTCCTTCCCTTCATTCTTCACCCTTTGTCCTTTCCCTTCACCTACTGTCTGGGTTTTTCAACAAAAAAGTAGCTTTCCACTCCACTCACATCCCTTAACATCGTGATCAGCCAGGTTATGGGGGCAATTTTTAATTGGCTCATTGTTCACTTATTTATTCAATCAACTCTCTTGGTTGGGTGGGGCATTGTTGGGTTAGGGATAGGGCTTGCCATAGTTGCCACTGTACTATGAGTAGACATACAGAGATGAAAGAGATTATCTTTGTTGTAGAACTATTCAGTCTTATGAAGGACAAAAGTGGGGGTTTGTAACATCAGGAACCAACATGGTCAGGAACCAAGGAAGCAGTTAAGCAAATAATTAAGAGTTAAAGGCTGCCTCATGTCTAGTAGAAGAGACCTCAATTCCCCAGGGCGTAGACGATTCTGTCCGTGAAGAGTCCATCACTGATGCTGGACATTTTTGTTTTGTGGCTATAAGGCAAGTAGAACCCTTGCTGTGGAGAAGGTTTGGCAAAGACTGTCCCTCCATGAGCTCAGGGAGGAGGAACTTGGTATTTTCTAGGAGGAGGTTAGGGCAAATTTACATAGGAGCAAGAGATATTGTAAGAAAAAGGGGATAGTAATCTTGACACCTTCTTTTTGGGGGTTTTAGAGCATCCATGAGGGACTGAGGAGCATGATGTTGCCATGCAAGAAGCCTGGTGTTCATGCACGAAGAGGAAAAGAGAGGGGTGCACTGCTGAGCTGGTGTGTCCTTGGAAAGTTGCCTCCCTATGAGGGCACCTAGAAAACAGACGTTTAGAAACAAAAGTAAACTCAGGAGCCCAGTTCTACTGTGGGCTGGGACTACATGCAGCCTTGGAGTTGCATGCCTAGTTCCACAGCATGGAGAAAAGTGGGACTTAGACTGTGTAACACCAGGATTTCCTTGTTTCCTGGGTGATGGCATTACGGACTTTAAACTTTTTTATTATGAATTAAAACACACTTATGCAGAAGTATACAATTCATGAGTGTCTAGATCACTGAATGACCACACAAGCATCATCTGTGTCAAGTACCACCTGGGTCAAGACATAAAGCAAAACCAGCACCCTAGAAGCCTCCTTCACACCCTCTTCTCATCATACCCCTTTCTTCACTGTATACATCTTAATTTGTAACACCACAACTTCCTTTTATCTGCTTTTGAAATAGATATGTAAATGAACTCATATGATCTGGATTCTGGTATCTGACTTCTTTTGCTCAATATTACATTTGTGAGATTTATTCATGTTGCTGCTCATTTTCCTTGCTGCATAGTACTTCACTGTATGAATGTATGCTGATCCACCTATCCATGCCCTTTTTGATGTACATTCGGCTGCTTCCAGTCTGGCTGTTCCAAACCAAGCTTCTGTTAAGATTCTGGAACATGTCTCCTAGGAACACAAGGACCATTTGGTGAATGATGATAATGAGTACATGGCTGAAAAAGATCTTCTTGATTTTTTCTGACTCCTTGAGCAAGTGTGCTCTGGCAGCACTTGGCCTCATTATGGGATGCAGAGAGAGAAGGAAGGGTAGCAGCAGGTGCTGGAGAAGAGACATTGCAAGATGGGGAATTCTAATCAAAGTAAGTTGAACATTGAAAAAGACATACCTCAGACTGAGAAAACTGAATAAATTGAGTTTGTCAAATAATCTATTTTTTCCCCATCATGTTGAAGTGTGAATAAGAAAAGGCCCCAGTAACAGTACCAAGAATAGTCACTGGCTCTGGTTACCTCAGTGAAATTTCTGGAACTGTGGCTTAAAGTTCTCTCCTTGGCCACACCAGGATGGTCCTGTGTGAGCCTGCCCTAGCCCCCTCCTCAGTTCCTGTTCAGATGTGACTATCCTTCATCCACTCATCTCGTGTAGAGCTTGCTCCTTTCAGCTCAGTTCCAAACCTCTCCAGAGTCAGAGCCTTGTATCCATCAGGGGCCCCACATTCTTCCTCCTTAGGTCAGTTACTCAGTGTTACAGAGTGACACACTCGTTCTGCTGTGCTCCTAGCTACGCTCTGCTCTCATCCGGCATTCATTCATCCATTGAACAAATGCTTATTGGCCAGGTGCAGTGACTCACACCTGTAATCCCAGCACTTTGGGTGAGACAGGAGGATGGTGTGGGGCCAGAAGTTCAAGACCAGCCTGAGCAACATATTTATAGCCCTTTTTAAAAAAAAAAAAAATGCCTATTGACAGATACTCGGTGACTGGATCGGTGTCTTTATTTCATGTCAGAGCTACTGCCCAAGAGCCTAATGAACCTCCAACCCAGGGCTGCCATAATCTCTCTCGTCATACAATGGGTTCTTAGGCAGACATCTCTTCCACCAGGCTTCCCAGCCATGCCCTCACCCCACTCTGGGCCTCGCTCTCCAACCAGCACAGTACAATGCAGTTCAGAGACACTCAATCTATGCTATGCATGCTTAAGTGCTCACAGGCCTTCCCCTAGGGGTTGCAGGTAGCTCAGAAGTAGCAGAGCCTCCTGTATTTGCCCTTCATCATCCAGTAGAAGACAGAATCTCTTCTTGTAGCTCCAGAAAAAGAAAGAGGAACATATCCACCTATTCTTTATCCTTATGCAGAAGCTCCAGTATTGCTCCAGAGGCTCAAACATGGTTAAGGAGATGGGGTGTTCTGACTGGTTTAAGCCACTGAGGGCTCCCCCAGCACCTGATATATAACAAGTGCCACCAAAAGTCTGCCTGAGGTGGAGGTATGGCTCTCTGGCTCTGTGTGTGTGTGTGTGTGTGTGTGTGTGTGTGTGTGTGTGTGTGTGTGTTTTGAATGGCCATGTATTCATAAGTATATGTATATGGGTGTCTTACCTGATGCTCAGGCAGAGTTGCAGAGCTGCAGAATAGTTGAATTAACAGAATAAATAGATTACCAAGTCCAACTCCCTTTTCTGGTGGGTAAACTGAAGTCCAGAGAGGGAATGTGAGTTTCTACTTAGAGTCACTTAAATCCTTAGAGTAACAATTTTTTTTCCTTTTCTTCCTCACCACTTTACTTTTTTTATTTTTTATTTTATTTTTTTATTGTACTTTGGGCTCTGGGGTACATGTGCGAATCCTGCATCCTGCGGGGTTGTTGTATAGGTATATACATGCCATGGTGGTTTGCTGTCTCCAATCCCCCCCTGCCCCCCGTCACCTACATAATTTTTTGACCTTGGTTATTATAATTATCTGGAAGAGCTTTCGAGAAATATAGATCCCTGGGCTACATACTTAAAGATTCTAGTTTCATTGGTTCAGGGTGGAACCTGAGCACAGCATTTTTGTTTTAAGCTCCCCTGGTGACTATCGGGAAGTCAGGATTGATAATCACTGACTAAGAGGATGGTGGTCATTGTCCCTTACATTGAAGGATTGTCATGGCCACTTATGGGCATGGGGAGTGGAGGCACCTGGCACTCTCGAACTGATTTAAAGGCTTCCAATCACCTACAACCCCACCCACAAGAGCCTGGCTCCTAAGAGTCCAGTGGGAATACTAGGCTGCTCCAAGATGTGTGGAGAAAGTTCATTAAAATGCCTCACCTGAAGCTTCCTTTCACCAAGAAGGGGACTTCAAAGGCCAATATCCACCTGTGAATGTGAACATAAGACTCTGCTCTAATCAGAAGCGAGATTCCTAGGGCCTATGGAAGTGTGTGAGGGCCTGAGAAGTGGAAGGGGGTAGGAGCATGGAGTGTGTGAGCAGATGTAGGTATTTGGAAAAGACTCATACCATACTGGTGCCCCAGGAGGGATGCAGGGCAGGGGATGGAGAGAAATGGGAAGGAGACAGCAAGCTTGTTTGCTGAGTTCCTTTTCTGGGGATACTAATTCATCTTCTCTTTTTCCTTCTTTTGGGACAAGCGTATAGCCCGTGGTCTGTGCTTTTTCATTTCTGATAGGCATTCAGCAGAAGAAAGAACACCAAAGGCAATAGCCCTTCACTTCTCTTTGGGCTGCACATGAAATCAAACCTGGAACAGCCATCCCCTGTGTTATCTTCTCTGCTGCCCTGCCTGTTGCCTTTCTCTGCTCTAATTCATTCTGTTTCTTCTCACATCCCCACTTCTGGGTTCCTTTATGTAGCTGTGCAGGTTGTGCACTGTATAACCTCTCCCAACCCCAATCCCCTTTGTGTTTTGCCTGCCATGCCTCCCCAGTCCCTTTAACCCCTTAGAGCCCTTCTTACTTCATTTCCTGTAAGTTCCTCTTCCCTAACTGCCTCAAGAGAGAAGAAGCCTGACCTCCTTAGGGCCTGACCCACATTCATCACCCTTGGCAGGGTAGGGCACGGCCAAGGCCAGGTGTCTACTGCTCAAGAGAGTCAAGGGGCCTGCTTTCCCAGTGAGCTGCCCCAAACAGCTCACAAAGCCCAGATTCTTTTGTTCATCACAGTTTCGCCTTGCCAGATGTAAATTGTTTTCTAGGTTCACCAAAAGGCCAAAGAATCTGTTTCATAAATAAGCTTAGCATCGACTTTTGCGTATTCCCTTTAACCTGGCAGGCTGCTCCTCCCCTCCAGCACCAATTTGGTGGAACTACATAAATACATCCTTACAGAACCCTGCACAGTTCACAGCCTCAAGCATGTTAAAAACATAAAGGTGACCTTACTTTCTCTCCTTAACAATCCCATGATAGAGATATTGACCAGTTTTATGGAAAAGAAAACTAGGCTTGGGTCACATCCCTGTGGCAGAGTCAGATTTGAACTGAAGTCTGCTTGTCCCAAAGAGATCCGAGGTCTGTCTGTGTTCTTAGTCACCCTAGATCTTTGCTCCCCTAAGCTGTCCCACACCTGCTTCCCACCTTCCTTGTTCCTCTCAGCACCTATGCTCGTGGCCCATGGCCTTTGCCTCACCCATCGAACCTATGTGTCCAATTCCAGTGCCTGCCTTCTCTCCTTGATCCCATCTCACATTTGTCCTCCTGGACTACTTTCAACCACTCTTCACATAATACTGCTATCTGAGCCAGCCCAGCTTGGGCACCTAGCACTTAGGAATATGCCCACAGGACTGGCATTCTTGCTGGGTGTGTCATCCAAATACACAAGATTTTCCTTTTCCCTTCAGCCCATGGCAGTGCTCTTCATCCATTTCTATAGTATAAACTGGCCATAGACCCACAACGACCCCTCTAGCTTGTACACTGCCTTAACAAAACAACAACAACAACAACAACATCATCGTCATCATCAATAACAACACAAGTCTCAATGGCTACCTGCCTCTTCTCCATCCCAAGCCTCATTCTTCCTCCCTCTCTTCCCCCAGCCCTCAGGGACCAAGATGGGGAAATTGTCCTGTAATCACATTTTACATGCACGTGCACAGGATCCAGGCACTTCTCTCATCTGGTTATCTTTGGAAACACTGGAAGGGAAGGGGATATTAAAGAAATCCTCCTCTGCTTCCATCTTGAAAGAAAAAAAAGCAGCACATTTTGATTCACTACCTTATCTTTAAAGAAACCTGACATGGAAAAGGCAAGGAGATAAGATCTATGACTTCATCAGCTTGTTCTCTGAAGTTGTTTCAAGCTTCCCCATCCCCCGACAGGCCCCTTCATTTCCTGTTTTCAATATCTAATGGCAAAGAATACACAGCTGCTCAGAGCTAAGCGACCCTGGGGGTCAGCACAGGAAGCTGGCCAGGGAGGAAGCTTTTAAGATCCAAACTGGAATCTGGCCACAAGTCAGGAGCACATCTTCTTAATTCAAATTTTATTTTTACCTTCACTTTGTGGTCAGCAGCTCTCAGAACAGCTGCTGGTTTGAAATACCTTAAATGCAATTTGAAAACTCATAAGGTTTAAAATTAAAAGAAAAAAATACTTTAGAATCTTATAACAGGAATTCTTGACAACCTGTTTCTTTCAAGATGCTCCAAATGCCTCCCAGACGTGATTGCGTCAGCTCTTGCCGCCTCCCACGGTGAGGCCAAGGAACCAGTACCATCTGAATCATTTTATGGAGGGGAAAACACAGACACCCACTCGTTCCTGCTTACCCAGCAAGTCGGCACAACATTGTGACAGGTGTTTTCCCGGGCCCAACCAGCCTAGAGTAGGGAGTGTGTGTGCATAATATGGGTCACAATCACAATGTTAAAAGCAAGGAAAACTAACTATCTTGGCTCTAGCCACCTGCCATAGAGGTGCACTTCCTGGCATTGGCAGTTTTCATTCCATCTCTTCTGTCACCAGAGGGGTCCTTGGGTGGGCTTTTGTTGGTTGCCATGGCAATACTGCCAGCTACTCTCTTGATAGGGAATAGCATTCCTTGCAGGAGGCATCAAACATAAACATCCCCACCTGCCAGGATCATGCACTATCTGAGGGGCTGAGCGCATGGTGCTTCTACGGCAAAGTGAACTACATGGGGCACTAAGCTTTGTCCCTCTTAGATGGGTTTTCTCTTCCTGGTTCCTGTCCCTGATACTTCCCAGAGGCCAGAGGCCTGACCACACATCTGTAGACCTTGGATCAGGGAGCAGATCTGCCACCGGCAACCCAGGGGTGGTCCTCTATGATGTGGGTCTGGAGCATAAACTCAGGGCCTTCTGCATGCAAGGCTGATCTGGGGCGGTGTTGCCTATCCTGGAGGTTGTAGTAGATGCTGTCAGAATTCAGCCCATATCCCCTTGCCCTTAATATTTTAAAGAATACCACCCAACTTCTAGCCACCGATTCCTTTATTCCTTTGCTTCAGGGCTTTCCTAGGACAAGAAGCCTACTTTACCTGCTGTTGCTGACAGCCGGAAGTACCAAGGATTAATATCCCTCCTAATCCTGCAGAGCGGCCCTCAGCCATAGCTAGATGGGACCAGTTGTATAAATACCCCAAATTCATCATCCCCAGGTGGGCTAACTCTGAGGCACATGTTCTATGCTGACCCTCAGTGGTTTCCAGCAGGATTAAGCTCCAGTTGCCCACAGTGGAAACTTACTTGGTGATGCCTTCTTTTATTTCTCCACTCTATTTACTACTTCTTTTTGGATTAGTTCCAAAATAAACTATTTTCACTGAGTCCTTATCTCAATTCTGCTTCTGGAGAACCCAACTGAATCAGAGGAATAACTTTTCTGCCACCCCAGCCACTGATAGGGCTGTCCCTTCTCAGCCTGAAGCAAAGATTTCTAGAAACTGTCCCATGTCCAGGGGCTAAGTCTGGGAGCTTCTCTGTCCTCTTCTTAGGCCTCTTTAAATCTCCTTTGTCATGATTCCATGATTCTCAAAGTCTTGTTCCCAACATCATCCTTAGCTACAAGTTATCATCAAGATCTAGTACAATGTTCTCATTCTTACATTTTATAGAACTCAAAACTTAGGCTTAGAGGGGTAATACATTTGCTCAAATTTACTTACTTTGCAAATGTCAGGCAAAGAACAGATTAAAACCCAAGCATCTAGATTTATAGTCCACAGTACTTGTCAAGTAAAACTATGTATGTATAAACTTGGCTTATGGGTTTTTGTTCTGAATCCTTCTTTTTCATTACAACAAAGAGTTGGGTCCTGAAAGTAGCATACTCAACGGGGACTGTGAGCGTGCATCACTTAATCAGTACGTGGGCATTGCACTCCCTCCCGGGCAAGATTGCATGTTGGTCAGCACCTCTAGTAGCTGAACACCCAGAAGGGCAATCACAAAGATCTGAGAATCTGTCTCCCTGAAGGCTGTGAGAAGCCTGTGAGTAGCATGGCAGAAGGTCTAGCAGGGGCAGCTGGGACTCCACCAGCCCAGGGACAAGGTCTTTGCATTTACTCTTTGTTTGGCCTAGAATGCTGTTCCCAGATGACCACATGGATTAGCTCCTCACCTGCTTCCAGAATTTGCTCAAATGCCACGCTCAGAGAGAACTTTCCTGACCACTGTCTAAAATAGAGCCTCTTGTCCCACGACGTTTTTACCCCACTTCATTTTCCCTCTTAGCATTTGTCACCCACTACTTGATATTGGTTATCTTTATTTCTGCTCCTGTATCTTGACCCCAGTCATGAGTATGTGTGTTCCACAAGGACAGATATTTATTTTCATTGTTTTTTCTACTGCTTTATTCCCATCACCTATAAAAATGTTAATAGATCCTAGAAGCTCAAGAAATACATGTTGAATGAGTTAATTAAACACTAAAAGTGAACTATGGCTCAGTTTGGACAGGTTAGCTACCTGGGCCCAGGTAGCACATTCAGCTAAGTGGGGAAGAGGCATGATGGAACCCCAAGTCAGCTTGACTCCATGGCCTCTGGCCCATTCTCTACGTTGTGTTGGGCTCATTAAGTTTCCAAGTAACATGGGATTCATAAAGCAGAAAACAAGGAGAAGAGAGATGGATTCTCAGTGGTGATAGGACATATTCCCTTCCCTCTCTCCTTCTCAATCTGCCTCCTCCCTTCTCTGTCTTATCCCAAGGAGCTCTTTAGGAAGAAAGCCATCCCCAGTCTCTCCCAGAAACTGCTCTCTGAACACTCGGATGCACAATCAACCAATTGTCAAGTCCTCGACAATACCTCATCAGCAAGCACAGCACTATAATTAAAAGTAAATCCAGCTCAAGCTCTTTAAAATAGGATCTAATTTAATTGGTGCATTTAATCTATCACTGTCACTCCAAGCCAACAGGGGGAGAATCTCATCATAGCAGGAGGTGATGGGAAGATGTAAGCGGCCCCACTGCGGGGTCTCCCTGCTGCCCCAGGCTTTATGAACCACTGGGAAGGTAAGGCAGCAGCAAGACTGGGAACCACATGGGTGCCAACTGGAACTTAGACGTGGCTGCTGTGGAACTGTCCTGACATCAAGCCAAAGTCCCATGAAAGGCTTTCAATAGGGAGCCTGGGCAGGGATCTTTTCCTCCTATCCACATATCCTCATAAACAAATCTCAGGGCACCATGAAGAGAAACTTCAAGAGAACTAAGCTCCTCTTCACAAGGCTGGCTTTAGGGTGTAACCTTTCTAGAGTCACTGTGTGTTTTCACTTTGTGTCACCATTAGTTTGAGACCCAACTCAGAAAAAAAAACTTCTGCCTTTTCAGAGTAAGATAACACAAAGCACAGATCAGTTGGGAAGTCATAAAGTTTTGTGCATGATCCTGGGTAAGCCACTTGCTAATTTATGACTTTTAGGATATTTTTACCCCCCACCCCACCTTCATTTCATTGTTTGCAGAGTGAGGATAAGAATACCCATTTTAAAGTTTTGTTGTGAGGTTAAACTGTCACACATGGGCTTCCACACAGAAGCTGTTGGTGCCCGTCCCACATCCCTGTGGTCCACTCTGGAGGTTAAATGCAGTCAGCTGTCATTCTTCTGGTGGCTTCCTGTGTCTTTCTGCCTAAGCTTGTTCTTTGATCCTGGAGGAACCCTCCAACAATAAGAGGTGGGAGTTGGTGGATAAAAGCCCCAGCTTCAACTCCAAGGCATGTTCATGATCGATGCAGTCTCCGAGAGGCCTCTCATGGCCCTGAGCCCCAGTTGCCCATGCTGGTAATACACACATACGCTCACTCTCCACTGGCTTTCCTCTCTCTCTTTTTCACTGCTTCACCTTTTCATGGTGCCTCCTGGATCACTTCCCAAAAAAAGATTGCACTTACATCCTCGTCTTGGGGTCTGCTGTGGGGAATCCAAGTCCAGATATTGGCATGACTCAAGTGCTTAATAAATAGACTGTGTCACTATTGTAGTTCCTAGACACTCAGAATTCAATTGTGGATCTCTCTGCCTACATTTTGTGTTTTCCATGTAAAAAATTCCCTAAGGCCTTCCAGGAAGGACTCTTCTCCCTGTGGCTCCATGCCAGCCTTATGCTCTGCAGCCATAGGGAGGATTGCTGGACCAGTGCTCTCGAACCTTGAGGCTGTCATCCTGAACACTCCTTGAGCTCCATACAAAAATTGACCTTAGGAGCAGTGAGTCGCAACAACTCCATGTGAGTATTCGGAGTATTTATAGGTGGAATTATAACTCTCCAAAGAGATTTGTCCTAAACCCCAATTCATTAAAATGTGATCCCATTTGGAAACAGGGTCTTTGCAGAGGAAAGTTAGGATGAAGTCATTAGCATGGTCCCCAATTCAATATGACTGGTGTCCTTATTAAAAGTGGAGATTTGGACACAGACAGACACGAACAAGGAGGACGTCATGTGAAGATTGGGATCTTGTGGCCAAAAGCCAAGGAACTACCAGAAGGTAAGACAGAAGACCAGGAGCAAATACTTTCCTAGTGCCTTTAGAGAGTGTGGCCTAGTTGACACGTTGATTTTGGACTTCTAGCCTCCAAAATTGTGAGACAATAAATACCTGTTGTTTAAGCCACCAAGCTTGTGGCACTTTGTTAGGTCAGCCCTATCAGATGGATACAGGGGAATTGTCTTCATGTATTGCCTATATGTGGTGGCAGGAACTGTGTGTATGTATAACAATGGGGTTTTCATGATGTTGGCTTTTTTTTCTGTGTAATTCTACAGATTCCTAGATAACATCAGGCCTTGACTCTGGCAACCCAGTCTAAGCTTTTCTCCAATGTCCTCCAACACTGTATTTTCTTAGCCCTTTGTCTCCAGAGTTGTGTTGTCTCCCTTCCCCTCCTGTTGGCCTGTGGCTACCAAAGTTCCAACATGGCTTCATGGAGACATATGGGGGCCCCCTCTCCGCAAGTCCCTTTTTTCTCAAAGATTCATTCAGGCTTTGTTCTTACGTGTTATCAATGCTCCATTATAGACTGAAGTTAAAGGCAGATGGGAAAAAAAGTCTTGCCCCTCTCAGAAGTATGTACTTGTTAGAAAAAGCTCAGCATCCAATAAATGATCCTCTAGTGGCAGGAATTTCAGCCTGGTGTCTCCCAATAACTCACCACCTCCACTAGAGAGTACCTCAGGCTCTTCAAACTCCCTGGTCTCAAAAGCAACTTCACCTGCTTCCACCTCTGGCCTGGCCAACTTCAGGGACCTCCTGGACTGGATATTCTGTTTGCCACTCTAGAATCAGTCTTTGTGCTTCTCCACTCTATTAGTCCATTCTCACATTGCTATAAAGAAATATTGGAGACTGGGTAATTTACAAAGAAAATAGATTTAATTGGCTCACATTTCTGCAGGCTGTACAAGAACCATAGAACTTATGCTTCTGGGAAGGCCTCAGGAAGCTTCCAATAGTGGCAGAAGACAAAGCGGGGAGTGAGGCACCTCACATGGCAGGAGCAGGAGCATGAGAGAATGATGGGGGAGATGCCATAGATTATTAAACAACCAGATCTCATGAGAACTCATTATCATGAGAACACCACCAAGACGTTGGTGCTAAACCATTCATAAGAAACCCACTTCCATGATCCAATTACCTCTCACCAGGCCCTACCTCCAACATTGGGAATTACAATTTGACATGAGATTTGGGCAGGGACTCAGATCCAAACGATATCATTCCACTCAGCCCCTCCCAAATCTCATGTCCTTCTTCAATTGCAAAATACAATCATGCCTTCCTAATAATCCCCAAAGTCTTAACTTCTTCCAGCCTGAACTCAAAAGTCCAAAGTCCGAAGTCTCATCTGAGACAAGGCTAGAAATTAGAAAATTAGTTACTTCCAAGATACAATGGAGGTATAGGCTTTTGGTAAATACCCCCATTCCAACAGGGAGAAAGTGGCCAAAAGGAAAGGGCTACAGGCCCCACACAAGTTCTAAACCTAGCAGGACAGTCATTAAATCTTAAAGCTCTAAAATAATTTCCTTTGACTCAATGCCCCATATCCAAGGTACATTGACACAAGGGGTGGGTTCTCAAGGCCTTGGGAAACTATGCCCCTGTAGCTTTGCAGGATTCAGCCCCCATCACCTCACTCATGGGCTGGTGGTGAGTGCCTGAAGCTTTCCAGGCATAGGGTGCTGCAAGCTGCTGGTGGATCTATCATTCCAGGGTCTGGAGAATCATGACCTTCTTCTCACAGCTCCATTAGACAGTGCCCCAGTTGGGACTGTTTGTGTGGAATTCAACCCCACATTTACCCTTCACACTGCCCTAGTAGAGATTCTCCATGAGCACCCTGCCCCTGCAGCAGACTTCTGCTTGGACATCCAGGCTTTTCCATACATCCTCTGAAATTGAGGCAGAGGCTCCCAAGCCTCAGCTCTTACACTCTGTGTATCTGCAAGCTTAATGCCACTTGGAAGCTGTCAAGACTTACCGTCTGTCAAAAGGAGTGGCCAGAGCTGTACTTTGATCCTTTTGAGCCGCTACTGGAACTGGAGCAGTCCAGTTGCAGGGAGCAGTGTTCCAAGGCTGTGCAGGGCATCAGGGCCTGCAAAACCATTCAGTCCTCCTAGGCCTCAAGGTCTGTAATGAGAGGGGCTGCTGAGAAAATCACCAAAAGGCTTTTGAGGTTTTCTCCCCATTGCTTTGGGTCTTAATAGTGGCTCCTTTTTACTTATGCAAATTCCCTTAGCCTGCTTGAATTCCTCCCCTGAAAATGGGCTTTTCTTTTCTACCATATGGCCAGGCTGCATACTCTCGAGACTTTTATATTTTGCTTCCCCTTTAAATATAAGTTCCAACTTTAGGTTATTTCTTTGCTCATACATATGAGCATAGTTTATTAGAAGCAACCAGACCAAATCTTGAATGTTTTACTACTTAGAAATTTTTTCTGCCAGATTCCCTAAATCAGTGATCCCCAACCTTTTTGGTACTTGGGACCAGTTTCATGGAAAACAATTTTTCCATGGACAGGGTGGAGGGGGTTGGTTTCAGGATGAAACTGTTCCACCTCAGAGCATCAGGCATTAGACTCTCATAAGGAACATGCAATCTAGATCCCTTGCATGTGCAGTCCATGATAGGGTTCACAGTCCTATGAGAATCTAATGCCCCCAGTGATATGGCAGGAGGCAGAGCTCAGGCAATAATGCTCTTGCCTGCTGCTCACCTCTTGCTGTGCAGCCCATTTCCTAACAGGTCATGGACTGGTACCACTTGGTAGCTTGGAGGTTGGGGGCCCCTGCTCTAAATCATCATTTGCAAGTTCAGAGTTCCACAGATCCCTAGGGAAGGGTCACAATGAAGCCAATTTCTTTGCTAAGGCATAACAAAAGTGACCTTTGCTCCATTTCCCGTTAAGTTCCTCATTTCCGTATGAGACCTCTACAGCCTGGCCTTCACTGTCTATATCACTATCAGCATTTTGATCACAACCATTTAACTGGTTTCTAGGAAGTTCCAAACTTTCTCTCATCTTCCTGTCTTTTTCTGAGTCCTCCAAAGTCTAATTGCTGCCTGTTTTCCAGTTCCAAAGTTACTTCCACATGTTTAGGTATCTTTATACAGGTATCTTTTATACCTAAACGTGTGGAAGTGGTATCCACTTTCTGTATTATTCATTCTCACATTGCTATAAATAAATATCTGAGACTGGGTAATATATTTTTTTTAAAAAAGAGGTTTAATTGGCTTATAGTTCTGCAGGCTACACAAGAAGCATAGTGGCTTCTGCTTCTAGAGAGACCTCAGGAAGCTTCCAATCATGGCAGAAGGCAAAGGGGGAGTGAGACATCTCACATGGCAGGAACAGAAGCAAGAGATTCATAGGGGAAGTGCTACACACTTTTAAATGGGCAGATCTCTACTTACCGTTGGGAGGACAGTACCAAGCGAGATGGTGCTAAACCATGCATGAGAAACCTACACCCATGATCAAATTACCTCTCATCAGGCCCTACCTCCAACATTGGGAATTACAATTTGACATGAGATTTGGGCAGGGACACAGATCCAAACTATGTCATCCACCCTGCTCTGAACCCCAGAAAGACTGGCCTTTGTGGAATGCATCAACTGGAAAGCCCTGCCATCTGGCTTCTGGTTGGATTTTACCAAGGAGAGTTTCTGGCAGGAGCTAAGAGGGTGAGCAGGCAGACAAGTGGGAGCATTTGTTCCCCTGGCTCCCCAACCCTCCCTGCCAGGTTGAGGTTGGTTCTGGCTGCTTTCCTCCACCTAAGGCCCCAGCTCCTGTTGAGTGGCCCTCTCCTATAGCCATGGGACTCTCTGATGTCTGGGAACTCTTCCACTCCTTTTGAGAGTGCCATCTGTTTCCTGCCCAGAGTGTGGCTGGCAAAGCTCCTAATCATGATCTTTGGGATCCAATTTCACCTGTCACCATTCAACCCACCCTCCAAGCTGCTCTCTGAGTGAGCTTCCTAAAGCTCAGAACATGTCACTATTTAAACATTGATGGGCCCTCATTGCCTCATGGGGGTGAAATGTAAACATCTTCTTCAGGTAGATTCACATTCCTGCACAATCTGGTCCCTGTTTACATTCTGGCCAACCTTTTACTGCTCCGTATAATGGAGCCAATGCTTTGGCCAGGTCGGGCAGCCTGCACTTCACACTGCACATGCCTTGTACACTCAGGGCTCACTGCCTGTGCTCCCTGGTGTTCATTGCTCCTCCCTCTGTGCCTGAAGAATGTTCATCCTTCAAGGATTGGCCCAACTATTGTGTCTTCCTGGAAGACATCAGTGATTTTTCACTTCTCCCAGCCCAAGGTGAATTACATGCCCCCACATGGGTTTTATGGATCACCAAGCCAAGACTTATCCCAGCATCTGGTGGTTAGATGGCTTGTTTGTCTTTACCATGAGCTGATGTGTTTTTTGAGGGCAGAGGTAACATGTTTAATTCATCTCCCCATCTGTAGCAGACCCTGTTGCTGTCTGATCCTCAGCCTGTATCACCTTGGCCCACCTGAGTTAACCTCAGCCACACTGTATGGTTCAAAGCACACCGATAACTTCCAACCTCAACAGCCTGCCTTTTTTTAGCTTCTGTGCCTCAGAGTCTCCCCAGAACCTTGGGAATGTGCTCTGCTGCAGTAGGTATAACCCTATAATTTAAAGAAATTAATACCTCTGGGACCAAAGGAGTTAATGCCCTGGAGATGAGACTTGGTGGATTGATGCCCCAGGCATTCCATCCTCTTTTCAGAGTATTCCCAGGATGTTCTGCACGGTGCCTCAGAGAGTCCTCAGGGAGATCATGCCCAAGTTGCCCAGTGGTAACCTGCTTATTAAAGTCACTAGCTTTTTTTCCTTCCATGCCTCACTTTTCTCATTCCCTTGTTTGTGCCTACTAGGTATTCTCTTGAATAAACAATCTGTATCTTAGACCTTGTCTCAGGACTTGCTTTGGGGGGAACCCAAACTAAGACAGCATCGTCAACACCCACACAGTGTCTGGCACATAGTGGCAGCCTAATAAATCAAATAGGAATAAGTGATTAAGAACGCAAGATCTGCTGACCCAATTTGGCCACTGAAGAACCTTGCTGGCATTCAGAAACTGTGTTGTTTTGAGCAGTCGGGTGCTCTCTTAGCCAGGAAACACCACCTACATCTTAGGGGGCAACCTGAGTCTTTTTCCAAGCAAGATGCCTCCTGGGGAGACTAGTGCAGACAGGCAGTTCTGATTATGTATGAAAATGCAGGTCTGGACCCGAAGCTTATTTGAGAGCCACACAGCTCAGTTAAGCCACCCTGGAGAAAGAATCTTACAAAGAATACTAAAGAGCATCCAAGTGTGAAGAATGAAACACACGTGAGTTTTATTTTTTAAAAAATGGAAATCAAATTGTACTTTCATCTTGGCTTTCTTACAAGTCAGCAGTCCCCAAATAAGCCCTAAAAAGGCAGAAAAAAGACTTTATCCAGCTTTCTGGCCTGGATTTAGACCAGTCATTAACCTTATTAAAGCGAAACTCATGAAATATCGTGTGTCTATTCCCGGAGATGAGCCCTAAGAGAATGAGGAAGGGACAGGCTGGTGGGATCTGATTCCCATCTCCACCTTCACAGAATGCACATGAAGTCCAGACATGGAGTACCTAAGGAGACCCATTAAGACCACCAAAAGCTTGGAAATAAGGATACAAGGGCAAAGGATGGCATTATAGGCAGTAAGAATGACATGCACAAAGTCATGCTACTGTGTGGGGTATGGGGGATGGAGGGAAAAGAAATAAGAATGAGGAAGTAAGCATGGGCTTTATCACAAAAGACCCTGTGCAGCTTTCCTTGCAAATTCCATGAGGAATCCCTGAAAGTGGGTCCAGGAACCAGTTTTGAGACTGCTGCAGCAATCCACATGGGTGCTGAAGTCGAAGAGGTTTGCATATGGATGCAATAAGCACAGATGGATTTAAGGGGTTTGAAGAAGGTAGAATCAAAAGGACTGAGTTAACCAGATGGAATATGTGGTCCTTTAGTGAGTCAGTGTATACAACACAGAGAAATGAAAGAGGTTATTTTGGTGGTAGTAGTGATAGTGTGGGCTGAGGAGCTCATTTTGGATCCAACAGGTTTGAAGCATAGGTGAGAACCTCCAGACGGATGTGTCCTGTGAGTAGTTTGATGGACAGTCTCAAGGAGACATGGAATTTTGTACTATCAACATGTAGATGGTAATTGAAGCCATGCGAGCAGATGAGTTCATCCAGGGAAAATGAGCAGAGGGAGGAACAAAGAATGTTGAAGACAAAAATTCAGGGAAGATAAACATTAAAGGAGTGGAGCCAGCAAAAAAGATTGAGGAATAGTTGAAGAGTTCAGAGAACAGGAGATGATTTAAGGGAAGTCAAGGGAGTAAGGAGGCTCTGTAAATTGGCCAACAGTGTCAAATGCTACATAGACACCTAGAAAAGTGAAGAGTGGCAACTATTCTCTGTATCCTATTAGTATCTCAGTGAGTTCTTGACTTGGTGCTTGGCATTCCATATGTACCTGTCAATTGTTGGAGGAGGAGGGTTTACTGACCAGTTTATGGGCTACCCAGGCCATTTGTCTGCTCTCTTTTGAGTCATTTCACAGTTTATCAGCCCTTCAACCAAATGCTGGACAAGGGAAATAAACTTTCCCCAGTAAATTTTATGACATAATCTATCAGTTCTTTGGAAAGATATAGCAGAGGAATAATTTGAAATGATTAGTTGGTTTCTGTTTGTTGTTGTTGTTGCATTGTCTATGAATTTCATCTTTTGGGGTAGGGCTGGTGGTCGTCTTTGGAGTCAGCCATCCCCTTTCACTACATACAGAAAATAAATATCAAATGGGCTAAAGACAGACATACAATTTTAAAAATACCTAGTAGAAAAACCAGAAAGAAATAGAAGTGTATATTTAACAATCCTGTGGGGGAAGAACTTTCTATGTGTTGAAATGATAGAAGACACCAGAAATGAAAGAGACCAACCAGTTTAACTTTATAGTTATTCATAGTTAAAAATATTTGTTTATATACATATAACATATGTGCATACAACATTTATAAAATACAGCAGCAAATTTATTTTTATATAGAAATCAGAAAATGGAGGGAAAACAAAAGCACTCAGTTGTTAATATTTCAATGGGCAAAGAGCATGAGTAGATAATTTGCCAAAGAGAAAATACAACTAGTTCACAAACATTCAGAAGAATGTCATGCCTCATTAGTAAGAAAATAATTGCAAATTAAAATAATGAGGTGCCTTTTTTCCCTATAAAATTGCCTAAAAACTTACCTAGTGCTGATGATGGTGTAGTGAAATTATTGTTGACAATGATGTCAATTAATAGAACTATGTTGGGAAGGCATTTGGTAAATACAAATTAAGATCCATAAAAATGTTCATATGGCTAGACTCAGCAATTCCACTTCTATCTAAAGGAATCTAGTCTTAAGACATGATCATAAATCTGAAAAACACTGTATGCATTGGAATGCTATAACAGAAGCATCACAAATACCAAAATCTAAAACTTTCAGTTATAAGGGACTGATAGAATAAATTGCGGTGCATTTACCAGATGCAACATTTTGAATATATTAAAAATGATGGCTGGGAAGACTGGATAGTACCATGGGCAAAAGAATATTGTATAATGTTGACTGGGAAGGGTAAGAAAATTTGCTCAAAGCACTATGTGATAATTACATAGACCCATACTCACAAACACACACAAATTACAACATGAAAACAGGCAAGGTAAAAATACACCCAAACCCTATGTTGCAATTCTGCTTTTGAGTTAACTTTTTTCTTTTCCATATTTTCTATATAGTAAAATGATTATAAACTTGGATTCAGGGGATCAAATACTCTTGGGTTCAAATCCTAGTTTTATCATTTGCTGTGTTATATTGGTTGAAGTGCTTAATTGAAGCTTTAAGTAACCTTTTCTGTAAGTGGAGAATTATAACATCTACCTCATAGGAGTGTTAGGAGGATTAAGTGGGAAAATGTAGGAAAAGTGCTTGCGATTGTGACCACAACATAGTAAGCTATTAGTAAATGGGAAGTTTTATTATTGTAGTTATCATTACTTAGATAATGTAAGGAATCCTACAATTTTAGAAACTTGCTGAACCCCATAGACTAGGAAGTACGCCCTGAATCAAAACGATACTGTCTTTTATTTCCTGCTCCCCTTTTGTCACAGTCAACTATCAAGAAAAAGTTTCAGAGTTCATTTTAGGGAGGGAAATGTTTGGTTTGCTTAATGAATATGAACTTCTTCATTTTTCTGGTTTGTTTTTCTTTCAAGTTGTTTTTATATCAACACCACCCAGGCAGGACGTGTCACGTGACAACACTGTGGGAAACTCCACATAAAAATAACTTTCCCATTTCACACACTGAGATGCCAAGCCTCGGGACACTAACAGTTTGGGTCACTCAATATGCACAACATTTCTTATTATCTCAAGTCTGGGTGACTCCTTTATTGTTTTCCACACTCTCAAGCCTGTCTTTCTCTTTTAGTGAGCATTAGCAGCCACCAGGGATTTTGTAGGATGTCCTAGCAAGAAACCTTAGCAACACAGGAATCAGAGGACCTGAGTAAGACTGTGTGTAAGTGTGTGTGGTGTGTGTGTGTGTGTGTGTGTGTGTGTGTGTTGGATGGGTGGGGAGCTTCATGAGAAAGGCCAGTGCTATGGTTTGAATGTCCCCTCCAAACTCATGTTGAAATGTAATTGCTATTATAACAGTATTGAAAGGTGGGCCCTTTAGGAGGTGATTAGGTCCTGAGAGCTCTGCTTTCATGAATGGATTAATCCCATTATTGTAGGAGTGGGCTAGACATTGTGGGAGTTTGGCCCCCTTTTTCTTTCTGTCTCGTATGCTCACTTGCCCTTTTGCCATGGAATGACGGAGCATGAAGTCACTCACCAGATGTCTGTGCCATGCTCTTGGACTTCCCAGCCTCTAGAAACATGAGCCAAATAAAGTTATATTCTTTATTCTGAAGTTATATTATTTATTTTAAAGTTTTAAATTACCCAGCCTGTAATATTCTGTTACAGAAGCAGAAAATGAATGAAGACAACCAGGTAGGAATTAGGTAAAGGCAGAATCCAATTGGGTAGTCAAGGGCCAAAGAAATAATATTATGTGTACATCCCTTTTCTGGCCAAGCTGTGAATGTGTGAAAGCTGCTAGCTCAGAAATTTTCTTCTTTAGTCACCATTTTCTGTGTTTGCAATGTCTTATTCCGTTGATCTGACACTCCTGTGTCCACCAGGCCCCCAGGCTCTCCTCTTCTCCCATTCCTCAGTAAACACTCTTTCCTCTCTTTCCCAGACTGGCTTGGACCTCCCCCACTGCCAGTCATTAACATTATGACCTTATCAACATCCTCAGTATCCTCCCCACTTGATCTTTACACCAGAATACTAAACATTTGTTTTCTTCTCCAATATCAGCCACCCTATTGGAGAGAATCTTACAACTGTGTCTGAGAAGATTATGAACTGATCTTTTTGCACTTTAGCAGGACTACTGACAAAAGGTGGTCATTTTTTACCCAGCCTAGGGAATCCCCACCTAGCCCCACTGTCCCCACTCACCATTTCCCATTAAGATGGCTGCTCCTAACTTTTTCTTCTCTCCCCAAGCTCACAACCCACTTACAGCTCCCTCAGTCTTGTTAGGTTCCCTAATTTCCTAATCGGAAGACAAGTCAAAGGCAAGTTGAGGCATAAATTCTCCAGATTCCATCTCCCCTGCCTTCAAACTTTACTTTTTTCTGTTTTTCATTCTTTTCTGAAGAAAAGCATCCCCTTTCCTTGCCAAGAATAACTCCTTTTCCTTGTTCAGAATAACACCTCCCTTGTCCTGATTCTTAGCTATGTGTAGCTAACATGCCGTGAGCAATTCACTCTGTTCCAGCCACGCTTTCAATATCTTATCTTCTTTAATACTAAGAAAAACTCTAAAAGGTTTGTTCTATTATTTTCTTCATTTTAAAGGTGAGAAAACTGAGGTGTAAAGAGGCGAAGTAGCTTACTCAAGGCAACCCAGTAGTGATTGACAGAGTGAGGACTTGAACACAGACCATCTGGCTCCAGAGCCCATCATCTTGGCAACTGCATGATGCTATCCCTCTTGGTTTTCTCAGGAAATTTGTCCCATCAATCATTTATTTAATCTCTGCAATATAATCCTCTCTACACATTCAATTTATCTCTCTTCCTAAAATAAACACTTGCTTCCTACACTTCCTCCTCAAGGTGCCCTGTGTCCTTGAAATACCAAATTACCTATGAAAATACACAACATGTTCTATCTACCTCCTTATTGATATTTACCCCATGCTCCTCTCAACATAACTTTTTGTCCCACCACATCCCTGAAAACCGAAAACCTTATGGCAGACTGTATTTTCCAAGATGACCATAATACGCTTCCCCAAACCATGTGATCATCTTGTAATGTGGCATTGACAGTTCTCTCATATAAACATGGGGTTTCTGTTTCCCCAACCTTGAATCTGAGCATGTCTATGATTGTAATGGAAGTGACAGTGTGTGATTTCTTTAGCTTTCACCTGTTGATATGCTCACTCTTAGAATCTAGCCACTGCGCTGTAAGGAAACCTGCCCAGCATCCCCACAGAGAGGCCACATGTTGGTGCTCTGGCTGATACCTTAGCTAAGGTTCCAGCCAGCAACCCATATTAACTACGAGACATGTGTGAGAAGATGCTTAAAGATGATTCCAGGCCCCAGACTTTGAGTCGCCTTACTGAGGCCCTGACATACGGGACTAAAGACAAGCTATCTCTGCTGTGCCTTGTTTGAAACTGAGAGGTAATGAAATGATTGCTATTGTTTTAAGGCACTAAGCTTTGGGCTAATTTATTATGCAGCAGTAGAAACTGGAGCAGACCTCCACAATTACCAAGACTAATGGTATCTTTATAATACTCATCCCACCAGACTTATCATCAGTATTTGACTTGGGCCATTTCTTTCTCCTCAAATTCCTCTCTTCAATGACTAGAAGACACTAAAGAGACACAAGTAAACGTAAAACATGATATCATGGATTGGATCCTGGAACATAAAAATATGACATTAGTGGAAAAACTGGTGAACATGCATGAAATCAGGAGTTTAGTTAATAGTATTGTGCTTATGTTAATTTTCTGATTTTGATAAATGTACTATAGTTATGCAAGTCATTAAAATTATGAAAATCAGAGTGAAGGGTGTATGAGAATGCTACACGATTGTTGCAACTTTTCAGTAAGTCTAAAATGATTTCAAAATAGAAAGTTAAATAATAACAAGAATAGCACACAAAATAATGATAATATTCATGGAAGTTTCCTTGTTTCCTGTTGGTAAGCACTCTTTGTTGCCACCGAAGGTCTCAGCATTCTGTTTAGCCCTTCTGCTCTTTCTACACACCCCTAGTGCCCCAGCCTCACCTACCACCTGAAGGGTACCTCTTCTTTTTTTTTTTTTGAGACGGAGTTTCGCTCTTGTTACCCAGGCTGGAGTGCAATGGCGCAATCTCGGCTCACTGCAAGCTCCGCCTCCTGGGTTCAGGCAATTCTCCTGCCTCAGCCTCCTGAGTAGCTGGGATTACAGGCACGTGCCACCATGCCCAGCTAATTTTTTGTATTTTTAGTAGAGATGGGGTTTCACTATGTTGATCAGGATGGTCTCGATCTCCTGACCTCGTGATCCACCCGCCTCGGCCTCCCAAAGTGCTGGGATTACAGGCTTGAGCCACTGCGCCCGGCCAGGGTACCTCTTCTGAGTTCTGGGCTGAATACCCACCTGCTTCTAGTATTCCAGATTCGTCTGCTGATCAGGCAAAATCCAGATTATTGCTTCTCTCATCCCCTCCCTCTGGCTGCACCATCTGGTTCCTCTTGCTCATATCTTCATCTTAGCAAGTAACCTCACTGTTAACTCTGTGGACCCCGGTACAAACATCAGTTACACTAATGCAAATGACTCAGCCACCTAAATTGTCTTCAAATTTGGTCATCTCCACTCCACTCCTACAACCAGATCCCTGTCCTCTCTTGTTTAGAATCACAAAATCATCTTCTAACTGGTTCTTCTGTCTGTTGTTTCTTTCCTCTCTTTCAGCCTAATGATTATCACTAGAGATTATTCTGTAGTACAAATCATGGTCATGGCACTTTGATGACTCTGGCTTTTTGGAATAAAGTTCAACCTCCATAGCATGGGATGCAAAATCTTTCTCAAGACTGTTCTCAGATAATCTATCCAACCTCATCTCCTACCAGCCTTTTTCCCATTTCCACCATCTTAAGTATCAGTTGTTTACAACCATTCGTCAAACTTCAGAGTGTTTCTTCGCACCTGAAAATCCTTGTTTAGGCTGTTTCCTCTGCCAGGAATGACTGGTGAAATACATAGTATCTTCCAGGCTAGCTCAAATGCTCTCTGTCTAGGCACCAGTTTTTGATGCTAACAGTCAGTTCATCATTAATTCTTCCTATTCTATTTCCCTGGTAAAGTTTTAATCAAATGCTATTATCTTTATATGCTAAAGTGTGAATGTCCAGAGGATATAAAGTGGGACTTACTCACCACTTTATCTCTCAATAAATGTTGAATGAGTAAAGAAACAGATAGATATGTAAATGGATGAACGGATTCTGGGAGGGTGGTGCGTGGGTGGAAGGATGAGTGAATGGAGAGGTGGTGGGTAGGATACTTAAGTAGGTGGGAGATGGGTGGGTTTGTGAATGAATGTCTAGGTGGATGGTGGATAGAAAAAAAAATGAATAGGTAGTAGCTGACAGTCAGATAGAGTGCATGTGATTGGATGGATGGTCAGTGGACGCATAGCTATAGAATGGGAGGCAAGTGGGTGGACCAATAGGTGGATGGGTGGTGAATAGCGGGATTGGATATAAGAGTGGTTGTAAGACAGTGGATGGATGAAAGATAAATGGTGGTTGAGTGAATGCATGAGTGAAGTGCGGAATTTGGGGTTGATATCAAGAAAAATCTTAGAGGAAAGAAAAAAGGCTTATCAAAGAGTTATGTGTCCTGAAGGCATGTGGTCCAGGGTGGACTCAATGTCAACTCAAGTCCACGTTGCCAACCTAACTCAGACTTAGGGCTCTTGGGGCAGAAACCTGTGCTGGTCATCCATATCTTCCAGAGTCAACCACAGTTTCTGCCTTCCTCAAAACAGAGGCTTAATCAAGACTTATTTAGTGGAACTCATGTCTTCTCAACTTCCTCTGATGTTTAGAAACAGAGGGCTTAAACAACTGTTCCTTGTTTGGTTCAGGGGAGAGATCTGGCCTGCCCTTCATGCTGCCCGGCATGCCACTGCTTTGTTGTTCTTTTTCAACAGGGAGCAAGGGTCCTTTTTTACCTTTTCTGGGCACAAACTTGGTCATCTCTAAAATGAGTCTTGTGCAAAGTCTGTTTGGCTAGCTTGACATCCCTTGACCCAGGATAAAAAGGAGGTAAGTAATGGGAAGGCATCTACTGTTGTCAGTATTTCCAAAATCTCGATGGGGAACCATGTGTTTGTCTTTGAGAAGCCCACCAGGCAACTCACAAGTCAAATACCTTTGCTTTGGCGTTGCATATATCTTTGCTGGAATAAACGTGGGCAAACTTTAGATTATGCTAATCAGAAGCCTTGTTTTATAACTGTATTTCTTTTTATTTTAAAAACTGGAAGTGAGTGAATTATTATACAATAATTGTAGCTAAGTTGCAAAATCCTCCCAAATGTGATGATCATGGGGGGAATGTCTATCTCCTCATGTTCCTGAAATTCTGCTGGACCACCCACATTGCCCAGACCACCATCCTATTTCTGGTAATTGTTGGCCAGCTCTCCTAGACCCCCACTTCTTCCCACAATTCCAGATCTGCCACTGTGGCTTGTAGATTCATGGCTCCCCTGGGTCTACACCTGCTTTTGGTCCACGTGGTTTGTGGAAGCTTCCATAGTCTCCTTCCTTTGAAATACTGGTTACTTTCTAATAAAAAATTCTCTACAGCCTCCTCAACTGAGAGATCCTGTCTTTTTTCCTGTGCCATTGCTACTTTCGGCACAAATTCACCCTTCCTCCCTACCCAAGACTGCACTGAAGGAGAAGAATGTGGATTGAATCCGTAGACGTGGAGGCCTCTGAGGTCCCTTCTTTCCAGAAACCTCCCTCAGCATTGTGAGACAGACCCTCATGAACCAAAGCTAGGGCAGTTGTAGCCACTGAGGGCAAAGCCATAAGGGACATCCCAAATTACAAACATGTCATCTAGGCCTTTGCTTCTCAAAGTGTGGCACCTGGACCAGCAGCATCAGCAGCAGCTGGGAGCTGGTTAGAAATGCAGAATGTCAGGCTCCACCCAGACCTCTTGAATCAGAATCTGAATTTTAACAAGATCCCAAGGGGATTCCTGTGCACCTTTAACTATGTGAAGCCCAGGGCTAGATGACAAAATCTCAGTGTGATTTAGCCAGTAAGTCCAAACCTGTCACCAGCTCCAAAATGTCTTACCATTCACCTGTCAACAAAAGTCATCCACACCCCATGAAATTATCACCACAAGAAGTATCTTTATTGTAAAAATACAATTAAAATCAAGGTTAGTGTACTCAGCCATTTATACCTTAATATAGTTTGGTTTTCAGTCAAAAGCAAACTAGGCATCCAGCATATCTCTGAGGAAATGAGACAATAAACAGGTAAGCATTGATAGGAAGGACAAAGGGAGCTAGCAGGGTTAGAGCACAGCCAGATGAGCATTTGGTGGTGGGGTGGGGGAGGAGTAGAGGAGTGCAATGAGGTAAGGAAGTGCAGCTGGAGGTGGTGAGTAGAACCCAAATGAGGAAATAGGGGAATAACTGTGTTCCCCCCTACCAAATTCACATGTTGAAGCCTTAATCCCTAGTACTTCAGAATGTGACTGTATTTGGCCACAAGGCCGTTAATGATATGATTAAGTTAAATGAGGCTATTAGGGTAGGTCCTTTATCCAATAGGGCTGATGTCCTTATAAGGAGCGGAAATTTGGACACAGAGAGAGACGCCAGGAGTACACATGCAAGGCACAGGATGCACAGTGAAGGGCAGCCCTCCACAAGGTAAGGAGAGAAGCCTCAGAAAAAACCAACTCTGCCATCA
The DNA here is from genome assembly GCF_049354715.1 of Callithrix jacchus. Classification (NCBI taxonomy): domain Eukaryota; kingdom Metazoa; phylum Chordata; class Mammalia; order Primates; family Cebidae; genus Callithrix; species Callithrix jacchus. The sequence continues at coordinate 40,137,309 of NC_133524.1, read as the reverse complement.
CCTTGATCTTGGACTTCCACCCCATTGAATTGTGAGGAAATGCATTTCTGTTGCTTAAACCGCCCAGCCTGTGGTACTTTGTTACGTCAGCCCACACAAATGAATATATCACCTTGGCCTGTTTCATTGTTTTACCCAGAACTAGTAAAGGAAAGAAGCATGTCATCTCTGTTAGCAGTGTCCCCCCACATATAGAGCCTGCTTCTCCTCAGAATGAGTGCTGGGAATAAATGTAGGCCAGCTGAACCCAGAACAAAAGCTTGCCACTCCTTAAGGTTTCCTCTTATACTCTTATGCACACTCCCCTTAAAATTGCCCACACTGTTATAGCCGATTGTCTGGGTTCTTTAAATGGGAAGAGGGCTGAGCACTTTATAATAAAAATAGCTAACACTTCCTTCCATAGCGCCTACTTTGTTCCAGACACTGCTGTCATCAACATTGTATGCATATTAAGCCACCTAAGTTTGTGTAGTTGGTTCTTGTATTTATGGTCTGCAATGGAAACTGTATGCCTCCCCCAACTCCCTCAACCTCTTTGTGAACAAGAATTTCTTTTTCTCTGTTCTTCTCCCCACCTTCTTGCTGGGATGGCTGTCTACAGACGGCTCTAAGCTATCAGTCTCTTCAGGAATGCCTGATTTCAAAAGAGTCAGCAACCCTCATGCAATTACTGATCAATACAGGAGTATAAAGGCCCAACCCTGCACCCGAACCCTAGATCATCCCAATGTCAGATCCCCCAAGAGGGAGGTTTGCTGAGGCGTTCATTGATGTGATTCCTTTACATCTGTAGTTCCCCCTTGGCCCACATTGCTTCCTACCCTTTCACAAGTGTTGTCTGGAGAGTGTGTCCTAATAACCTTCCTGCATGCCAGTCTCCATCTTAGGATTGGCTTCCTGGGTGACTGAATCTTCCACATCCCACTTTTACAATTCAAGAAACTGAGGCCTAGAGAGATGTTACACAACTGTTCCAAGTTCACACCATTAGTAAGTGATAAAGCCAGGACTTGATCCTAAGCAGTCTGGCTCCAGAATTCAAACTTTGAACCACACAGTCCCATCCAGTGGATAGCTGATTGCTAACCCTCTTTTTGATGGCTGGTGATCAAGAGAGGGTGGCAATCTGGACTCTCCCCTCCTGTCTTCCTGCAAGTTTATTAGGAGTCAAGTGAAATGGATCTTCTCAGGGCTCCATTCTCCTAAGAGGCAGCCAGACAGACCACCTCCTATGGAGGCTCTCCCAGCACCTGCAGCCGGAGTGGCTCTCTCCAGGCCAGGAGTTATGAAGACAGCCTTCCTTTCTCTGACCTGTCACTCTCTGCTGCTACCCACCTCATGTAGGAACACATCATAAGTGCTTGCCTTGTGGAAGTGAACCAAATCAATGTCCCTCTGCTACCAGAGTTAGTGACAGGTGATTGCATCAGGACACTGGAACAGCAGCCAGGGCCTGCATGCCTGTGTTAGTTACTGGCCCATCATGTATAATTTCAGAGTTTAATTTTATCTTCACAAACTTACAGGTGCAAAATGCAGGATAAAGTTCTTTAAGGGGCCCCTGTGAGAAACCAGGCGACACTTGTCCTCCCTCCCCACACCAGCAAGAGCTCTCAGGGTGGCTCACTCAAATTAAATCATTACTGAGGAGGAATAATCCTGGTAGGTTGAGAAAATCAGTTTTAAATTCAGCCTGCTAGCAAAATTCTGAATGTATTTACTTTCTAGATTTCATTTCTCCATCCATATTAAAGCTCCGTGGCATTATCAATTATGGGTTTATTGCAAAGCACAATAGGATTCAATCTGGAGGATGCCTCGGGGTATGTCTTAGGAGGACGATAAAGCTAATAGTAATGGGTCTACAACTTCTAAGGCTAATTTCCACAGTTACAAATTTCATAAATAAATAGAAGGCATGTCAGTTTCCAGTCACCCAGCTTGAGGTCTCTCAGACTGATAAAACAGGACCTTCCAGAGATCAGGGGGCTTCTCTCTGAGTCTTGGTGGGCTGGCCCAAAGTTTCTCAGATCCCCCAAGGAAGAGAAATGATGATCACTTCAGATGGAACTCTTCTGCTGCCCCTCTGACCAGGCCATGAGTTGGTTTTGATGAAAATGGACACAAAAGCACAGCTAACCCTGGAATCCGGGAGGTTGGTGGTACAGTGTCAGTTCAGAATCCAGCCAACCTTTGCAACTTGGTTTAAGATGGGCTGTTATGCACTAGTGCTGCCATGCTTAGCCAGGCTTCAGGACTCCAGTCAGGTTGGAGCTGTGTTTCATTCAGTCTGAGGCCTCTGTTGTCCTCCAGGAAAGAACAGGCAGCAAGGACAAGGAGGTGGTGGTGCAAGAGAACAATTTCTACCCTCCTGTCTGTTCTCAGCTAGGTGCCTCTTATACAGAGAGAATGGGCCCTATCTACTGCTTCTCTGATGCCTGTACTCATACCTTTCACCTGGACTGCAATGTGGTCTCAGACACTCTGGTGTACAGAGCTGCATCCTCTGGCAAGCTTCAGCTAGAGGCGGTCAGTTTCTTGCAAGCTCAGACTCACCTCCAACTGGCAGCATTCCACCTCATGTACAGGCCTCTAGTCTTTCCATTTTTCCACTCCAGGCTGAAATAGCACTCTTGGCTAGTGCACAAGTACAACCCAGAAGTGCAAGGTTAACACCTGAAGGGGCAATCTTCAATCAATGCAGGACAAGAGCCTGGGATAAATGCTCTTGCCTCCTTTATTTCAGGTGGACAAGTCCAAAAGCATTCTACATACTTCCCAGGGTGTCCTAGCAGGGTCAAATCCTGATTCCTATGGAAGCAACCCTAAAACACACTTCTATTGTATTGGATCTTCCCTCTTTTTTGTCTCCTTCACGTTCCCTCTCTTTGAGAACCTGGGATCACCTCTCGAATGCCCTGCACACAAGTCTAGATCTCAGGTTCTGACTCCAGAAGAAACAAACTAAGACAGATGCACATTATTGGATTCATTTCTTTGAAAAGATAAAGGCAAGGTATCTTCCCATATTTCTTGTGAAAGTGCACACATATAACTTGGCAGGGGGAAGAAAAGTCCTCTCTTCTTTCTTATTCATGTGGAAGTTCCACCAAGGGAGTTATTTGTCACCTGGGAAGGCAGAGAGAGAGGAGAATCAAGAGATGTAAGATTATTAATGGGAGGGTGGAGGGGTGGAAGGGAATAGGGAAAAAGAGGTCCTGGGGAACCAGGACTCAGAAAGAGTGACAAGAGCAAGGGCAGGCAGCAGGCCGTGTGCTCCAGGTTGTGAATGTGTGTGTGTGTGCACGTGTGTACAAGTGCCTATGTAGAGGGGACTTCACAGCCTCCAGGCAACATGAAAGGGCATTCTTAGGTGAGAAAGGGCCTCGGTCCTAAGACAGTGTACTAGGGTCAAGACCCAGTGACAAAACTTGGCCTGAAACTCGATCCTGACTGGACACAGCTTCTGTCCTCAACAGTGACTACCCTCCAGATGCCAGTAGGGTCCATGAGGTTGTATAGTCACAACTGGCCCACATGAGGTAGATAAACAACAATGCTAATGCAGAGATCAGTCAACAGATGTCTCAGGAGTCTTTGAAAGGTTAACTCAGTCTAAAAACAACACCTATTAGTGGTGGCTGACATTGATTACAAGCTTACTATTGTCCCAGGAACTGTTCTAAATCATTTGCCACTATTAGCTATTTAATCCTCATGACAACTTTATGAGGTAGGTACTATTATTATCCATTATCTACAGATGAGGAAACTGAGGTGGAGTGACTAAAGTTACACAACCAGTAGTGGTAGACTAGGATTTGAAGCCAGGCAATTATATGAGCAAGACAACATATTTGGTGCTTTGGAAACATAGATGTCATGTGGGACACATTTCTGGCATTCAAGGAGTCTAACATTTATTGGGGGAGACAGACATTTACACAAATAACAAAGATATGAAGCAAAAGGAAATAAGCCTCATAATAGCCTCTAGGGTACTATCCTCTTAAATAGTCTCTGATTCTGTGGCTTATGTCTCATTCTAGCTTTATAAGAACAGATGCTTGGAAGTTTTGGGGTGGATGTGCTTAGGGTCCCAGGAGTGGATGAGGTTAGGTTGATGCTTTAATTCAGATGAAGTCATGCCTTGTTGATACTTCTTGGGAAAAAGGCTGATTTTCCTTTAGGGATTCTTGCTGAATCACCCCCATATGCATCTTCATTCATTCAATCACTCATTTATTCTGTAAACCCATATTAACCCCTCTAGTTGCTGTGTGCATACCCTAACTTGTTTCAGGCATCATAAATGTTCTGAGAAATCATTCTAGACAGGCTCTCCCTATGTCTGTACCCTGCTGAGTAGGCAGCAGGCCAGGGAACCTAACACACTTCCTCCCCCAGAGTTGACTAGACCAAAAATGGTCACCTGACTTATGGCGGTAGAGCAGGGTCAATAGGTCTTCCACAAGCTATGCTGAGCCAATTAAACTGTGATTCTACAAAACTAGAAGCAAAAGGAGCAGTCTTCTTCCCATCTGTAGTTGATACTGAAACTTGCAAGGGCTTATAGATTCAGGACTTGTGTAGCTCTGATAGGGAATGCATATTCAGTAAGTGAAGGAATCCTCTCAATGGGAGCCTGAAGAAGGCTCATGCAGAGAGTCCTGGATGAAAAATATCATATGGCCCCTCAGACAGAGTGAGTCTCTCAGTTCCTGAATTTTTATTCCTGGTTCCAGTTTATAGCAGACTTGCTGGTCTCCACTTCCTGCTCTTGAGACTTTGTGAGATCTGTGTATTCACAGATTTTTTCCTTTACAGACAGAAAAACTTTTTATTATTTACTTTTTAGACCAAATGGAATTGACTGTTATATTATGGTATACTACAAATAATAAGAAAACATTTAAAAGAAAGCAAGGGAATGTACATAATAAATGTTATCTTCTAAAATATAGAAAAATGTTTTCCTTTAAAACAGAAAGAACAGATGCAAACATATGAAGTCAAAATCCAGGCTCTACAATACAATGGGTCAAAGTGGAATAATGATAAATGTTCACAAAAGGAAATACTAATTGTAAATTCATGTCTAGGAGAACATTACACTTTACAACTAAAATTGAATTTATTCATTCAGACATTAAAAATACATTTATTGAGTACCCATTATCAGCCAAGAACTTTGTTAAACTTGGGGAATATGGGGTTGAATCTGTATAGATTATGACCTCAAAATGCTTACAGCCCAGACAGGAAGACAATAAATTAGATAGGTAATAAGAGTATGCCTAGAAAGTTCAGGGAATTACAGTAATACAATAATACGAAAATTAGTACAGGCTGGAAATGAAAGAAATGAAACTCTTGAGGTGCCAGGCTCAAATTAAAAGTGAAGTTTGAATAATAAACTCATGAATTGATGCTGCAGCATTGAGACTTCTATCAGAAAGACTATAGATAGGCCTTAGTAGTCAAGGGTTAGAATTTGAGTGTGGATGTGAAGTCAGAAAAGATGGTCTTGGTCCCTCATAAAATAAGAGAACTGAAACAGATCTTTGCATAAAGTTGATACCTTGTAATAATGCAAAAGGGTAGAGGACAACTTTGCCATCAGTCCAGGATAGTGGCAAGTATCCTCTTCTCTTTTCCCAGAGCTCTGGGTCATAAATAGAAAGTCCTTTATAAGAAATCAAAGCCATTTGGAGTCTAAATTTACACTAAATATATGATATAAGAATTCCACGAGGCATAAAATTACATGAAAGACAAAACTCCTCTGTAGCAATACTGCCACACTCCAGGGTGAAAAAGACTCCCATGCAACCATCTAAGAAAGGCTGTTGAAGATGACTTCACAATTAAAAGACAATTACAAGCCATATGAGAACATGATTCACCATGAGGAAGAGTCAGCAAAAAAACAAACACATAAATAAAATATAAGCATCCTAAGAACATGAGGTTATAGGACAACTAAGACTGTTAACAAATTTAAAATAGTTAAATCAATAAAAGGAGTATAAGTTACAATTAAAAAATATGACAGTATGTAAAAACATAGCAGATACAGTTAAAAAAGAAACAAGTAGAATTTCTGAAAATGAAAAATAAAGGTTACTGAAATTAAAAATCTAATAGATGAATTGAACAGAATAAGAGACAGAGCCAAGGAAAGGATTTGTGAACCTCAAGATAGAGCAGAAGAAAGCACCTAAAATGTACAGTGAGATAACGTGACAGTAAGAAAAAAAAGAGTTGGAGAACACGGAAGATATAATGAGAAGGTTTAATGTATATCTAATAATGGAATACAGAGAATATAGGAGTATGGCTAAAACATATACGCTGATGGCAGGTAACTTTTCAGAATTAATGAAATGCATGAATCCTCAGATTCAAAACACAATGAGTCCTGAGGTAAATGAAAATTAATCTACAATTAAGTGCATCATAGTGAATAGCAAAGACAGGTAGGAAATCTCAAAAACATATCAAGAGTAAAGGAAAAGCATTTACAAGGAGCAACAATTAAATGACAGCAGCAGATTTTGCAGCAGCATCAGTGTAGGCCAGAAGAAACAATGGCTGAAGAGCAGAGGGAAAAAGAGTTGGAGATTCAGAATTTTATACCCATCTCAACTATTACTCAAGAATGAGAATGACGGTGATCAAATATTCTTGTCAAAAAATGTTTAACCTAAAAAGAAAGAAATGAGGGGGCTCTTCTGGATTAAAAGGGATTTAAGAGACATAACAGCTAAATACAGTATGTGATCCTTGGATTGAGTTCTGATTTGAATGGATCAGCTACAAAAGCCATTTTTGGAACAATTGGAAAAATGTGAATATAGACTGGATGTAATGTGATGCTAGAGAATTACCCATAATTTTATTTGTTTGTATAATAATGATATTATGTTCAGGTTTGAAAACTTCGTGTATGTGTGAACTCTTCTAACTTTATTTTTTTAATTATTATTTTAGGTTCAAGGGTACATCAGGTTTGTTATATAGGTAAACTGAGTGTCCTGGGAATTTGGTGTACAGATTATTTTGTCACTCAGATAAGCATAGTACCCAATAGGTAGTTTTTCAATCTTCACCTTCCTCCCATCTTCCACCCACAAGTAGGCCTTGATATCTGTTCTTCCATTCTTTGTGTCAATGTGTACCCAATGTTTAACTTCTATTTATAAGTGACAACATGCAGCATTTGGTTTTCTGTTTCTTTTTTAGTTCACTTAAGATAATGGCCTCCAGCTCCATCTATGTTGCTGCAAAGGACATAATCTCATTCTTTTTTATGGATGCATAGTATTCCATGGTGTATATGTACCACATTCTTTTATTCAGTCTACCATTGATGGGCACTTAGATTGACTCCATGTTTTTGCTATTGTGAATGGTGCTGCAATGGCAATATACATGCATGTGTCTTTATGGCAGAACAATTTATATTCCTTTGGGCATACACACAATCATGGGGTTGCTGGGTCAAATGGTAGTTCTAAGTTCTTTGAGAAATCACCAAATTGCTATTCACAATGGTTGAAATAATTTACATTCTCATCAGCAGTATATAAATGTTCCCTTTTCTCTGCAACCTCTCCAAAATATGGTATTTATTATTATTTTTTGACTTTTAATAGCCATTCTCACTGGTGTGACATAACCATCTCATTGTGGTTTTGATTTGCACTTGTCTAGTAATTAGTGATGTCGAGCATTTTTCATATGCTTGTTGGCCAAATGTATGTCTTCTTCTGAAAAGTGCCTATTTATGTCCTTTGTCTATTTTTTATATGAAGTTGTTTTTTTTCCGCTTATTAATTTGTTTAAGTTCCTTTTAGATTCTGGATATTAAACCTTTGTTGGATGCGTAGTTTGCAAGTATTTTCTCCCATTCTGTAGGTTGCTTGCTTACACCGTTGATAGTTTCTTTTGCTGTGCAGAAGCTCTTTAGTTTAATTGAGTCCCCTTGGTCAACTTTTGCCTTAATTGCAATTGTTTTTGGTGTTTTCATCATGAAATCTTTGCCAGGGTCTATATCCAGAATGGTATTGCCTAGGTTATCTTCCATGGTTTTTATAGGTTTGGGTTTTACAGTTAAGTCTTTAGTCCATCTTGAGTTGATTTTTGTATATGAGACATGGAAGGAGTCCAGTTTAATATTTTGCATATGGATAGCCAGTTATCCTACACTATTTATTGACTAGGGAGTCCTTTACCCATTGTATGCTTTTGTCCACTTTTTTGAAGGTCAGGTGGTTGCAGGTGTATGGCTTTATTTCTGGTCTCTCTATTCTGTTTAATTGGTCTATGTGTTTGTTTTTGTATCAGTATCATGTTATTTTGGTTACTGTAGTCTTGTAGTATTGTTTAAAGTTGAGTAATGTGATGCCTCCAGCTTTGTTCTTTTTGCTTGAGATTGTTTTGGCTATTCAGGCCTTTTTTTTTAGTTCCATATGAATTTTAGAATAGTTTTACTCTACTTCTGTGAAGAATGTCATTGGTAGTTTTATAGGAATAGCATTGAATCTGTATATTGCTTTGGGAAGTATGGACATTTTATCAGTACTGATTCTTCTTATCCATGAGCATGGAATATTTGGCCATTTGTTTATGTCACGACTGATTTCTTTTAGCAGTGTTTTGTAATTCTCATTGTAGAGAACTTTCACCCCACTGGTTAGCTGTATCCCTAGGTATTTTATTCCTTTTGTGGCTATTGTGAATGGGATTGCATTCTTGATTTGGCTCTCAGCTTGGATGTTATTGATGTATACAAATGCTACTGATTTTTGGTGGCTGGCAAGATGGCTGAATAGGAACAGCTCTGGTCTGCAGCTCCCAGCAAGATCAATGCAGAGGCAGGTGATTTCTGCATTTCCAACTGAGGTATCCAGCTCATCTCATTGGGACTGGTTAGACAGTGGGTGCAACCCACAGAAGGTGAGCCAAAGCAGGATGAGGCATCACCTCACCTGGGAAGCACAAGAGGTTGGGGAACTCCCTCCCCTAGGCAAGGAAAGCCATGAAGGATGGTGCCATGAGGAAATGTGCACTCCAGCCCAGATATTGTGCTTTTCTCATGGTCTTTGCAACCCACAGACCAGGAGATTCCCTCGGGTGCTTACACCACCAGGGCCCTGGTGTTTCAAGAACAAAACTTGGTGGCCATTTGGACAGACATCGAGTTAGCTGCAGGAGGTATTTTTTTCATATCCCAGTGGTGCCTGGAATGCTAGCAAGATAGAACCATTCACTCTCCCAGAAAGGGGGCTGAAGCCAGGGAGTCAAGTGGTCTAGCTTAGCAGATCCCACACCCATGGAGCCCAGCAAACTAAGATCTACTGGCTTGAAATTCTCACTGCCAGCAAAGCAGTCTGAAGTAGACCTGAGACACTCGAGTTTGGTGTGGGGATAGGCATCCACCATTACTGAGGGTTGAGTGGGCAATTTTCCCCTCATGGTGTAAACAAAGCTGATGGGATGACCCAACTGGGCAGAGCCCACTGCAGCCCAGCAAACCCACTGCAGCCACTGCATCTCTAAATTCCTCCTCTCTGGGAAGGCCCTTTCTTAAAGAGAGGCAGCAGCCCCAGTCAGGGGCTTATAGATATAAGTCCCATCTTCCAGAAACAGAGCACCTGGGGGAAGGGGTGGTTGTGGGCACAGCTTCAGCAGAGTTAAACATTCCTGACTGCCAGCTCTCAAAAAAGCAGCAGATCTCCCAGCACAGCACTCGAGCTCTGGTAAGGGTCATACTGCCTCCTCAAGTAGCTCCCTGACCCCCATGCCTCCTGACTGGGAGACACCTCCCAGCAGGGGTTGACAGACACCTCATACAGCAGAGCTCCAACTGGCATCTGGTAGGTGCCCCTCTGGGACAAAACTTCCAGAGGAAGAAACACACAGCAATCCTTGCTGTTCTGCAGCCTCCACTGGTGATACCAAGGCAAACAGGGTGTGGAGTGGACCTCCAGCAAATTCTAGCAGACCTGCAGCAGAAGGGCCTGTTAGAAGGAAAACTGACAAATTGAAAGGAATAGCATCAACAACAACAAAGGATGTCCACACAGAAACCCCATCTGAAGGTCACCAACATCAAAGACTAAAGGTAGATAAATCCATTAAGATGAGGAAAATCTTTTCCCCACCTAACAAGACAGGCCAACACTCAAATGCAGGAAATACAGAGAACACCACAAAGATATTCCACAAGAAGAGCAACCCCAAGGCACATAATCATCAGATTCAACAAGGTTGAAATAAAGGAGAAAATACTAAGGGCAGCCAGAGAGAAAGGTCGGGTCACCCACAAAGGGAAGCCCATCAGACTCACAGCAGATCTCTCGGCAGAAACACTACAAGCCAGAAGAGAGTGGGGGCCAATATTCAACATCCTTAAAGAAAAGAACTTCCAACCCAGAATTTCATATCCAGCCAAACTGAGCTTCAGAAGTGAAGGAAAAATAAAATCCTTTGTGAAAAAGCAAGTACTCAGAGAATTTGTCACCACCAGGCCTGCTTTACAAGAGCTCCTGAAAGAGGCACTACACATAGAAAGGAACAACCAGTACCAGCCATTCCAAAATCACACTAAATGCTAAAGAGCATCAACATAATGAAGGATCTATAACAACTAAAGGGCAAAACAGCCAGCTAGCATCAAAATGGCAGTATCAAATTCACACATAACAATATTAACCCTAAATGTAAGTGGACTAAATGCACCAATCAAAAGACACAGACTGGCAAATTGGACAAAAATCCAAAACCCATCAGTGTGCTGTATCCAGGAAACCCATCCCACATGCAAGGATACACAAAGGCTCAAAATAAAGGGATGGAGGAAGATTACCAAGCAAATGGAGAGCAAAAACAAGCAGGAGTTGCAATTCTCATCCCTGATAAAATAGACTTTAAAGCAACAAAGATCAAAAGAGACAAAGAAGGCCATTACATAATGGTAAAAGGATCAATACAACAAGAAGAGCTAATGATCCTAAACATATATGGACCCAATACAGGAGCACCCAGATACATAAAGCAAGTTCTTAATTACTTACAAAGAGAATTAGACTCCCACACAATAATAGTGGGAGACTTTAACACTCCACTGTCAATATTAGACAGATCAACCAGACAGAAAATCAACAAGGATATCCAGGGCTTGAACTCAGACGTGGAGCAAGCAAACCTGATAGACATTTACAGAACTCTCCACCCCAAATCCACAGAATATACATTCTTCTCAGCACCACATCACACCTACTCTAAAATTGACCACATAATTGGAAGCAAAGCACACCTCAGCAAATGCAAAACAACTGAAATCATAACAAACAGTCTCTCAGACCATAGTGCAATCAAGTTACAACTCAGAATTCAGAAACCAACCCAGAACCGCACAGCTTCATGGAAACTGAACAACTGCCTCTTGAATGTTGAATGGATAAACAATGAAATGAAGGCAGAAATAAAGAAGTTCTTCGAAACCAATGAGAACGAAGGCACAACATGCCAGAATCTCTGGGACACATTTAAAGCAGTCTCTAGAGGAAAATATATAGCAATAAGTGCCCATATGAGGAGAATGGAGAGATCCAAAATTGACACCCTATTGTCAAAATTGAAAGAGCTAGAGGAGCAAGATCAAAAAAACTCAAAACCCAGCAGAAGACAAGAAATAACTAAGATCAGAGCAGAACTGAAGGAGATAGAGACACGAAAAACCCTTCAAAAAATCAATAAATCCAAGAGCTGGTTTTTTGAAAAGATCAACAAAATAGACAGACCACTAGCCAGATTTATAAAAAAGAAAAGAGAGAACAACCAAATAGATGCAATAAAAAATGATAAAGGGGAAATCACCACAGATTCCACAGAAATTCAAACCATCATCAGAGAATATTACAAACAACTCTATGCACATAAACTAGTAAACCTGGAAGAAATGGATAAATTCCTGGACTCCTGTGTCCTCCCAAGCCTAAACCAGGAGGAAGCTGAAACTATAAATAGACCAATAACAAGGTCAGAAGTCGAGGCAGCAATTAAGAGCATACCACACAAAAACAGCCCAGGTCCAGATGGGTTCACAGCCGAATTCTACCAGACACACAAAGAGGACCTGGTACCATTCCTTCTAAAACTATTCCAAATAATCCAAAAAGAGGGAATCCTTCCCAAATCATTTTATGAGACCAATATCATCCTGATACCAAAACCCGGCAGGGACCCAACAAGAAAAGAAAACTTCAGGCCAATATCCATGATGAACATAGATGCAAAAATCTTCAATAAAATATTGGCAGCTGATTGCAACAGAAAATCAAAAAACTTATCCATCATGATCAAGTAGGATTCATCCCAGGGATGCAAGGCTGGTTCAACATACGCAAGTCTATAAATGTAATTCACCACATAAACAGAACCAAAAACAAAAACCACATGATTATCTCAATTGATGCAGAGAAGGCATTCGACAAAATTCAACAGCCCTTTATGCTAAAAACCCTCAATAAACTCGGTATTGATGAAAAGTATCTCAAAGTAATAAAAGCTATTTATGACAAACCAACAGCCAATATCATACTGAATGGGCAAAAACTGGAAGCATTCCCTTTGAAATCCAGCACTAGACAAGGATGCCCTCTTTCACCACTCCTATTCAATATAGTACTGGAAGTTCTCGCCAGAGCAATCAGGCAAGAAAAAGAAATAAAGGGCATTCAAACAGGAAAGGTGGAAGCCAAATTGTCTCTATTTGCAGACGACATGATAGTATACCTAGAAGACCCCATCGCCTCAGCCCAAAATCTCCTGAAACTGATAAGCAACTTGAGCAAAGTCTCAGGATATAAAATCAATGTGCAAAAATCACAAGCATTCCTCTACACCAATAACAGACTTAAAGAAAGCCAAATCAAGAACGAACTGCCATTCACAATTGCTACAAAAAGAATAAAATAGCTAGGAATACAACACACAAGGAACGCAAGGGACCTCTTCAAGGAAAACTACAAAACACTGCTCAACGAAATAAGAGAGGACACAAACAGATGGAGAAACATTCCATGTTAATGGTTAGGAAGAATTAATATCGTGAAAATGGCTATACTGCCCAAAGTAATTTGCAGAATCAACGCTATCCCCATCAAGCTACCATTGACTTTCTTCACAGAACTGGAAGAAACCACCATGAACTTCATATGGAACCAAAAGAGAGCCTGCATAGCCAAGTCAATTCTAAGCAAAAAGAACACAGCGGGGCGCATCACACTACCGGATTTCAAACTATACAACAAGGCTACAGTAATCAAAACAGCATGGTACTGGTACCAAAACAGAGATATAGACCAATGGAACAGAACAGAGGCATCGGAGGCAACACAACATAACTACAACCATACAATCTTTGATAAACCTGACAAAAACAAGCAATGGGAAAAGGATTCCCTGTTTAACAAATGGTGCTGGGAAAACTGGCTAGCCATGTGCAGAAAGCAGAAACTAGACCCCTTCCTGACACCTTATACTAAAATTAACTCCAGATGGATTAAAGACTTAAACATAAGACCTGGCACCATAAAAACCCTAGAAGGAAATCTAGGCAAAACCATCCAGGACATAGGAGTAGGCAAAGACTTCATGAACAAAACACCAAAAGCATTGGCAACAAAAGCCAAAATAGACAAATGGGACCTAATGAAACTCCACAGCTTCTGCACGGCAAAAGAAACCGTCACTAGAGTGAATCGGCAACCAACAGAATGGGAAAAAATCTTTGCAGTTTACCCATCCGACAAAGGGCTGATATCCAGAATTTACAAAGAACTCAAACAGATTTACAGGAAAAAAACAAACAAGCCCATTCAAAAATGGGCAAAGGATATGAACAGACACTTTAACGAAAGAAGACATGTATGAGGGCAACAATCATATCAAATCTCATCATCACTGGTCATCAGAGAGATGCAAATCAAAACCACATTGAGATACCATCTCACGCCAGTTAGAATGGCGATCACTAAAAAATCCGGAGACAACAGATGCTGGAGAGGATGTGGAGAAAAAGGAACACTTTTACACTGTTGGTGGGAGTGTAAATTAGTTCAACCATTGTGGAAGACAGTGTGGCGATTCCTCAAGGCCTTCGAAATAGAAATTCCATTTGACCCAGCAATCCCATTACTGGGTATATATCCAAAGGACTATAAATCATTCTACTATAAGGACACATGCATACGAATGTTCATTGCAGCACTGTTTACAATAGCAAAGACTTGGAATCAACCCGAATGCCCATTGATGATAGACTGGATTGGGAAAATGTGGCACATATACACCATGGAATATTATGCAGCAATCAGAAATGATGAGTTTGTGTTGTTTGTAGGGACATGGATGAATCTGGAGAACATCATTCTCAGCAAACTGACACAAGAACAGAAAATGAAATAGTGCATATTCTCACTCATAGGCGGGTGATGAAAAATGAGAACACATGGACACAGGGAGGGGAGTACTAAACACTGGGGTCTATTGGGGGGAAAGGGGAGGGCCAGCGGTGGGGGAGAGCTGGGGAGGGATAGCCTCGGTAGAAATGCCAAATGTGGGTGAAGGGGAGAAAGGAAGCAAAACACACTGCCATGTGTGTACCTATGCAACTGTCTTGCATGTTCTGCACATGTACCCCAAAACCTAAAATGCAATAAAAAATTAAAAAAAACATGATGAGGAAAACCAAGTGCAAAAACATTGAACATTCCCCAAACCAGAACACTTCTTCTCCTCCAAAGGATCACAACTCCTTGCCAGCAAGGGAATAAAACTGAATGGAGAATGAGTTTTATGAATTGACAGAAGTAGGCTTCAGAAGATCGGTAATAACAAACGCTGCTGAGCTAAAGGAGCATGTTGTAACCTAATGCAAGGAAGTTAAGAACCTTGAAAAAAGGTTAGAGGAATTGCTAACTAGAATAACCAGTTTAGAGAAGAACATAAATGACCTAATGGAGCTGAAAAACACAGCATGAGAACTTTGTGAAGCATACACAAATATGTATAGCTGAATCAATCAATCAAAAGAAAAGATATCACAGATTGAAGATCAACTTAATGAAATAAAGGGTGAAAACAAGATTAGAGAAAAAAGAATGAAAAGGAACAAACAAGCCTTCAAGAAATATGGGACTATGTGAAAAGATCAAACCTATGTTTGATGGGTGTACCTGAAAGTGATGGGGAGAATGAAACCAAGTTGGAAAACACTCTTCAAGATATTACTCAGGAGAATTTCCCCAAACTAGCAAGACAAGCTGACATTCAAATTCAGAAAATACAAAGAACACCATAATGATACTCTTTGAGAAGAGCAACCCCAAGTCACATAATCATCAGATTCACCAAGTTTGAAATAAAGGAAAAAGGGCAGCCAGAGTGAAAGGTCAGCTTACCCTTAAAGGGGAGCCCATCAGACTAACAGCAGATCTCTCTGCAGAAACCCTACAAGCCAGAAGAGAGGGGGGGCAATATTCAACATTCTTAAGGAAAAGAATTTTCAACCCAGAATTTCATATCCAGCCAAACTAAGTATCATAAGCAAGGGAGAAATAAAATCCTTTACAGACAAGCAAATGCAGAGAGATTTTGTCACCACCAAGCCTGGCTTACAAGAGGTCCTGAAGGAAGCACTAGATATGGAAAGGAAAAGCCAGTACTAGCCACTGTGAAAACATATTAAATTGTAAAGACCATCAACACTATGAAGAAACTTTACATCAACTAATGGGCAAAATAACCAGCTAGCCTCATAATCACAGGATCAAATTCACACATAACAATAATAACCTTAAATATAAATAGGCTAAATGCCCCAATTAAAAACACAGACTGGCAAATTGGATATAGAGTCAAGACCCATCACTGTGCTGTATTCAGGAGACCCATCTCACATGCAAAGACAAACATAGGCTCAAAATAAAGGGATGGGGGAATATTTATCAAGCATATAGAAAGCAAACAAGCAGGGATTGCAATCCTTGTCTCTGATAAAGTGGACTTTAAACCAACAAAGATAAAAAAAGACAAAGAAGGGCATGCCTTAATGGTGAAGGGATCAATGTAACAAGAAGAGCTAACTATCCTAAATACACATGCACCCAATACAGGAGCACCCAGATTCATAAAGCAAGTGCTTAATGACCTACAAGGAGAATTAGACTCCCACACAATAATAGTGGGAGACTTTAACACCCCACTGCCAATATTAGACAGATCAACAAAACAGAAAATTAACAAGGATATTCAGGACTTAAACTCAGCTCTGGGCCAAGCAGACCCAATAGACATCTACAGAACTCTCCACCCCAAATCAACAGAATATACATTCTTCTCAGCTCCACATGATACTTATTCTAAAATTGACCACATAATTGGAAGTAAAACACCCCTCAGCAAATGCAAAAGAACAGAAATCATAACAGTCTCACAGACCACAGTGCAATCAAATTAGAACTCAGGATTAAGAAACTCACTCAAAATCACACAACATGGAAGCTGAAAAACCTGCTTCTGAATGACTACTGGATAAACAACAAAATCAAGGCCAAAATAAATAAGTTCTTTGAAACTAATGAGAACAAAAACACAACATACCAGAATCTCTGGGACACAGCTAAAGCAGTGTTTAGAGGGAAATTTATAGCACTAAATGCCCATGGGAGAAAAAGATCTAAAATCAACACCCTAACATCATGATTAAAAGAACTAGAGAAGCAAGAGCAAACAAACTTAAAAGCTAGCAGAAGACAAGCAATAACTAAGAGCAGAGCAGAACGGAAGGGGATAGAGACACACACACAACAAAAAACTTAAAAAAACCAATGAATCCAGGAGCTGTTTTCTTTTTGAAAAGATTAACAAAATAGATAGATCGCTAGCCAGACTGCTATAGAATAAAAGAGAGAAGAACCAAATGAACACAATAAAAAAGATAAAGGGGATATCACCACTGATCTCACAGAAATACAAACTACCATCAGAGAATACTATAAACACCTCTATGCAAATAAACTAGAAAATCTAGAAGAAATGAATAAATTCCTGGACACAACCAGGACAAAGTAGAATCCCTGAAATACACCAAAAACAAGTTCTGATATTGAGGCAGAAATTAATAGCCTACCAACTAAGAAAAGCCCAGCACCAGATGATTCACAGCCAAATTCTACCAGAGGTACAAAGAGGAGCTGGTACCATTCCTTCTGAAACTATTCAAAACAATAGAAAAAAAAGGACTACTCCCTAACCTATTTTATGAGGCCAGCGTCACCCTGATACCGAAACCTGACAGAGACACAACAACAAAAAAGAAAATTTCAGATCAATATCCCTGATGAACATCATTGTGAAAATCCTCAATAAAATACTGGAAAAGTGAATCCAGCAGCACATCGAAAACCTTATCCACCATGATCAAGTCTGCTTCATCCCTGGGATGCAAGGCTAGTTCAACATATGCAAATAGATAAACATAATCCATCACATAAACCGAACCAATGACAAAAACCACATGATTATCTTGATAGATGCAGAAAAGGCCTTTGATAAAATTCAATACCCCTTCATGCTAAAAACCCTCAATAAACTAGATATTGATGAGACATATCTCAAAATAATATGAGCTATTCATGACAAACTCACAGCCAATATCATAATGAATGGGCAAAAACTGGAAGCATTCCATTTAAAAACTGGCACAATACAAGGATGCCCTCTCTCATCACTCCTATTCAACATAGTATTGGAAGTTCTGGCCAGGGCAATCAGGCAAGACAAAGAAAGAAAATGTATTCAAATGGAAAGAGAGGAAGTCAAATAGTCTGTGTTTGCAGATGACATGATTGTATATTTAGAAAACCCCATTGTCTCAGCCCAAAATCTCTTTAGGCTGATAAGTAACGTCAGCAGTCTCAGGATACAAAATCAATGTGCAAAAATCACAAGCATTCCTATACACCAATAATACACAAAAAGAGAGCCAAATCATGAGTGAACTACCATTCACAATTGCTACAAAGAAAATAAAATACCTAGGAATACAACTTACAAGGGATGTGAAGGAACTCTTCAAGGAGAACTACAAACCATTGCTCAAAGAAATAAATGGAAAAACTATCCATGCTCTTGGAATGGAAGAATCAATATCATGAAAATGGCGGTACTGCCCAAAGTAATTTATAGATTCACTGCCATCCCCATCAAGCTACCACTGACTTTCTTCACAGAATTATAAAAAGCTACTTTAAATTTCATATGGAAACAAAAAAGAGCCCTTATAGCCAAGAAAATCCTAAGCAAAAAGAACAAAGCTAGAGGCATCATGTTGCCTGACTTCAAACTATACTAAAAGGTACCAGTACCATGCTGTTTTGGTTACTGTAGCCTTGTAGTATCTCTGTTTTGATACCAGTACCAAACAGTACCAAAATAGAGCAATGGAACAGAACAGAGGCCTCAGAAATGATGCCACTCATCTACAACCTGAAAAAACAAGCAACAAGGAAAGGATTTCCTATTTAATAAATAGTGCTGGGAAAACTGGCTAGCTATATGCAGAAAACTGTAACAGGACTCCTTCCTTACACCTTATACAAAAATTAACTCAAGATGGATTAGAGACTTAAACATAAGACCTAAAGCCACAAAAGTCCTAGAAGAAAACCTAGGCAATACCATTCAGGACCTAGGCATGGGTAAAGACTTCATGACTAAAACACCAAGAGCAATGGCAACAAAAGCCAAAATTGACAAATGGGAACTAATTAAACTAAAGAGCTTCTGCACAGCAAAAGAAACTTTCATCAGGGTGAACAGGAAACCTACAGAATGGAAGAAACTTTTTGCAATCTATCTATCTGACAAAGGGCTAAAATCCAGAATCTAAAAATAACTTTAACAAATTTACAAGAAAAAATCAACCCCATCAAAAAATGGGTGAAGAATATGAACCAACACTTCTCAAAAGAAGACATTTATGTGGCCAACAAACATGAAAAAAAGCTCATCATCACTGGTCATTAGAGAAATGCAAATCAAAACCACTGTGAAATACTATCTCACACCAGTTAGAATGATAATCATTAAAATGTCAGGAAACAACAGATACTGGGGAGGATGTGGAAAAATAGATATGCTTTTACACTGTTGGTGGCAGTGTAAATTAGTGCAACCATTCTGGAAGACAGTGTGGCAGTTCCTCAAGGATCTAAAACCAGAAATACCATTTGACCCAGCAATCCCATTATTGGGTATATACCCAAAGGATTATAAATCATTTTACTATAAAGACAGATGGTCATGCATGTCTCTCGCAGCACTGTTCACAATAGTGAAGACTTGGAACCAACCCAAATGCCCATCAGTGACAGATGGATAAAGAAAATATGGCACATATACACCATGGAATACTATGCAGCCATAAAAAGGATGAGTTCATATCCTTTGCAGGAACATGGATAAAGCTGGAAACCATCGTTCTCACCAAACTAACACAAGAACAGAAAAGCAAACACTGTATGTTCTCACTCATAAGTGGGAGCTGAACAATGAGAACACATGGACACAGGGAGGGGAACATCACACACCAGGGCCTGTTGGGGGTGGGGGATTAGAGGAATAGCATTAGGAGCAATACTTAATGTAGGTGATGGGTTGATGGGTGCAGCTCCTGTATACCCATGTAACAGATCTACACATTCTGCACAAGTATCCCAGAACTTAAAGTATAATAATAATAATATAAATAAATGCTACTGATTTTTGTACATTGATTTTGTATCCTGCAACTTTGTTGAAGTTGTTGATCAGATATAGAAGCTTTTGGGCAGAAACTATGGAATTTTCTAGGTATAGAATCATGTTGATTTCAAACAGAGATACTTTAACTTTCTCTTATTTGGATGCTTTTTATTTCTTTCTTTTGCGTGATTGATCTGGTGAGGACTTCCAATATTATGTTGGATAAGGGTGGCGAGAGTGGGCATCCTTTTCTTCTGATTCTCAAAAGGACTGCTTCCAGCTTTTGCCTATTCAGTATGATGTTGGCTGTGGGTATGTCATAGATGGCTCTTATATTGAGGTATGTTCCTTCAATGCCTAGTGTGTTGAGTATTTTTAACATGAAGGGATGTTGAATTTTATCAAAATCCTTTTCTGCATCTATTGAGATGATTATCTGTTTGTTGTTTTTGGTTTTGTTTATATGATGAATCACATTTATTGACTTGCATATATTGAACCAACCTTCTATCCCAGGGATAAAGCCTACTTGTTCATAGATTTTTGATATGCTACTGGGTTCAGTTTGCTAATATTTTGCTGAGGATTTTTGCATCCATGTTCATCAAGGATATTAGTCCGAAGTTTTCTTTTTTTCTTATGTCTCTGTCATGTTTTGGTATCAATAATGCTGGCCTCATAGAATGAGTTAGGGAGAAGTAGCATTTCCTCAATTTTGGGGAATAGATTCAGCAGGAACTAGCTTTTCTTTATACATCTGGAAGAATTTAGCTGTTAATCTTTCTGGTCCTGGGGTTTTTTTGGTTGGTAGACTTTTTATTCCTGATTCAACTCATTATTGGTATCCTTAGGGTATCAATTTCTTCCTGGTTCAGTCTTGGTAGGTTGTATGTTTCCAGGAATTTATCAGTTTCTCTAGGTTTTCTAATTTATGTGCATAGAGGTGTTTATAGTAGTCTCTGAGGGTATTTTGTATTTCTATGGGGTTGGTGGTAATGTCCACTTTATCAATTCTGATTGTGTTTACTTGGATCTTTTCTCTCTTTTACTTTTTTTAGCCTAGCTAGCAGGCAATCAATTTGACTTTTTCTTTAAAATAACTGACTCAGAAGAATGTATATTTTGTGGATTTGGGGTTGAGAGTTCTATAAATTTCTATTAAGTTCGCTTGGTCCACATCTGCATTCAAGTCCTAGATTTCCTTGTTGATTTTCCGTCTCACTGATTTGTCTAATATTGACAATGGAGTGTTAAAGTCTCCCACTATTATTGTGTGGGAGTGTCTCTTTGTAGGTCATTAAGAACTTGCTTTATGTATCTGAGTGCTCCTGTATTGGGTGCATATACATTTAGGATTGTTAGCTCTTCTTGTTGTATTGATCCTTTTACCATTATATAATGCCCTTCTTTGTCTCTTGATTTTTGTTGGTTTAAAGTCTGTTTCATCAGAGACTAGGATTGCCACCCTTGCTTTTATTTTTGCTCTCCATTTGCTTGGTAAATCTTCTTCCATCTCTTTATTTTGAGTCTATGTGTGTCTTTGCACATGAGAGGGGTCTCATGAATACAGCATACTGATGGTTTTTGGCTTTTTATCCAATTTTCCAGTCTGCGTCTTTTGTTTGGGGCATTTAGTCCATTTACATTTAATGTTAATATTGTTATGCTTGATTTTGATCCTGCCGTTTTTTTACTGGTTGGTTGTTTTGCCCTTTGGTTGGTGTAATTTCTTCATTGCATTATTGATCTTTACCGTTTGGTTCTTTTTTGCAGTGGCTGGTACTGGTTGTTCCTTTCTGTGTTTAGTGCTTCCTTCAGGAGCTCTTGTAGGGCAGGTCTGGTAGTGACAAAATCTCTCAGCAATTACTTGTCTGCAAAGGATTTTATTTCTCCTTCACTTATGAAGCTTAGTTTGGCTGGATATGAAACTCTGGGTTGAAAGTTCTTTACTTTAAGGATGTTTAATATTGGCCCCTACTCTCTTCTGGCATGTAGGGTTTCTACTGAGAGATCTGCTGAGTCTGATGGGCTTCCCTTTGTGGGTGACTTAACCTTTGCCTCTGGCTGCCCTTAGCATTTTTTCCTTCATTTCAACCCTGGTGAATCTGATGATTATGTGCCTTGGGGTTGCTCATCTAGAGGAGTATTGTTGTGGTGTTTTCCATATTTCCTGTATTTGAATGTTGGCCTGTCTTACTAGGTTGGGGAAGTCTTCTGGATAATATCCTGAAGAGTGTTTTCCAGCTTGGATTCATTCTCCCTCTCATCTTTTGGTACACCAATCAAGCATAGATTAGGTCTTTTCCCATAATCCCATATTTCTTGGAGGCTTTGTTCATATCTTTTCACTCTTTTTTCTCTTTTCTCGCCTTCTTGTTTTATTTCATTGAGTTAATCTTCAATCTCTGATATCCTTTCTTCTGCTTGATCAATTCAGCTATTCAATCTTGTGAACTTCATGAAGTTCTTGTGCTGTGTTTTTCAGCTCCATCAAGTCATTTATCTTCTTCTCTAAGCTGGTTATTCTAGTTAGCATTTTGTCTAACCTTTTTTTAAGGCTTTTAGTTTCTTTGCATTGGGTTAGAACATGTTTCTTTAACTCAGAGAAGTTTGTTATGACCCACCTTCTTAAGCCTGCTTCTGTCAATTCATCAAATTCATTCTCCATCCTGCTTTGTTCCCTTGCTGATGAAGAGTTGTGATCTCTTGGTGGGGGAGAGGCATTCTGATTTTTGATGGTTTCATCCTTCCTGCACTGGTTTCTTCCTATCTTGTTTGATTTATATAACTTTGATCTCAGGTACCTGCTTGGAGAGGTGCTGTTTCCTTTGTCTGTTTGCACACAAAGAGGGGAGCATCACACACTGAAGTCCATTGCAGGGGCCTTGGGAAGGGACAGCGGGGTGTGTGGAGAGTTGGGAGAGATAATGTGGGGAGAAATACCAGATATAAGTGATGGGGGGATGGAGGCAGCAAACCACCTTGCTGTGTATGTACCTATGCAACAATCCTGCATGATCTGCACATGTACCCCAGAACCTAAAGTGCAATTTTAAAAGGTAAAAAAAATAAAAATAAAAAATAAAAAAAAATAACCAACTCATGAATTCATTGATCTTTCATATGGTTTTTCATGTCTCAATTTCCTTCAATTCAACTCTGATTTTGGTTATTTTTTGTCTTCTGCTAGCTTTGGGTTTGGTTTGCTCTAATTTTTCTTGTTCCTCTAGGTATGGTGTTAGCTTGTTAATTTGGGATCTTTCTAACTTTTCAATGTGGGCATGTAGTACTCTAAGCTCTCCTCTTAACACTACTTTAGCTTGTCCTACAGATTCTAGTATGTTGTATCTTTGTTACCATTAGTTTCAAATGACTTTAATTCCCCTCTTAATTTCATTGTTTACCCCAAAATCATTCTAGAGCAGGTTGTTTAATTTCCCTGTAGTTATATGGTTCTGTATGATCTTCTTAGTATTTGTTTCTATTTTTATTGTGCTGTGGTCAAAAAGGGTGGTTTGTAGGATTATTTTTAATTTGCTAGGAATTGTTTTATGGCTGAGCATGTGATCAACTTTAGAGTATATGCCATATGCAGATGAGAGGAATGAATATTCTGTTATTTTTGGATGGAGAGTCCATTTGGTCAAGTGTCAAGTTCAGGTCCTGAATATCATTATTAGTATTCTGCCTCAATGATTTGTCTAACACTGCCAGTGGGGTGTTGAAATCTACTATTATTATGTGCTTATCTACGTATGTTTGTAGGTCTCTAAGAATTTATTTTATGAATCTGGGTGCTCCTGTGGTGAGTACATATATATTTAGGATAGTTGGGTCTTCTTGTTGAATTGAACCCTTTACTGTTATGTAATGCCCTACTTTGTCTTTTTTGATCGTTGGTGGTTTAAAGTCTGTTTTGTCTGAAATTAGAACAGCATCTGTGGGACCAGATGACCAGGGCAGACATATGCTGTCTCTACTATTACTGATTAAACAAATATAAGTTTGATTTACTTATTAGATTATAGAGTTCACAGTACACTGAAGTTTATATCCTGAAATAAACAATAGTGAATGAAAAGCACAGCACAAAAGAGAACAGCTTGTAGCTTGTAAAAGCAGTAATGGGAGGCCTAAAGTTAGAGTGTCTGAGAGTGCCCCATTAACCATGGCACATCCACAATGTGGTTGCAAGGCAAGAAAACACTGCATTGGTCCCACGAACTCCTTTCCAACATGGGGTCTGCACAGGGGTCTCGTAAAGAGGGCCTGTGTAAGCACCTGGGAAAGGTCAGTGACCTCTGCTCACAAGATCTGGGAGGGTCTATGCAGATGGGAGCTGGCAAGGCAGGAAGGCCTTGTGGACAGAGATAGTGGAACACCTCCTGCTCTGCCTATGTTTTCAGAATATAGGGTAATCTTGGTTGTCCTACATCCATGGTGCTCGGGAGATAATAGCCCCTTAATGCATTGTGTGTGATCAGATCAGGTGGCACCCTACCTGCTGTGTTCTGGTGCAGCTGCATATAGATAAGATCTGTAGTAAAACTTGGTGTACTAGATTAGCTTCTTTTAGAAGAGCCACCTGTTTCATTGTATTCTAATGATGCATGCTTCTCCCCCTGGCTATCTCGCCCCACAATAGTGTCAAGGCCTCCCCTGATAAACCACCCCCCCTGCTTTCTACCCCTCAATTAATGAGTGTGTACACCTAATAAAAACCTGTGGAAACTAGAACTATGGGCCAATGTGGTCCTCACACTTTACATTGGTCCCCTGGACCCACACTTAAACTCTGTTTCTGTGTCTTTGTCTTTATTTCCTTTCTCAATCCCTCGTCATTGCTGGGGCTTGGGGCACCCATGAACAGGGTTAGGGCTTGTACCCAAAAGCAACCCCTGATTTGTTTCTGTTATCTGTTTGCTTGGTAGATTTTTCTTCATCCCTTTACTTTGAGATTATGGGTGATGTTGCATGTGAGATGATTCCCTTGAAGACAGGATACAGTTGGATCTTCCTTCTTAATCCAATTTGCCATTCTGTGCCTTTTAATTGGAGGCATTTTGCCTGTTTACATTGAAAGTCTATATTGATATGTGTGGATTTGATCCTGTCATCATGTTGTTATCTGGTTATTATGCAGACTTAATTGTGTGGTTCTTTTATAGTGTCAATGGTTTACATACTTCAGTGTGTTTTTGTAGTGGGCAGTAATGATCTTTCATTTCCATTTTTAGCACTTTCTTAAGGACTTCTTGTAAGGCAGGTCTGGTGGTAACAAATTCCCTTGGAATTTTCTCTTCTGAAAAATATCTTATTTCTTCTTTTCTTATGAAGCTTAGTTTGGCTGGATATAAAATTTTTTGTTGTAGTTTCTTTTCTTTAAGAATGCTGAATATAGGACCCCAATCTCTGCTGGCTTATAAGGTTTATATTGAAAGGTCTGCTGTTAGCCTGATGGGGTTCCTTTTGTAGATGACCTGCCCTTTCTCTCTAGCTGCCTTTAGCACTTTTTCTTTTGCAAATCTGATGACTATGTGTCTTGGAGATGGTCATTTTGTATATCTCACAGGAGTTCTCTGCATTTCTTAAATTTGAATATTGGCCTCTCTAGCAGGGTTGGAGAAGTTTTCATGGATGATATCCTCAAAGATGTTTTCCAAGTTGCTTGCTTTCTTTCTCTCCCTTTCAAGCATGCTAATGAGTTGTAGATTTGGTGTCTTCACATAATCCCATATTCTGCAGAGGTTTTGTTCATTCTTTTTTATTGCTTTTACTTGATTGTTGTCTGATGGAGTTAATTCAGAGAACTGGTCTTCAAGCCCTGTGATTATTTCCTCAGCTTGGCCTATTCTGCTTTTAATACTTGCAATTATATTATAAAATTCTTGAACTGAGTTTTTCAGCTGTATCATACTAGTTTGGTTCTTTCTTAAAATGACCATTTCATCTTTCAGCTCCTGTATCATTTTTTTTTCAGTAGAAGAAAATTTATTTCACAAAACCTGCAACATTAAAGAATCTCTCAATATCCTAGAAATAGAAATTCTATTTGACCCAGCAATCCCATTACTGGCTATATATTCAAAGGACTATAAATTGTTCTACTATAAGGACACATGCACATGAATGTTCATTGCAGCACTGTTTACAATAGCAAAGACCTGGAACCAACCCAAATGCCCATCAATGATAGACTGGACAGCTCCTGTATCATTTTACTGTATTCCTTAGATTCCTTGCATTGGGTTTCAAATTTCTCCTGAATTTTGAGAAAAGGTTTTTGTTTTGTTTTGTTTTCTTTGAGGTGCATATTGAAGTACTTCGAAGCGTGGATAAAGTGGAATAATAGAGAAATATTTAACAAAAATACTATCTATACAGTATAATCAGGAGATAAGAAACCAACAAAGTATGTTGAACAACAAAGTATGTCCCAATCACAGGTCTTAAGAGACAGGAGGGAGCAGTTACTGGGACCTAAAAAAAAAGCAGCTGTGGCTGTAGTTACAGACAATCTAGTGGCAGAAGCTGTGGACTCTAGTGGGAACACACAATCATTGCTCACTCTTGGCCCACCTTCTGATTTTCTGTCTGATCCTTCCATTGGCCAAACCCAACTAAGAGCAAGAGGTCAAGGGAGTGTAAGGATGCAGTCCAGAGAGGTCAGTTCCTCAAGAAAAAAATCAGGATGGAGAAAGGGATAGGGTCAAAATAAAAGTATTCTGCTCTGGCAAAAATGTGAGGATGCCTGTAATAAATGAAGCAACATGGCATATGTTAACAATTGTTAAATCCACATGGAGAATATGCATGTTTGCTGTATTATTTTTCCTACTTTTCTATATATTTGAAATTTTTCATAACAAAAAGTGGAAAGAAAGTAAGGGTGAAATAAATGTAGACATTTTAAAACAAAGTCTGAAAGAACATACAGTTATGATCTAAACTGGAAGAATTACTGAAGTATTGACTTGAGAAATGAAACCCAGAAGGAAGCTGTATAGGAAGTGAAAAGCAATGATGAGTGATGAACTTGGTAAATGTATGAGTAAATCTAAATGAGAATTAGCTCTTAAGAAATAGCTGGAAATTGCAGATCCATGTGTAAAGTGATATTGTGGATGTAGAACAGAAAAGAGGACATCCAAAGTAGACAGAAAAGGAGAGTTGTGGAGGGCTTCTTGAGAAAGGAAGGAATGACTAATTGATCAGACCAGTGTTAAGAAGTTAAATTGGATTTACCAAAGAGGAATTAGAGGGAATGAAAAATTGAGGTAGAAGGAACAGTATGAGAGACAGCAGGGATGATTCCAAAGATACTTTGCATTTGAGACATCTGAATGGTAAGAATTCCATTGGGGGATATGTTAAAAGTTAGATCTTTAGGGATCTAAGCTAAAGTCTGGGGAGCAACTGAAGAATTTCATGCAGAGAAATAACCTGATCAGATCTGTATCTTAGAAATGAAACTCAAGCTCACTTTTGGAGGACTGATTTGAGAGTTCAGAGGGGAGGCAGATAGCAGTTGCAGCAATCAAGGACATTGAAGCAATCAAGGTGAGGCAGAATGGATGTCTGAACTAAGGAAGTGACAGTAGTGATAGAGAAGAAACGGATTCAAGAGATAGTCTAGAAGTCAAATGAATAAGACTTGGTGATTGATAGGGTGTGGGGCAGTGGGGAATGGCCCTCAGCTTTGCCTGTGTTACTAATGTATGTAGGTAAAATCATAGGACTATCAAATTTTGGAAGGAGCAGTTTGGGAGGAAAGATGATGGCTCAGTTTTCTTCAAGTCCAGATACTTAAATTTGAAGCTATGAACCAGGAGGTAAAACCATAGACATCAAGTCAAAATTCAGAAAAGGAGAAAGTGCAAGGAGAGCCATAAAATCTTGACTATTTCTTATATCAGAAAGAAAAAATTTCCCAGGGCATATCCCCCCAACACACACACACATATTCTTTCCCTTACATCTTCTTGGCCAGAATGAACTGAGTCATATGACATCCCTAGCATCCCAGGAGGCTGGGAAAATGGAGAAGAAAATCGTCATAATTGACTTAGACAAATCATTGTCCAGTGCCTGGGAGTAACATAATGCTCCCAAACAAAATTGAATTTCTGTTAGCAAGGAAGAAGCGGGGATGGGTACTAGGCAGAAAACTAAGAGACCCATATAATCATACTAACCAGGGCTGGGGTTTGGGAACTCTTAAAGATGAACTGCAGGGGAGAGGAGATAAGCTACCACCAGACACTCTACTCCAAAGCATAGAGGTCAGTGCCAGGAGATTCCTAACTTCCTGGTGAGCTTAAAGAGTGTGGAGAATTGGCTTCAAGTCAAGATACATCAGATTGAAAGACACGCCAATGGTGATTGAAAATTTCTTACCTCAATAGGTTGTTCTGGAATCCAGGACTGTGCTGAATGTGTAGAAGGGAAGTTCGATGGGCCCAGCTGGAGGACTTCAGGGAGGCAAGGAGTAAGTGAAAAAAAATCAAGTTAATATTAAGTTTGCTCTTAGATGCAGCTTAAAAATCATTCCTAACTGATGCAATGTGCTACAGCTTTAGTTTTGTTCCGAATTCCAATGTCAATAACTCATCCTACCCTTAGGTTGTCACCTTCATCCCCACAAGGTCTCTTGGGTCTTCCCTGGTTTTTGCTTATCTAGGGCAGGAGTCTAGTCCCCATGTAGAGCCAGATGCCTGCAGCCCCTCTTTCTGAGAATCAATTTCATGGATGCTACCTGCCTGCCTTGACTGCCCAGAACTGCTGTCCCAAAGCCCATCATAGCCCTGCCTGGCTGATCATTATAGTAGAAATTCCTTGAGGAAGAGTAAAAATGGTATCTCTCATCCATCTTTCCAGCTTCCATAGTGCTTCATAAAAAGTTCCCCTGAAAACTTTTGTTATACTCAATTGTGTTAACTTGAAGAGGAATATAATTTAGTGGTTAAGAAAGCAGTTTCCAGAGCCAGACATTCTGGGTTCAAATCCCAACTCTGCCACTCTCAGCTATATGATTTTGGGCAAGTAGTGGTGTTCAGCAATACCCTTTGAGGGGGCAATAATAGTACTAACTTCCTTAAAGATTGCTTTGAAGACAAAGTGCACTTGGATCAATGGCTGGCACACAGAGAGCACTAGCTGTTTGTTCTTTTCATTAAAGAAGCAGTTAGTCATGAGTTGAGGGCATCAAGGCTACTCCTGGGGAAAGAAGACATTATTTGGCTTCATTCCTTCCCACCACCCTCTCCTTTATTCCTGTCTCCTTCCATGGAAACCTTCTTTCTCATTCCCATGTCCTTGTTGAAGTTTCTCCCATATGACCCTGCCTTCCAGGCCAGTAACATCTGCTCCAAAATGACTTTCTTGCCCCTGAATCTTCTAAACTTCTTGGTCCCAGCTACTTGTCACAGAAGGAAGAAGTCTGGTCTGAGCCACGATTTTATTCTGCAGTGTTAGTGTCTTACACCAGATTAATATTTCACCCCTCACCTCTGCAAGGATGTTTTTATATCAGTAGAGCAGACTTCAACACAATAGGTCAAGGGAGATATTTTTAGAAAGAGAATATTAGGGAACCCTGCTAGGTGCCTTTAAATTACCACCTAGGCTACTGTCCACATCAGTTACAAGCTGTCAAATGAACTATCCATTATGTGGGAGAAAGGACTAGAGTATGGTTGAAAGGGCAGTGT
The DNA here is from genome assembly GCF_049354715.1 of Callithrix jacchus. Lineage (NCBI taxonomy): Eukaryota > Metazoa > Chordata > Mammalia > Primates > Cebidae > Callithrix > Callithrix jacchus. Next base: position 40,107,778 of record NC_133524.1, on the reverse strand, counting down.
GGAAACTTCTAAGTGGACCACTTGCCCTTACTGGAACTAAGGATCCAAAGAATTTCTTCTGTCTCTGATCAGCCCGGCATTCCCAGAAATATTTCCTTTGGCAGAGCCTCTATTTGCTCCAGTACCAGAGCATGAGGGGATGCCAGTGATTGAATTCAGGTCAAGAGACTAGAAAAAGGAGACTCTGAGATCCCTTCTGGACTGTCTTGAAGCAAGCTAGTACCTGTCTCTTTCATCTCACACTCTCTCCTTCCTCCCAAAGGGAAAGCTAGTTCAAAGAAGAAAATACAAGGGCACACAGAACTTAGAATAATGCCATACCACTACTAACAGTAAGATTATGTCTTAGTTAGGGCTTCTATAACAAAATACTATAGACTAGGTGGCTTACAAACAACAGAAATTTATTTCTCATAGTTCTGGAGGCTTGGAAGTTCAAGATCTGGATGCTGCCATGGTCTTGTTATGGGGAAGCCCTGCTTCTGGGCTGAAGACAGCCAGCTGACTTTTCCTTGTATTCTCACTTAGTGGAAAGAGAATGAGATAGCTTTCTGGTCTCTTTCTTGTAGACAGGACACTAATCATATTTATGAGGGCACCACCTTCATGACCTAATTACTTATTAAAAGAATTACCTATTGATACCATCACACTGAGTTTTACAGACTTGTCAAACCAACAAAGAGAGATTTACCTATATACCATGTCTGTCAGCTGTCCCTCTGCTGTTAGATCCATCCCTGCTGTACTTTTAATGGCAAATAACTACATATCCCAGACTCCCTTACCCTTTAGCTTCCAGTTCAGTTTGACCAATGAGAGACACTGGTGGAAGATTGGAGAGCAGGAGGAAGAGAGAAGTCAGAACACTTCATTTCCCTCACTCTCAGTTTCCTATGGCATCTCTGGCAGCAGAGACATTCCAGCTCCCACACAACAACCCCTCCTTCTGTGGTCACAGCTTTCTGGGGAGTTGTCACCATGGTTTAAGCTCACCCTAGATGGCTCCAGGCCCTGAACTCTATAAGGCCATCCCTTCCCTGTGTCCTTTGAGACTTCGAGGTGGTAGCCGCTTCCCATGTTGCTGATCTCTGGATTGCCTCATGATTCTCTGTTTGGCTTTTTCTCTCTTCCAATTTGTGTGTGATCAATTCCCTGAATTAACTTGAAAGGCTTGGAGAAGTTTCTGTTTTCCTGTCTAGAGCCTGATTGATACACATACATTGTACCCATAAAACATATGTATATATGTACATACTGTTGAAAAATACAAATGTAACGTGAATGCATATCTCTTTGTATAAGCAAAAAGTTAAACATGGAGCTCATTCATGACTTTCGGTGTTGGTTTCCCTCTGTGTTTTTTCAGAAAAGTACCAACACCTTCAGTGTTGTGGCTTGCCACTGGAAGTGACACTCAGGTCACCCTCTGATCCCACAAGTGAGAACAGTGCCCTGTATAAAAGGCCACAATTAATTTTTATTGCACATACATGTGGGGAGATACCTGCTTGGCATCCATGTGAGAGTCATAACTCTCTTAAATTGATGTGTCAGCGAACTAAAACTCAATATTTTTTTCACACGGTATATTTTACAGTCAGAGGCCCTTCTCTAATCGGAATAAAGCAATTTGGCTCCCTGTCATTGCTCACTGAAAACATATGAGCTGGTTGGCATTTCTAGCAGCCCAGATTTATCAGGGTCTCTGATCTGGTGTACGGGAGGTTCAGGGCTGTGGCATAGACAAAAGCCGATTTTTTATGATAGCATTGTGCTGCACCTCTGTATAGCTAGATTTATCCCTACATCTCAGAATTATTTCTAGTGTCTTTAGTCCCAAATCTACTTCAATTTGAAAAGATTCCACACAGTTTTCATGAGGGTTGGGGGTCACTCTGTACCTTGTAAGCTTGAATTTCTATCCTATAAAAAAAAAGTCCCTGAGTTACCCTCTTCAGCACTGTGGATTCTGGGAGTTAGAGCTCTGAAATACTGAGTCTCCTGCAATTTCAGCTGTCGGCAGCATTAGAATGGGCCAAAGACAAGACTTTTGGAACCTGAAGGCCAAGTTGTCATCCACAAAGTCTTGTAAATCTATATCAGAACAGAGCCAACACTCACACAAGTGTGACTGTGCCACACCTCCCTAAGTTTCTGTTCTTTTGAGGGAACCCTTAGTCAATGACTGAAGGGTAAGGAAGAATGAAAATTCCTCTCCATTGCCTGAGGTCACCACAGAATATGAGGTGATTTACACACCAGAGCTTTCCTGTGGGATCAGGCTGAGGCCTGGACTTTCCTTGACATGGAACTCTTCTTTGGCTTCATTCCCTTCTCTATCCTGCTTCTTCCACTTTCTTAGTACCCCCACCCCCAGGGAGCACTTCATTACTAAATCACTCAAACCTGAATCTTCATCACAGGTCTGTTTTCTAGGAACTCAATCTAAGACAGTATGTTAAAAGTTTCTTATTGCAATCATGTATAGATGCTACAACATTCCTTCCAAGTGGTCATCTAGCATCTACCTACTTGCTTCTAGAGAAGGGCACTCACCACCACCAAGGACAGAAAACCCATGGTGTAGGCAACTCCATTCAGCAGAGAATTATTGAATATAAAAGCTGGGAGCAGCCTTGGAGGTCACCTAGACCAGTCTCAATTTTGATATGAGAATGTTGTTAATGCCCTGTCCCATGTTGCCTCAGCACACTTGATTTCCTAGAAGTCTTGGACAACCTTTGACAGGCAGACAGCTTTCCACTTCAAGAGTTTGCCCTTCATTTCTCTAGAATCATGAGCACAACGCAGAAATGTGGGTAAGCTGATGCCCAAGGGGAAATCTCGAATGAGATGAGTGGGGAATAGGAGTTGGTGCGCAAATGCCCCAGCCTTCCCTTCCTCCAGGGGGCTGATTCAGAGGTGTGATCCACATGTTGTTTCACCTGGCTCCCCACAGCATTGAATCTTAATTACCTTCAGCATAACCAGTGTATTAACATGCATTTATTACCTTTCCTCTCCTCTATCACTTTCCTTGTTTCCTTACTTTCATTTCTTGAGGCTACCTTGCAAATAAATGACCTATACCCAATCTTCATCTCAGCATCGGTTTTGAGGGAATTCAAACTAAGACAGGAGCCCAGAGACGCTAAAGGATTTCTGTTTCTTTCCCCTGGGAGGCTATTCCTCCCACTAAATGAACTTCTTTTCTGAAGATCCACTGAACTGGCAGAATCCATTCAATGAGAGATGATGAGCCTCAACCGCTGAAGCTCCAAGCCAAGGCTCTTGACATGATTCTATGCCATGTGCATTCATTTTGTTGAATAAACCACAGTTCAGCTTTGCTCAGTATAGCTTTACTTGAAACTTTCCTCAATATATTATTTTTTATAACTCATTTGCATAAACACATAGTATTGTATTTATGTTTATAGCATACATATTTTCTTAGGACACATTTTCTAGGCCATAAATTGGATTTCTGTGCTGGTTTATGTTATTTGTATTACTAATGAGGGGACCAGTTAGGCCTCATGATCCCCAAGTCCACACACATTAACCCACAGTGGCCATTGACAGCCCTACTAGGCTTCCCTAAGAGCTCAACGGAGAGACTTCCCAGTAAAGTTCCTTTGCTTAATGCCATGTGACTTTGACCTCAATCCCCTATGCATCCATGTGTGGAACCCCTGGATCTAGAGAGCATGGCTGAGTCATGGCAAGCCACAGGATTCCATTGCTCCTCTTCCCTAAGGCCCAGACTGAAGTCTGTCCATGCATCATCTTTTTCTCTGACCCATCCAGTTCCTGCCAGGGTTCCTTCCATGTGGAAAGGGCCACTCCTGTGACACCAGCCACAGAGGATTCTCAAAAGGTTGCATTCCAGGGAAGGTTAAAAAAAATTATGCACATGTAAAACTCATTAACCTCCTTGCTAGGCATAGTCAAAGCTCACCTACCCACACCTGGGTCCAATAATATCCTTGACCTTGACCATTTCTAGCAGTCCTCATCCTCCCCAGAGGAGAGAGAAGCCTTGAGCTCCCCCTAGAGGTTATATGTTTCCACTTACTGTTTCTTATCAAGTGTTGGGAGTTTGTGAAGAATAAAGATACTTATCTATGGAAGAACAGGCTTAGGTAGGAGCTATATATTGGTAACACACATTATAATTTCATATCTGAGTCCATCATGATTAAAAACGAAGTATGAAATACTTAATGTGTGTAGTGCTTAGCATAACCATTGTCAAGGGTCTCAGTAAATACTATCACAGTCTCACTCTTGAATAACAAAACTATGTTATTATATGTGTGATTATAAATACATAATATGGATGACTATTTAGTAAAGAACTAAAGAACATTATTGTGAATCTTGTCTCCTGCTACTAGGGATAAATGTAAATTGGGTGAGGTCATCATTGGTCAGGCACCATTTTGAGTTCAAGATGAATGAACATAGGTAGATGAGGACTGTAATACTCCCTGTGGCCACCACAAGGCTAACAAAATACCTCCATGCAAGCGATAGTGCTACGGAAACAAACCTTGCACACTCATATTATTTTTTTCTGGGTACCTGGTAAGAACCTTTATTATCAATATGGCCTATAACACTTTCCAATCTGAGTGTAGAAGTCTGAACTTCAAGCTCCAGCTCAACCACTAAATAGCTGATTAACCTAATGAAATTTGCTTAATGTCTCTGAACCAGAAATTCCCTAATGGTGATGTGGAGCTAATGGTAATGGCTCTGTCTTATAAGGTGGCTATTGAGTATCACATGCAAGAATGTATAGAACTGGCAATCATGACCCATTTGTGCCCATCAGTGAATAGGCCATTTTTACAGAGGAGTGACAATAAGTATACAGATATGAAGACTGACTTGAGGTATGAGGGGAAGAGTGGCCATAGGACATGTTTTCCTTACTTAGCTTGAGATTTGTTTTTGAGCAAAATATAATATAGGCTTCCATAGATAGATAGATAACAGGCAAATAAGATACATGACTAATAGACAGATGATAGGTAACATTAGAGTGTAAGATCCATATGGACATGAATTTGCTTCCTTTGATCACTGCTGTAACTATGCACTTAACACAGAGCAGTTAATTAACAAGTATTTATTAAAGTAATTGATTTGCTATTTTTTATGTGCTTGTCTTTCCAGTTCATACAGCTGGGAAGACAATCCCTAAAGGAGATCCCTTGTGTTTTTTAAAAGGTAAGTGAAGGCAGCCTGTGTAAAACTTGTGCCAGGTGCTGTCTGAACAAGTGTTCAGCTGTGAGCACAGGGTGGTGCCCAGGTCCTAGAACTGAGAATAAAGAAGAGACCTCAGAGCAGAGAAACTTCAGCAGCACATTTTTTTTTTCTTTTTTTGCACTGCTGGAGTGGAGGGTGAGACTTCAGACACTAGAGCACAGGAATGTCCAGGGTAAGATGGGGACTCAGAATGAGTGAACCTGGTGAAGCTAAGTGGGTCTCCAACAAGTCCATCATCAGTATACACTCTGGGTGCCCTATTATAAGGGTCTAGAGAAAAGAAGTGCCTGGATCAACTTTGCCCCAAACCAAGTAGATGCTAGAGCCTGCGGGTTTGCTACTCAGAAAAAGTCTCCTGAAATCAGAATGATCTACTCAGAAGAACACTGGAGAAAGGGAAGCAACCTGACACTGTAAAATTTTTACTGCAGATGAGCAAGGAGGCTGGAGAAATGATCCTCATTTCCTGACACCAGATTGGAGGGGGCTCAAGGGTCATGGGAGGAGAGGAAGTAGAGATGGCAGGTGTAGACAAAAGCAATTTTACTGTAAAGATGGGGAGGAGAATGAATGGTAGCTGGAGAGATGTGTGCACCAGGAAGGTTTTAAAACTATTTTTAATGGCAGGTATTATAGCATGTTTTTATGGTGATGGAAATAATCCAGTGGAGAGAGAGAAATGGAAGGAGCAGGAGAGAGAAGAGATAATTGCAAGACCAATGCCTTGAATAAGCAATAGAAGATGGGATCCAGTTCACACTTGGTGGGGCTGACCTGGCACAAAATAACACAAAGTTTATCCATTTTATGGGAGGAAGAGCAGAGTTTGTGAATATAGATTTGGGTAGGTAGGCAGATGGTGTGGCAGAACGGAAGAAAGTTCTCCTCTGATTGCTTCTATCTTCGGGAAATAGGGAAGAAGGTCATCGGCTGACAAGAAGGAAGGGGGAGGAATTGCTGGAGGTTTGAGTAAAGGTGAAAAAGTATGAAATAGTCATCTCAGAGAATGAGGAAGGAGAATTGACTGGGGAAATGGGATAAGATTGCTTGGCTGCACTGAGGTCCCACTTGAGGCCTGCCACTGTAAATTTCAAGTGAGACCAGTCAGCAATGGTTGAATGTTTTTCACCAGCCACATTTAGCTGCTTAGAAGCTGGGTTTAAAGAGGTGGCAGGCTGGAATTAAGCAAGGCTGAGCTTGCTTATCAAGGGCAAGCAAAATAATGGAATTGAGAGAATGTACAAGGAATTGAAAGTATGTTCAAGAAGTGGTTATGGGAATGGGCTGTGGACTCTAAGGTGAAAAAGGAGAAGAAGGAGAGAGTAAACGAGGTAAGATGCAGTGAAATGTTGATGCAATGACAGGACTGGGGACCTAAAGATCCTCCAAGATTGATTGGCTCCAGATCACTAGAGAAAGAGATATGGGATGATACAAGGTGGGAATATGGGAAGCCAGAAGCTAAGGTTTAGGAATGGAGCAGTTTTGTTCATGCGACCTTGGCAATGAGTAGCTGAGATGGAGGTGATGAAGACCACACAAAGTGAGCATGTCAAGGCAATGAGAGGTCACAATGTTGGAAGTGCTCTCTAGGTGTATGTTGAAATGGCGAAGAGTTAAGAAAGTTGTAGTGGTGGGGAGAAAGATACTGGTCCTGGTGATAAAATCCAGCAAAAAGTGGTGGTGTTGTGTGTCTGATGGAAGATGATTACAACAGGGAGACTTTGGTAGTCACAAGAATGTCCTTCTCAGACCTCTGACTGTTAGGAGTATAACTGACCTGTGGCTGCACTCTGAAATCCATTACCACATGGAAGCCATGCCCTCCACCAGCTGCTGTCAGCCATGAGAGCACAGCAGGGATACTGAGGCAGGCACATCCATCAGAGATGTAGGACTCCTCTGATCTGCCCCTTTGGCCCAAGGACTCCTCATTAGCTTTGCCAAAACTTTCTTAGATATGCACTAAATTCAGACTTTACCAACCACCCTTCCTTCTACAGAATTAGACTTGCATCATGTGCTGAAGGCTCTCTCTACTTCCTCTCCAGTTTTTCCCCTCAAAGGTAGTTTCTCCACTAAATCTCTTGCATGTCTGATCTTGTCTTGGTGTCAACTTTTCAAATGATCTGAGCTAGCAGAGAGAGGATATGGGGAGTGTATTGGTCCATTTTGTGTTGCTATAAAGGAATACCTGAGACTGGATAATTTATAGAGAAAAGAGATGTATTTGGCTCATGGTTCTGCAGGCTGTATAAGCATGGTGCCAGCATCTTCTTGGCTTCTGGTGAGGCTTTAGGGAGATTACAATCATGTCAGAAGGTGATGAAGAGCCAGCACATCACATGGTTAGAGGAAGCTAGAGAGAGAGAGAAGAGGTGAGCTGCCAGGCTCCTTTAAACAATCACATCTTTCATGAGCTCATACAGAGAGAACTCACTCATTATTGTGATGACAGCACCAAATAATTCATGAGAGATCCACCCTCATGATCCAAACAGCTCCCACTAGGTCCAACTCCAATGTGACATTGGAGGTCACATTTCAACATCTAAACCATATCATAGAATGTGATCTATAAGAATTGCTTCCAGGAATCTGAGTGCTTTAGGGATAAAGGAGGGACAAAATAACCTGCAAGTAAAATCTTTATCCCTTCTCCAGGCCCAGGATTCATGGGCTTTGTGTGTGACAGGTGGTAAGAAAATACCACTTCGTGTAAGGGTTGAATGGGAGGTAGTGTTTCTGGGATTGAGACATAATTCAGGTAGGCAAAAAGTGAAAGGAACATTCTGCCAATCCCTGATCTGACTACCTAGCCTGGTGATACCAATGGTGCCCTGATAAGTTTCTGTAACCCTAGCTCAGACTTATGGCATATGCAAGAGATGCAGCTGGACGGCATGATTCTCAAACGGTCAGCCTACATGTACAGTCAATTATCCCTCCTCCCCAGGGCTCATCTGTCTATCAAGCCCAACTATCACCACCCTAAGAGAGTTTGCTTTTCTAATATGGGATGGAAACACTCAATCTTTTGGCTTTAGGAGACCTGCCCTGTTTCTCTCTCCCTGAACCTCATCTCCCAGAGCCTAGACTCCATGCTGGATCCCGTTACTCCTTAGCAATAAAACTTCTTCACGAAGAGCTCAATCTTTGATCTTTATTTTATTTTCCTTTAAGTTTAGTGAAGAGCTTGAGAATATAAATTTTTATGTGGATAAAGATCACATGTTCCAGAGGGCAGAGTTGAAGTGTCCACAAGGTTGGAGGGGCAAGTTGGAATTGGGAGACCAAGTCAGCTTGGGGAACATTCAGAGCCATTTGAGAAGAGGGATTTTAGAGAAATATGAAGGAATAGGACAGTGGGTAGTGGCCAAGATAAATCAGGATGTGAGGCATGATGGGACAAGTACACATGGTCTCCTGGGAAGGAGTAGATGATTAGTAGTTGCAATTGTGGTTCTGTTCCTGGGACCCATATGGGTGTGTGATAGAAGGACAAGGGGTAAGAATTTCAGGTGCCCACAGAACTCTGGAAAGCCCTCTTCAGGTTTATTTTGGGCCTTGTCAAGGTCAATGGAGGGGCAGCCCTGGCAAGAACATGCTGAACACTGCAGGCCTTGCCTATACAGTGTTCGACAAACATTTGTTAGAGATCTACTATGTCACTGACTAAACTAGGTGCTAGGGACATATCAGAATAAGACAACATCTCAACCTTCAGGGATCTTAAAAAGCAAAGACAGTAACACAAAAAAAATAAATAAGCTAGAATAATAAAGTACATTGTTGTAATAGTCTTCTTGTGGGACAAGAATGAACACATGCATGGGGGCTCTTAAGTCAATATTGAAACCTCTGATCTGACCCGTCCACCACCAGGCATTGTAGGGATTGAAGTAACATGTGCAATGCCAGTCCCCATGACTGCGCCAATATCACTTGCTGCCAGCCATCCCTGTCACCTTTTCTTCCAAATATGAAGACATCTGCTTGCCATTCACTGCTGTACTTTCTGAGGCCCATGTCCTTCAGGCCTGGCTCCCCTCCTCTTGCCTGCTGCTTGTGCCTATGACTATTGCTGCCAGCGCTTCCTCCCATCCTGTACACAAATGACTGCTGTGATCTGAATGTTTATGTCTTCTAAAAATCACCCATTGAAACCTAGCTCACAGGGTGATGGCATTAAGAGGTAGGGCTTTTGGTAGGTCATTAGGTCATGAGGTTGGAGCCCTTCTGAATGGGATTAGTACCCTTATAAAAGAGGCTCCAGGGAGTTCATTCTCCCCTTCCATCATGTGAGGATGCAGCAATAAGTCACCATCTTTGAGGTATGGGCCCTTACCCGATGCTGAATCTGCCTGAACTTTGATCTTGGACTTCTCAACCTGCAGAACTGTGAGAAATAATGTCTGCTGTTCATAAGTCACTCGGTTTATGGTATTTTGTTATAGCAGTCTGAATGGACTTACACAATGACATTCCTCTCATTAAGAGACATCTGTTTCTTCTCCCCTTGAATCTAGACTGGCCTGTGACTTGCTTTGCCCACCAAAATGCAGTGGAAGTAATACCATGCCACCTCCAAGCCTAGGCCTTAAGAGACCTGGCAGCTTCTGCTGTTACTCTCTTGCTGCCTGCCTTTTTTTGGAGACATAGTCTTGCTCTGTCACCTAAGGTGGAGTGCAGTGGCACAATCCCAGCTCACTGCAGCCTTGACCTTCTGAGCTCAAATGATACTCCCACTTCAGCCTGCTCTTGAGTAGCTGCAACGACATGTATGCACCACCACATCCAGCTAATTATTATTATTATTTTTGTAGATACAGGGTCTCACTATGTTACCCAGGCTCATCTTGAACTTCTGGGCTCAAGCAATCCTTTCATCTGGGCCTCCTAAAGTGCTGGGATTATAGGCATGAGTTGCTACTTTGACTCACTATGTAAAGAAGCCCAAGCCACCTACTTAGAAAGAGGGACTAAGAAAAGAAACCAAGTGGAGGAGGACTGACATGCCCAAGGGTCCAGACAAATAAGTGAGGTCATCTTGAACTTTCCAGCCTAGCTGAGTGAGCCTAGCCAATAGCAATTGGAGTAGAGACAAGCTATCCCTCCCAAGTCTTACCTGCAGGCAAACTCAATCAGGGTTCCGTTCTCTCTCCTGCTTATGCTTTAGTGTAGTGGCCCCATGCTCATTAATCAGGAGTGATGAAAATTAACTAGCTATTCACAGGCCTCATTTCCTCTTCTTTCTGGGCATACAACTATATTTCTCAGGATTTCTTGGAGTTAGGTGAAGCCATGTGACTAAATTCTAGGCAGTGGACCAGGAGGGAAGTGATGCTTGTCACTCTCAGACCTGGCCCCTAACGACAGGGACTTTCTCAGCTGTTTTCCCTAATCCTAGCTTGATGTAGATTAGTGACCTTGGAAGACTTGTGCTGAAAATGGTGAAGCCATATAGAGTTTGTATCTCTGAATTCACTTAAAGAGAAATCTCTCAAGAATCAGAGATACCTGTTTTGGGATGTTAAGTGAGCCAGAAATAATCTAACATGTTTGAGTATTACACATGTTGAGGTTTGTTTCTTACAATAGTTAGCATAATCTCCATCAACAAATCAGTTATTTCTGATATAAACAAGGCATTTTTAGGATCCTTAAATTTGGAACTGAAAGATAGAAAGTTATTGGATAATAACTCTCTATGCACAATATGGAAAACATTTAAGCTGAAATAACTAAGCAGTTAAATTAAGTAAACTCATTTGGTCTGGGCAGCGCTGGACCAGGGTAGCCTCAAATACCATCCTCCTCCTCCTTTTCTAGTTTTCCCTGTCAGAGCCACCAGCAGATAAAGGGCAGCCCAGGTCTGTAAAGGCCCTGATAGCTGCAGAAAATATGTCCTTCAATCCAGAGAGTCTTGGCATTCTGTCATCCTGGGGGCCCAACCATCTCCTCCTTGATTTATCTTTGATGCTGATTAGACCTGGTGCCCAGATTAGCTCGCAAAGCCTCTGGGTCATTGTGTTGACTCTTCTTCCTCCAGGCACTTGAATCAGCCAGCAGAATTGGAATCCTTCCCAGGACTCCATGTTTATTTTTGGTTTGTTGTTTTATTATTTCCTCTCCCTTCACCCAGACCAAAAACTTATACTAAACCCAAGGTTATCTGTTTGGGATTATAATATCCTGTCTGCCTTTTGCAAATCCCTATCCTTCCCTGGGAATGGGATCTTTTTTTGTATCCCCAGCTCAATTGTTGGGGTCTTCATTAATGACAGATGTTCATTAATGACATCCTCTCCCAACCCCTAAGGATTTAGCCAACTTCTGAATTTGAGATGCACCTGAAAAATTCTTGAAGTAAGACAAGGCTACAGCAACTAGTGGACACTACCTGGGCCTTCTGAATGGCTTTTTCTGGGCAGCTAGTTATTTCCTCAAGTATACTTTTCACCACTTTCTGTGGGCCTTGTGCTGCAGAGTGACTCATGACTGCATACCTGAGTCTACACAAGTCCTGCCACTGCGCTAGTGTCTGAGTCTCTTTCTGCTGTCTCCAGCATTGTTCCATGCTTTCCACATTGTCCTTATCCATTCCCATGAACTCACCTGGCAGTTATCTCATGTAGTGTCTTCATTTTGTTATGTCTTGTAACAGTCACTTCTGGTGTCTCTATTCACATCTCCTCCCCAAGCTCACCAGTAAGGTTCCCTGTGGACCTTATTGTCAGGTCCCATGTACATACACTGTGAATCCAACTGCTTTTCAACTCAAGCATCTGCAACTCTCTGCTTCTCTCAGGGATTCCAGTAGCACTAACAGAGCCCAAGCAAGGACAGCCCAGAGGAATTAGGATTTGTTATCTCCACGCAGCCACTGTCAAGCAAAGGGGAATCAGAGTCAGTAGACTACATACTCCAGGAGCTTCCTCAGTAGGCCATTTCTAATGGGTAATGTACTGGATTTAACGATGGCCCCCCAAAAGACATGTCCACCTGGAACCTATAAATGCAAACTTATTTAGTAAAAGGGTCTTTGTAGTTTTAATTCAGTTGTGGATCTTGAGATGAGATGATCTTTACTAAAGAAGAGAAGGAGAGAAGACACAGAAAAGAAAGTGATGTGAAGACAGAGGTGAAGATTGAAGTGACGCAGTTACAAGCTAAAGAATGCCAAGGGATACTGGCAGCCACCAGAAGCTTCTGAAGGTAGTCTTGGAATGAAGTAGTCAATTCTGCCAACAATTTGATTTAAGACTTCTGGCCTCAAGAACCGGGAGAGAATAAATCTCTGTTGTTTTCACCTGTCAAGTTTGTGCTTATTTCTTATGGCAGCCCGAGTGAATGAATCCATATATTCTATACAGTTTCTCAGAGGGTTCCTAGAAGTTTGAGCCCCAGTTGCTCACAGGGATCTTAAACTTATTAACATACCTTTTATTGGCGTCTTCTTCCTGTCTTATTTTTCCCACTCCCTTATTTGAGTTATGTGGAATCTGCATCCTCATGTTAAGGTCTGCTTTTGGGAGAACCAAAAATAAGGCATGTGCATTGTAGGGAATACTTCCACCAGGAACTCAAAACCTGACCATTAATAGGATTTGCTGCCCTCTCTAAAAACCCATGGATGCTCTATCATCGGGTAACTCACTTTGCTCTTCTTCTCCTTTCGCCTCCTCCTCTTCCTCTTTTCCTTCTTCTTTCATGTATGTTTAGTTTCTTTCAGTTGGTCATTTTTGTTTCATTCACTCCTGCTATCTGACTGGAGAAAGGACTCATCTAACCTTTAGAAAACCAAAAAATTGGGACAGGAAAGATTTGGCTTCTAGAAATGTTCTGAAAAATGCCACTTCCTCAGGAAACAATGAAACAAACAACCTTACCTATTTTCTATGATACTTCCAGTTCCTTTACCCCCAAAGCACCTCAGAGATACAATGGTTCAAAAGCACTTCATGATCTCAGCACTTTAGGCTTTTAAGCTTGAACTGCTTATTCCATCAAGGTCACACTGGGGCCTCCCCAAACCATGTGTCCTTCCCTCTGGGTCTATTTGACCTTTGGATTCCAGCCATGTCCACCACTGGCCCAGCCTGCTACTGACAGCGTCATGGGTGGTACAAATGTGTTTGTTCCTCTTCATGCATCTAAAACGGTCTTTGAGCACACTCTAAAGCAGTAGAATTTGGGTTTTAGTTGCTGACCTGCATTATTTGAGCTGCTTGCTCTTCTCTGTCAGAACTCATTGTAGATATTTAAAGTGAACTGTTAGTTTCAGATAAAAGTGCAGGAAAGTTTATAGTTGGAGAGTAGTCCAAACTCTATTAATTTATCACCTGCTATCTATTGTATAGTTCAGGTAAGAAATATGTATTTTCCCTGCTTTTATTTTGATTTGTCTCCAATTTAATTCAAAAGTTTCAAGTAACTCATCCACTCTCACGTCATTTTGTTTTCCCACATGTGGAATCTTTGATTCTTGGATGGAGTGGAAAAAGACTTAGGTGAAAATTTAAAGGGAGCTTCTGCTCGGATGTTTAAAAGTTAAAGCTAGAAGGGATCTTGAAGAGAACCTAATCCAATCACCTTCTTTAAGAAAAAACAATTGGGGATCTTGCTATGAGACCAGGCTGGTCTCAAACTCCTGGGCTCAAGTGATCCTCCTGCCTCAGCCTCCCAAGTAGCTGGGACTACAGGTGTGAGCCACCATGTGCAGCCCAAACACCTTATTTTACAGGAAAATTGAGACTCAGAGGAGGTGAAATTACTTCCCCTAGGTCAAATGACTAAACGTAGAGTGAGTTTCAGAACTCGAAGGAGAGATGCAATCCTATGGGCCACAGTGCTTTCATGACCAAGTAGGCTGGGGCCTGAAAACCAATGCTCTCTCAATATCTCCAACTGACCAGGCTGAGGTTGCTGTCTGTTGTCTACATCAGCCTTATTACTTTCTCTTCCAACTGTGCTTTAAACATCTCTTCTTGTCTTCTCATTTCTTAATAGAGTAGCTATTAAATTCAATAGGGGGCTTACTTTCTTTGTCTGTAAGTTTTCTCTGTAAAACATGAAGGAGTCAAATTTTTCTTTCAAATCCAGCATTAGGTAAACCTACCATTAACCAAACATCTTTCCTTAGAATTGCCCAGAACGTTTTCGCTATTTTTTGCCCAATGTGAGGACAATGACTCACACTGGATATTCTATTACCAATGCCTCTGTTCACACTGAGGCCAGAGCAGAGGTTTTCTTCTAGCGTAAAATAGGGAGGTACCATCCATTTGTTAAAATGAAATAAATGTTCTCTGTAGCTTGGGCTCCTGGCCAGTAGACAAGCCAAATAAATGTGGAATTGCTCTTTTTTTCTCCAATTCTATGGTTTCAGACAGAATACAATATCTATCCATTGTCTAACACAGCCCATTAGCCACCTGGCTGACAGAAAATAATCTTAAATGGACACTTTGAAGATGGGTCAGCCCACGGCTTTTTTCTCATAGGTTTCAATCTTAATAGAAAACTATACTTAGCACTTAGAGAACCTTGTCAGTCAAAGTCAGGGACTGTACAGCGTCACAATCTCTTTTTGCTAAGAGGAAAAGTAGCACTTGAATATTGTTATTTGTATTATCATTATTAATGTTATTTTTGAGAACACAGTAAGATGTCAATTTAATTCTTTTAGTATTAACTAGTTTTTAAAATTAAAAGCCCATAAAAATTACCAACTGTACAACTTTTCAGCTTCACTTCTCTCATCTATAAAAAGTGTACAATAATAGTCATCTGGCAGAGTTGTGAGGGTTAAACAAGAAAGAATCCATACAATAATTACCTGATACAGAATCAGTGTTTCTTAAGGGTAAAACATTTTTTTTCCTCTTAGCCATATAATCTTTCTGAAGGTCAATTTTGCCCTCTTCCCACAAAGCTCAAGGATGCCCCCTAGATAACCACAACAGGCAACCCAGTGCTTTTCTCATGACAGGATGACAGTAAATTTTGTTGAAAAAATGGAAATGGAGCTTGATGTGACATCCTTCCCTATGACTGAGCTATAGAACTCTGTCTCTATTGAAGGTCATTGGCCCATACAGAAAAATCAATCAAAGGTTCTGACCTGCAATGTAAATTAGCATTCTTTTAGAGAAAACCACAGGAACGGTTGAACTCACATCATTTCAAAAATCAAGAAAAGGTAGTCATGCTCCCAGTATGGCTGAATAAGCTCCTAAGCTCCTACTGGATTAACTCTGCCATAGATAATAGCTACATGGTCTGAACAAAATACAACAAGAAAACTACCTGAAGGGTCTGGAAGGCAGCAAAAATAAGCAAATCCTGCCATGGAGTCAACTTTGGGAAGCAGGGGAAATAATTGGATGAGCTTCTGATTTTTACAGTTTTTAGTCTGAGATTAGATGATAGTAGCATTTAGTCTGAGATTAGACAATAGATAATGCTGAAAGGGGCTGCTGAAACTCCTGTAGAAAATTCAGTCTTCCCAACATGAATGGTTCAGGGCAATCCAAACCCATAGTCATTAGAAAATGAGGCCAAGTGTATATACTTGGTCAAAATCTCCATCTGACCCTTGAATCACATGTACAGGGAAGACTCAAAGTATCCCAGGTAGAGACAAAAGAATTACACTAAGATATGAGTTAGCACCTAAAATACTTGGCAGTTTCAGTACAACCAGTTTGTCTTCTTAAAAAGAAAAATAATCTTTGGAGGAATATAACAGAGAGCAGAGTCCCCATAACATTCACAATGTCCAGTATACAATCCAAAATATTCAATATCTGAAGATCCAGAAAAATGTTAATTATTCTCAAAGGAAAAGACAATCAATTAATTATATCCCCAAGACAACCCAGATATTGGAATTAACAAACAAGGATTTTAAAGTAGTTATTATTATAACTATGCTAAATGACTTAAAGAAAAATATGCTTGTGATAAATGAAAAGATAGAAAATTCTAACACATAAACTAAAAACAAATAAGAATACTATGATTAAAATGTATAATATCTGAAACAAAATTTTGTTGACCAACTCTTTAGGAATATATTTCCTTTATATTATGTTATTTAAAGAGAAGGTAGAGTGAGGAAACAGAGAAAGAAACAAGAAGCAGAGCAGGAGGGGATGCTAAAAGAAAAGCTGGGGAAAAAATAGAAAAAGAGCTAAGACCAAGGCAGCTTTCAGAAAAAAAAAAAGATACAGAAGAAATGGAGAGAAGGAATAGATTGAGGCTGAGGGAGCAAAACATAGGAAGAGAGACTTGAGAAGAAAAGTTCATAAAATCTTCAGGCTTATGAACTACTTTTGTTTAAGTCACTGTTCATTTGGCATGAACTGGAGAGGTTTATGAAAGACCTGAATATATGACTTCTAATCACCTTTAAAATGGCCTTTTAAAATGTCAGTTATGGCTTAATAAATTGTTAATCAAACTTAAAGGAGATGCCACTCTTAATTATTTCCCTGGCTTCAATGGTGGAACCTTAAGTCATAGTCCCCTGAACAGAGGTTAGATTCTTCATCTTCACACCACACAAACCCCAGAGCACCTTGGGTCACATTTATCACCTGTGACAACTGTTTGGCTGAGGAAATTCCAGCAAGACGGGTCCTCAGAAATGACTTCCTCTCAATACTGTGAGTGGGGTTGGTAAGGGGGTGCCTGTCTAAGGGTTGTTAGAGTAGCTTGAGAGCCTGAGAGGAAAGCACTATCTAATCTAAAATCAACTGAGAACTTGCACATTTTCTGTGCTCCAACTCCCTTGGCAAAAAGCTGGCTGCCAACTAAGCCTGTCAGGGGCAATTTACAGTTTAATTGAGGATTCTGGTTAATAGACAAACCCTTAAATTTTTAATGATAATATTTCATAATGCTAGAATTTCAGAATAAAAGATAATTTTGATTGGGAGGTAAAGGCTTCTCAGACAGCATGGACCCTGTCTCCTGAAGACCAAGCTGGAAAATGACCAAGTGACCCCAAACCATTGATAAACCACTGTCCAGCTGTGGGCTCTTAGTTCACATACAATGAGAACCAACTGAGCAATTTCTAACTCTTCTATACTAGTGTCACTTTTCAGATTCAGAATCACATATCAGATTGACATTGCTGTATTTTTTATTTTCCATTTGATTAAGCTTTTAATCGTCACCAAATATGACTACTTTCATACTTATGTCCTTATATGGCAATAATGGTCTTTCTTCCTAAATTGGATGTGTTATTTCTGTAAAATGTTTTTGATCACAAGCCATTCCTTATTTGCTTTGAGAAGTGATAAGAATTAGTTCGTAATATCACTGATGAGGGAAAACGTTAATGGGAATTTTAGCATCATACAACATCAACGAAAATGAAGGGAGCTTGCTAGTCTACATTTATTCGCTGAACTGCATTTTCTCAGAGCCATGAATTCAGGAAAGGTTGCATGATAAAGAGAGAATACAATAACAGTTGGCTTTGAAATAAAAGCTCTTTGTGTACAAAGCAGATGCAGATCTGTAAACAATGCAAGCTTCTTTCAATAGATGTCCTAAATGAATTTAGGCTGTGCTTTGCTTCGTTTTTCAACAGAAGCAATTTTAGCATTTTGAGGAAATTCATTACTTTCATCAATAAGAATAGACTGAGTTATGGGGTACATGAAATTCTGCTAAATACTCAAGATATTGAGCTTTTTGTGGAAAAAAAAGAATATTAAGAATTTAAGACTATTAAGTGCCATCTTAATATTATTGGATCAATCAGTCAAAAAAATTTTAATGAAAACTCACTATATTTTAAGCTGTATGGATATATGTATCCATACAGCTTATATATATATATATATCCGTATGGATATATATATATATATAAGACCTCGATTGTCAGACAAGCTGTTCCAAAGCTCTACTTTGTTGTCAAAGTAGATACAGGAGCAAGTTTTGAATGTGGAGTTGACACCGCTCTTTCTTCTAGGACCTATCTGAGCAGTTTCCCACCCACTTTTTAAAGACAGATTTATTGAGATATAATTTACACATCATTCTGTATTTACAGTTGTGTAACTACTACTATTATCTAATTTTACAACATTTTTGTTATACCAGAAAGAAGTCCCATACCCACTAGCAGTTGCTCCCCATTCTTCATTCCTTTCAACCCCTGGCAAACATTGATCTACCTTCTGTTTCTACAGATTTGTCTGTTCCAGCCTTTTCACATAAATGGAATTATATAAGATGTAGCTTTCTGTGTTTGGCTTCTTTCCTTTAGCATAAGATGTTCAAGGTTCACACATGTTGTAGCAGGTATCAGTACTTCATTCCTTTTTATGACTGAATAATATTCCATTGTATAAATGCACATTTTGTTTATCCATTAATCAGTTCATGGACATTTGAGTTGTTTATATCTTTTGGCTACTATGAATAATGGTGCTGCTATGAACACCTGAGTACAAGTTTTTGCATGAATATGTGTTTTCATGTCTCTTGGATAGGCACACAGGAGTGGAATTACTGGGTCATATTGTAACTTCATATTGAACATTTTGAGGAATTTCCAAACCGTTTTTCCAAAGTAACAACATTTTAGTTCCCATCAGCTCTATACGAGGGTTCCAGTACCTCCACAACCTCACCAACCTTTATTATTATCTGTCTTTTTGGTTAGTGCCATCTTATTGAATCTGACATATTATCTCATTGTGGTCCCCCTCCACTTTTAAGTGTCATTACTATAAATATTCCTGGGCCATCAGTTCCAAAAAGGCTTTTACCTTCACTGTGTCCTTGAGTGCACCTCTTCCCTTATATCTGGTAGCAAATCTGATGAAGAAATTATTCATTTGTTCATTCATATAATATTTACTGAACATTGGCTGTGCAAGACACTGGTGATAAAACAAGAGAAATACAATCCCAGTCCTCATAAAGCTCAGTCAACAGAGCAGATGGGTATTTATACAAGGGATACATTATGATATGGTGAGTATCTGGAGGAAAAATCCAGAGTCCCTATTGTGCACCAATAGAGGATGGCAGGAATGAGGATAGAGTAATGAAGTGTGTGGGAAGATCATGAAAGGCCCTATGAGTCAGGTTAAGAAGTTTGGACTTTAAGAGCATGTGTAAGAATAAAAGTTTATCCAGACAGAGAAATCACTTGACCAAATTTGATGGAAGCAGAAATCTAGAGGATAGAGAACCACATAATGGCAAGTGTGACCAGCCCTATGGTAAGTTAGTTCCTACAGCAGAAGGAATTCTTACAAGTCTCTGGGTGGACCCTTGCGAAACTGATCTTGTATTCTTGGCCTCATGGCTGAGACTCCTAATTTTCACACAAATCCAATTAATAACCTCTTCCCCTTTATGCAAGGCAATGGTTCTTAAAATGTGGGCCCTGGATCAGCATCATCAGTATTATCTGGGAACTTGTTGGAAATACAAATTCTTGGGCTTTACTCCAGATCTACTACATCAGAAATTCTGCCGGTGGGCCTAGCAATTCATACTTCAACAAATCTTCCAAGGGAATTCTTATATACCTTCAAGTTTGAGAACCATTAAAACAACTTCAGCAGGTTTCCCTTTTTTGCAACTATTTTATTATTACAGGACAGAGTAGTTCCATTCAAGGAGATTCTACAAGGTGATACATATTTAGTTGTCTAATGGCTTAGATAGGGGTCTGCAAACTATTGCCCATAGGCCAAATCATATCAGCCCCCTATTTTTGCAAATAAAGTTTTATTGGAACACAACCATATCCTTTTGTTTAAATATTGTCTCTGGCTGCTTTTGCATTGCAATAACAGAGTTTAGTAGTGATACAGAGACTATATAACCCACAAAGTGGAAAACATCGAACCTTTATTGAAAAAGTTTGCTAACCCCTGGCCTAGACTAGTTGCATGGTACAGGAACATTCCAATGAGTGAAATATCAGAGTCCAAGTCATAAAATAAAATACAAACACATGTGATAATAAAATATAGTATCTCCAAATATGACACTAGAAGACACCTTGCTTGGTGAGCAGAAGCAGTTTGACCATATTAAACTTCACAAAGATCTCAATAAAGTCAAGACCAGGGAATTTCAAACTTAAAGGGACCTTCTAGCTCATTAAAACTCCCTCTCCATCATGATTCAGAGGTGTGAATTCGAGGTAGAACTTAGAATTGTGCATGTTTACACAGTGCCCTGTGTCAGAAGAATCTGACACAGGCGGTTCCTGAGTACTTGTAGATGAGCACTGGACTGGAGGCTGGTCAAAGGACTTTAAACACAGAGTACCATGAAGCTGCACAATCTTGCCCACAAAGCATGCATTGCTTTCTGAAGCTCACTTGTCTTTTCTCATCCACGTAGGACCCAGGAAAAAGAAGAAATCCTTCTTTGATTTCTGTTTTATTTTATTTCTTACTTTTTTCTGACCTTTAAAACCCACCTCCCAGCATCATACATCAGATGTCTGGATACTGCCAAGCCTAAGGCAAAGGAGAGGCTAAGCTTTCTCTTACATGCCTAAGGCTCCTCCTTGAGTTCTGGGTCCCTATCTAAGGACTCACCCTTCTGGGAATGACCTTGGATTTCAGAAAAGATTATCCTTCTTGCCCATGAAGATGTCTTACTTTGCTGATATCAAATGATGATACTTAACAGAATACAATATAATAACTGAGGCATTCACTCAAAGGAAACTGACATACAGCATAAGCATAAGGGTCATCTGCTTATGAGGTCATGGCATCTGGACATTATTATCAGAGAGTTGATCGGATGTGACACGCAGCCAACTCAGTTCTACTACAGGACAGCATGGGCTCCTTTGTGACTGATATGTCCACACTCTTCAGATCTAGCATTGTAATTCTCTTTTTACTTGTCCTAGACTGTAAGTTTCTTGAGGTCAACTGTGTCTCCTTTATCCTTGTATTCCCAACACAGTGTTTATCTTATAGCAGTCTTTCAACAAATATTTAATAAATAAACAAGTAACTGCATAGATGGTTTACTAAGTCATGTTATTCTGTTAAGCCCAAGGGTGAATATGGTAGTGCTTTCTTTCTCCTGTTTAAAAATCTCATTGCATTAACTAAAGCATTCCATCAGTATAAATAAATTTGTCAAGGTGATTGTTACAGCAGGATTTTCATATAATTTTTTTCTAGTAAACAAGTCTTGGGAAACCCATAAGCAGTGTAGACTTTTAAATCCAATTTCAAGCCCAGCCTATTGAAGGCATCTACTTCATGTCCTAAATCTGGATGGCCCCAAAGTGTTGTTCTAATATCTTCAGTGAAAGATAAATAAGGAAGGGCAAAATATTTCAACTGACAACTTACTTACATTCTAATTGCCTCACCAACTCAGAATTTGGTTCATTTATCAAGTTTTCTCATTTGAAGTTTGCTGCATAATTTCCCTTTTCTGAATGAATCTTACTTCGTGAAACACTTCACTGTGAATCTTAGTTTGAGTTTAGTGACTTTGGAATCATTGGCAGATAGACCAGTCATGGCTTCTAATAAGAATAAATTCTAATAGAAAAAAAAAGATTCCTGAAAACGGAGGAGGGAGAGGGAAGGGGGCAGAAAGAGATAATTTGTCTCCAAGTTGCAAGCACAATCGGTGAGTGAAAATATGTCTATGCATGAAAACACTCCTTCCACATGACTTAACATAACAGATCATGCAGTTTAGTGTAAAGGTGGCCTCAGCAGTATGTGGAAAATCAGGGGTCTCACCCTACCATCACCGCTCCTTTGTTATGTGTATAATCTCAGGTACATTGCATCAGCTCTCAGGGGTACCAGTTTTCCCATATGATGACCTGAAGGAGTTCAAAGTTCTTTTCAGGGGTGTACTATATACTCCAATTATGGCTGCTGCCCTGCCTGTGGCCCATTCAAAGACAAGCCCATTCATGGCCAGGAGTAGGACCCTGACACAAGGCAGCCAATACGTGATCTGACATGGCCTGGCTTTAAGAGACAAATTCAGCTGATTATATTTCTCCCTCTATTAACTATAAACACAGGAAATACCAAGAGAAGGGATCTATTTGCAAGGGGAGCTAAAACTGAGAAGTCATTAGGTAAAGAGAAGTCACATATGACAATATGGGCCCTATGCAAGTCAATGTGATGAGCAGGAAGTATGAGCAAGCAGAAGCTGCAAGGTAGGGATTAGTAGATGACGAGAAAGTCTGCAGAGGGAGGCAGTGAAACTGAGATGGGAGTTTGTTGAACCCCAAAAATCTTGCTCTTAAGGGTTATATACTCACTAGCTTTGAACCTTCTATCCATTTTGAATTTCCCAAGGCCTAGCTATACAGAGGTTCCTAGACACAAGTATCCTTATCCCATTGGGGTACTCTTGTAACCTTACTTAATTGTTGCTTCTTGAAACCTAAAAGAGCCTAACTATAACAGGAGCCTCAAGTCTATGATCCTATGAAGTCTGACAAGACAATATAGCACAAACTGTGTGCTAGGCACAAAAAGAATAAGATATACTAATTTACATCAAGAGTTTTCAAACATCAAAGCCAATAGCTAGTTAAAATCCAAACCCAAACAGATGCTGAACCTTCATACCTTTGCTCATGTGGACATGGCCACCATCCCAGCAGTACTCTGGGCTTCTGGAATCAGGTAGGGGTGTGGTTGCTTCTCAGGCCAAAGGGACAGAACATGCAGGTCTGAATCAGCCACCAGAGGGAGTATAAACAAATCCACAAATAGGCTAGGGGGAGCCTCCCTTCCTCACATTTCTCTTGGGTGATAGAATTTCCACCAAGTATGTTCTTTCATCTGTAGTTTATTCCAGGCAAACTGCACTTAGCTGAAAGCAAGCATGGGTCCCAAACAGGGGAACACTTGTTCAGACCTGAAAACATCAAAGGTCAACTATGTCATGTTTTTGCAATTTCTACCATGTATTGTTCAGGTAGGGGAGGTTTCCCTTTGCACAACACAGGAAGTACAAAATTAAAGAACACTAAGTGAAAGTGGCTCCCGCCAGAGGTCATGGTGCTCGCGAAGGCGAGGTCATCAGTTCAAGGCTAACCTGAGCAACCTCATAAAGCTCAAACTGATTGGCAAAAAAAAAAAAAAAAAAAAAAAAAAAAAAGAACACTAAGTGTTCTAATGATTGTTTACCGGTTGTTTAGAGCAGTGAATATCTTAACCCACAGAAATAATGATATAAGGAATCTTTGGATTGGCAAGCCAGTACTTCAATGCTACTTAACCCTGGATCACAGAGTCAACACTTATAAGAACTGAAAAACCACTTAAAATACTGCATCTCATGACCTAATGCACTTTAGCCCAAGAATAAAGCACCACCTCCTCTAAACAGCATGTCTTTATAATTCTGGCCCTGGATTAAGCCGAGTGCTTTCTCCTCTGTGCCCCCACCATACTCTTTGGTCCTATGTGTCTTTCTTTCGTAGCATCTATGATACTTTATGAATCTCATGCTCACATATGTCTCTCCCTACTCTTTCCCAAACCCAAGACCTCTTAATAATCTAAATGGTGTCTGTTCCTTATCACTCTGCTGCCAAGCACAGAGCTTACACTTGAAATGCATTAAATCAAAGAGGATGGTGGTGGGATCCCATCACACCCACTTCTCATCCTACTTTAATGCCCCTTCCCACCATCACTCCATGGCTCTTCCTTCCTTTTATAAGAAAAGCTTAGGTATGGGAGCTCGTACTTAAGGCAGGAGTAAGAAGATATCAAAGATTTCTCCTTTGTAAGACAAAGAGGATCTTTTCTAGCTTGTGAGAATGGCCAGGGTTGGGAGAGAGAAGAGGGGAAGGGAAGAAGACTCAACAGCTTTCTGGCTGATTCCTGCATTGGATCTTTTCAGGGGTGGGAGAGTAGGCAGTGGTCTTGGTTCTGAATCTCCACCTTGGCTTCATCAGAAAGGCAACCCAACATTCTGAAAAACACAGAAAGAGCCTTTTCCACATTCAGACACAGCTGACTATCTGTGCTCATTGAAGAGAATCATAAATACAGAAATCTTGTGTGTTTGGCCTTGGAATTCATGAAATAACTATTGGAGTCTTCTTGGGTGCTAGGCTTACATCTGCTGCTCAGTAGTTCTGAGGCCACACAATATCTCATTGGGGAAATGGGTGGTTTGGACTACTGATTTCAATGCGGGATCTTTGCAGTAGACTTTTCTTCCCATTTCTTTTGACTACTTTGCTACCTCATGGAATTTTAGAGCAGGAAGAGATCTTAAAAAGCATAAAGCCAAATTTTTCATTTTATAGTTGAAAAACATAGGAGGTCCCAGCAGGTAAAAGCGTGTGCTCAAGGTCACCCAGCTAATCTGGAGTGTGTCAAGAGCAGAATCCAGGTGGTCAGACCCTTGACTCAGCATACTTCCATGTCCTCTCACTGTGTCCTGAGCTGACACCTGCACAGTAGGCCAAGGGTGCACCACAAGTAATAAGGAAGTAATTTTGAGTTTTAAAATTAGCTGTGGATAAGTTACACATGGATAATCAAGAGCTGACTGCAGCCTGGGCTCTAACTGAGCTTTAAGTCAATATTATAGCTTGAATATTTATGGGTGTTTTGGTTTGTTTCCAAAAATGGATGAAAGTGTCATCCTTCCTCCTGTCACATAAATGGAAAACACCAGAAAGTCAGGATTTACAAAGCCTTCCCAGCATTTGTGCATTTCGATGTTGATGTGGGTGGACTGAAATCTGAAGGAAGACAGAAGGAAGAGGGCATCGCTAGTTTATCGGTTTTAAGAAGTGAGGGGTGATTAGAGAATTTGGAGTTCTCAGAGTAGAAGGTGCTGTTTGGCTGAATGATTAGCTATGGAATTTGAAAAGCATCCTCGGGCATTTTTAAAGAATGCCTCTGAGCTTTTTGAAAGGAAGTGACAACTTGAATTCCCCTTTTATGCTTGGCATTTGTCTACTGGCTCTGGCTATGACATTCCATGGCTTTCGGAAATCTAGCCTTCTTTTTTCTCATACTTATATTAGGGTTAGAGGACACCTTTTAAATTTATTAAATTTTAATTAAATTGTATTTTTCCTTTGATAACTTTACAATGTTCTTGAGATCATTAGAGAAGGTAAGAATAAGAGACTTTAGAGTGGAACTCTGGGGTCATAACCTTGCTCTATAATGTATTAGCTTTGTAACCTTGGATAGGCTACACCTTGATAAACCTCATCTCTAAACTGGAAGAGTCCCGTGTGGACCACATACTTTTTTGGAGGATTAAACGAAGGATGAGTATAAAGTGCTTTGTAAACTGTAAAGTGCTGTACCCTAGTGCTTGGTCTCCATAATCCCCATTAACTGCTAGTGGATCCTGGGCTGTTATACAACCTGTTATGGGAATTTTGTGGCCCACTTTTTCACATACAGCAGACCTAAGGAAATGTGTCATAGGTAAGGCTGGTCTTGAGCAATCATTTCCTTGAGTCTCTGTTAAAAGTGACATTTATGAGCACTTATGATGTGCCAAGCGTTCTACTAACACTATACATGGCTCATATCACTGAATTCTCACAGTAATGCTATGTGGTCAGAATTACTATTATTCCAATTTCCTTATGTGGAAAGTGAGACACATTGTAGTTAAGAAACTTATCCTAGGTTACATGGCTAATAAGCGTCAGATCCAGGAAATGGAATCAGGTGTGCCTTACTGCAGAGTCCTGGCTGTCAGCTACTGTGGCAGACAGTATTTTGCAAAGATGGCTGCAACAAAAGCTCCCATCCCACACCACTCCACCATCAGGAGATGGAGTCTAATTTTTCTCTGCTGAAATGTGGGTTGTCTTTAGTGATTCACTTGTAACCAATAGAATGTGGCGAAAATTACACCCTGTGACTTCTGAGCTAGTTCAGAAAGGGTCATGCAACTTCCGCCTGGGTTTCTTGGTACACTTGCTCTCGAGACTCTCTCTTTAGTGATGCTCCTTTCCAAAACTCAGCCTCTGTGCTATGTAAAGCCCAGGCCACATGGAGAGGCTGTGTGTGGGCTGCCTGTTGACAGTCTCAGCTTAGGTAAGCCTTCGCATCATCCTAGCCCAGGCGCCAGCCCCATAGTGAAGCAGCTTCCAGAGGATCCCAGTCTCCTTCCGCCCGTCTTCTCAGCTGAGACACCAGGCATCATGGAGCTGAAACAAGCCACTCCTAATATACCCCATCTGAATTCTTGACCCATGGTCTCCGTGAACATATAAAATGAGTGTTGTTTTACATCACTGTATTTGGAGAGGTTTGCTATGCAGCAATAGATAACTGGAACAATTACTTTGCTATTCTCTCTCAGTTCCCTCAGAGGATCTCCCTTCATGACTGATCAAAATTCCCCACTGCAATGTCCTGGATGGTTCTGGGAAAACCTACCCATCTGTTTCCCATTCTCCCAAGATCCTGAACCCTCCACGTGAGAGAGGAAATCTTAGACAGCATTAATTGTACTCATCCCTGCTATTTCCTGGTTAATGTTCACCACTTCAAGGTACAAGAGGGCCTTCTTCTGCTAATATGCCTGTCTTCATAAAACTTTCTAGGAGCCAGGCCAGCCAAGCGAGTGAGTTCCTGGCCTTGCACTGGACAGGCTGGAGACAAATTTCTGGATGGAGGCTTGTTCAGACCAATGGGAAGGCTGCCTTTACTCTGCCTGGTGCTGGCTCTGTTACAGAGCAGCCAAGAATGGTTTTTCCTTTGAAAAAGGCAAAGCAGGCTTAAATGGAGCCACACAGACATGGTGCCAAACACTAGACCAGTATCATGGTCCGGGCACTTCCCATCACGCCTGATCTCATCACATCTCTCAGCTTGGCTCCTTGAGCTTCTCTCAGCTGGGGACCAGCACACAGCTAGGAAACCTGAAGGTATGACTGTGCAGAGCAGTCTCAAAGTCAGGAAGGTGGCTCACTATTGGGGAAAGGTAATGACTGGGAGTGAACACAAAGTGGGAGAGGGGTCTCTGGTGGCCCGTCATGTCCTGTCTTGATCTGGGTGTTGCTTACATGGTGTGTTCACTCTCTGATGACTCATGGAGCTGTGCACTTACAACTGAGCACTTTTCCTGTGTGTGTGTTACACATCAATAGAAAGAAAAAAAATCAGACCCACAATCATCAGCTGCGGGGATGAAACCTAAAATAAAGGTTTTATCACTCCTAAAATGAGGAGTGATAGCAGAGGCAGTGTGCTGTACTATACCTATTGGAGTGGTGCCACTCACATTGAACTCCTTCAAAAAAGAGGCTTTTGTATTTGTGTCACTGGTACCAACATAGAGCCCAACATACAGAAGGTGTCCAGTGAATGTTCACTGACCCACCACCTATAGCTTCCCTTTCCTTCTTTCTGCTTCTTAACTCCAACTAACAGGAAAAGCTTTTCCAGAAGTCTCTTGGTAACAATATCCCACTGTAACAAAGGTCTATACTTTGTTATACGTATTCCCTGCCATTGTTGATACATTAGATGACACCGGATAGGTAAAGCAAGGATGACTGAAGACCCTAAAACTCCCCAAAGAAAGCTTTAATCAAAGTTTATGCCTGCCTCCCCCAGCAAACCCTCCACTGAGCTCTGAAGAAACAGCACTATGCAGTGGATTGATGCAGCGCTGGGTACTTTGTGTGTCCCAACTCATTTAATCTTCACACTGACCCTGTTGGGTGAGGACTGCCATTAGTATTATTTTGCCAATGGCTAAACTGAGGCACGGAGAGGCTAAGCAACTTGCCTTAAAGCCATATAGCTAGTAAGTGGCAGAGCCTGGGTTAGACCCAGCAGTTTGGTTCCAGAGCTCATGTTCTCAAGCCCTATGGAATCCTACATTTAGGTTAAATTAATATACTTGAAGAACATTTCCAAAATATTTGTTTGATAAATACTGAAAAATGCAATAGAGAGTAGTTTATCCTATAACATAAAAAGAATCGGTGCTGGAGCTAGAGATATTTATTTTCAACAATTGGGGGTGAAGGTGGGGAGAGGCTGGAGGGTGTTTTGTTGGATCTCCCGGGCCTTGCAAATAAATGTTCCTTGGATCAGAGAAAACAAAGTCCTAGTCATAGAAGAAAAATCCCTTGCTATTCCCCCACCCCCCTCAGAATCCGAACAGATAATCAGAGCGTGCAGACATTCAGCAGTAATCAATTAGTACCTACTTTAGATTAAATTGAGAATATGTAAATTGGGCGCCTCATCAAGGCTGCACAGAGCCAGTGATTTGAGACACAGGCACCCCAACGACGTGCTGCAAACATCCCAAGTCTCTGCGATACAGAAGGGTATGCAAATCTTGTCCCACAGCTGAAAATTTCTTAAACTGGGAAATCAGCTATTCTTCTTTACACACACACACACACAGACACACACACAAATTTACACATGCACATTCCTCTTCCAACCTTCTCCATCTTTCCGGAAGGAAATAATTTCTTATATCATCCCAAAGAGCCCTTAATATAAAGATCCAGTGTGAGGATGAAAGCAGCAGAGCATCTCTGAGCTTGATCCATAACCCCATATCACTACAAGGTGATATGGTCCAGAAATTAAGCCTTATTTTGGTGTTTGGTGACTATTTGTTTGATTGGTTGTTTTGTTTTGTTTTTGAGAGCATTTGAAAAAAAAATCAGTAGCTAAATATAACCAGGGCTTCCTGGCTTCCTATTTAAATTCTCTGAAAAGGAAATGAGAGGATACCTATCAAATTTTGGAATGCATTTCCAAGAGTAGGCTTGGCATGCATCCCAAGAGATGAACATGCTCCAGTATCAACATACTAGGCAAACAGGGTCCTGGAAAACGAAGTCTGGAAGACAAGGAGAGTCCAAACAACATAAGGTGTGGCCGGGGCAGAGTCCTCTGTAAGGCAGGTTCTATGCCAACCGCTGTCTGTGGACATCCCTGACAACATAGAGTAGGAAGCTCTAACTGTCTGAGAGGGGACAAGAGAAAGTTACAGTCAGTAGGAAAAGAGGAGTTTCACATTGTAGCCCCAGAAGCTGTATTGCTGAGGCCTGGAAGATTGGCATCTTTCATGGAATTTTCTCAAAGGACATGTCATGACTGAGAAAGATGCTGACTTCAAGCCATGTGGTGTTAAGCCTACAGAGTGAGAGCTAAGGGCTTTAAGTACAGGCATGTAGCCAGAGGGCTAAAGAAAACTCTCCCAGGAGGCACACAAGGTTTTACTGAGCCCAAGATAAGGAGGACCATTCCAGTTGGAGCTGAGATTCCCACCTTTCAGTCAGAAAGCTGAACTG
Organism: Callithrix jacchus; assembly: GCF_049354715.1. Lineage (NCBI taxonomy): Eukaryota > Metazoa > Chordata > Mammalia > Primates > Cebidae > Callithrix > Callithrix jacchus. The sequence continues at coordinate 40,078,179 of NC_133524.1, read as the reverse complement.
ATTAAACTATCTGAGCTTTCCCAACTACCTTCTTATGACTGCTGAAGGCATATATTTATTTTTTAACTTAAATGAATTTAAGAGCTTTTAGAAGAATTCTGAGATATTTTTAGATATTAAATAACTAACAAGTATTATTTGGCACCTCCCAGTTGATGAACACTGCATTAGACATTAAAGTAAAGATATATTAAAAGTATAAGTGTATATTTCATGACTATAGATAAGAAAAGTATTGGAAGGGACTCAAGATGGCGTGGTGAGAACAACCCAGGATTGAAGCTCTCAGTGAATGCGCGGAGTGGGTGAGTCAGGGCTGCATTTCCAGACGGATCTTTGTTGACCACAGAACGGGGAAATTCCGAGGTATAAAAGAGATGCGGGACACCAGGCAGAGGTTTTGGCTGGTGCAGCCGGCAGCCGGAGCAGCTGGTGGCCGCCGCTGCACAGCGCTCCGCACAAAGTGCACTGGTCTGGGTGCCCTGTTGAACAGGCAATCTGACACTTGAGAGGGCTGAACTTGAGACTGAACGGGACTTGGACAGTGAGCCAGGCCAGGAGATTCCAGGGAAAAAGCGTTTGTGGTATCGCAGTGGGACAAACAAAACGGTGAATACAAACGCTCCAGGTGGAGAGGATCCCTGCACGCACAGCTGAACCCAGGACAGTGCAGCTCTGTGGGGGAGGGGTGTCCGCCATTACCGAGGTAATCCACCCCTACTGAGGTACACGCCCATTGCTGATGCAGCCTGCCGTTGCCGAGGCAACCTGCTACAACAAGGCTTAGCCCGTGGCAGCAGGGCGGAGACCGCAGCAGCAGGGCAGAGCCTGCAGCAACAGGGCAAACCTCACACCAGCAGGGCGGAGCCTCGGCAGGCAAATAGTGACTAGACTGCCTCCTAGCTGGGCAGGACAGCACAACGGACACTCACAAAGAAAGCCCCAACCCCACCCAAGACAGAGCATCTGAGAAAAAAAGGGTTTTTTTTATCAGTTCTGCTGCAGCAGAATTAAACGTAGCAGCCTAACAGCCCTGAATGAACAACAGAGCCCACAGCTCAGCACTTGAGCTCCTATAAAGTACAGACTGTCTCCTCAAGCAGCTCCCTGACCCCTCGATATCCAAAAGACTGATATTTAGCAGGCATCATTCTGTGACAAAGATAGCAGAAAAAGAAACTGGTAGCATCCCTCACTGTTCCACAGCTGCTATAGGTGCACCCCAGACAAGCAGGGCCTGGAGTGGACCTTAGCAGTCATACAGTGGAGGGGCTAGACAGGTAGAAAAAAAACCAAGTAACAGAAATACTTCATCATCAACAATCTGGGCGTCCACTCAGAGACTCAATCGAAAAATCAGCAACTACACAGACGACAGGTGGATAAACCCACAAAGATGGGAAGAAACAAGTGCAAAAAGGAGGAAAACACCCAAAACCAGAACACCTCACCTCCTAGAAAGGACCAAAACTCCTCACCAGCAAGGGAACAAAGCTGGACAGAGAACGACTGTGACAAAATGATGGAATTAGACTTCAGAAGGTGAATAATGAGAAACTTCTGTGAGCTAAACGATCATGTTTTAAATCAATGCAAAGAAGCTAAGAACCTTGAAAAAAGATTTGAAAAAAGATTCAAGGTAATGATGACAAGAATGGATAACTTAGAGAGGAATATGAATGAATTGAAGGAGCTAAAAAACACAATACGAGAACTTCACGAAGTACGCACAAGTTTCAACAGCCGAATTGACCAAGCAGAAGAAAGAATATCAGAAGTCAAAGATCAACTCAATGAAATAAAACGAGAAACCAAGATCAGAAAAGAGCGCAAAAAGGAATGAACAAAGTCTCCAAGAAATGTGGGACTATGTGAAGAGACCTAATCTATGTTTCATAGGTGTACCAGAATGTGACGAAGAGAATGAATCCAAGCTGGAAAATACTCTTCAGGACATTGTCCAGGAAAATTTCCCCCACCTAGCAAGGCAGGCCAACACTCAAATGCAGGAAATACAGAGAACACCACAAAGATATTCCGCAAGAAGAGCAACCCCAAGACACATAATCGTCAGATTCAACAAGGTTGAAATAAAGGAGAAAATACTAAGGGCAGCCAGAGAGAAAGGTCGGGTCACCCACAAAGGGAAGCCCAACAGACTCACAGCAGATCTCTCGGCAGAAACACTACAAGCCAGAAGAGAGTGGGGGCCGATATTCAACATCCTTAAAGAAAAGAACTTTCAACCCAGAATTTCATATCCAGCCAAACTGAGCTTCAGAAGTGAAGGAAAAATAAAATCCTTTGCAAACAAGCAAGTACTCAGAGAATTTGTCACCACCAGGCCTGCTTTACAAGAGCTCCTGAAAGAGGCACTACACATAGAAAAGGACATCCAGTACCAGCCATTCCAAAATCACACTAAATGCTAACGAGCATCAACATAATGAAGAATCTACAACAACTAATGGGCAAAACAGCCAGCTAGTATCAAAATGGCAGTATCAAATTCACACATAACAATATTAACCCTAAATGTAAATGGACTAAATGCACCAATCAAAAGACACAGACTGGCAAATTGGATAAAAATCCAAAACCCATCAGGGTGCTGTATCCAGGAAACCCATCTCACATGCAAGGATACACAAAGGCTCAAAATAAAGGGATGGAGGAAGATTTACCAAGCAAATGGAGAGCAAAAAAAAGGTGGAGTTGCAATTCTCATCTCTGATAAAATAGACTTTAAAGCAACAAAGATCAAAAGAGACAAAGAAGGCCATTACATAATGGTAAAACGATCGATACAACAAGAAGAGCTAATGATCCTAAACATATATGGACCCAATACAGGAGAATCCAGATACATAAGGCAAGTTCCTAATGACTTACAAAGAGAATTAGACTCCCACACAATAATAGTGGGAGACTTTAACACTCCACTGTCAATAATAGACAGATGAACCAGACAGAAAATCAACAAGGATATCCAGGGCTTGAACTCAGACCTGGAACAAGCAAACCTGATAGACATTTACAGAACTCTCCACCCCAAATCCACAGAATATACATTCTTCTCAGCACCACATCATACCTACTCTAAAATTGACCACATAATTGGAAGTAAAGCACTGCTCAGCAAATGCAAAACAACTGAAATCATAACAAACAGTCTCTCAGACCATAGTGCAATCAAGTTAGAACTCAGAATTCAGAAACCAACCCAGAACTGCACAGTTTCATGGAAACTGAACAACTGCCTCTTGAATGTTGACTGGATAAACAATGAAATGAAGGCAGAAATAAAGAAGTTCTTCGAAACCAATGAGAACAAAGACACAACATGCCAGAATCTCTGGGAAACATTTCAAGTAGTCTCTAGAGGAAAATATATAGCAATAAGTGCCCATATGAGGAGAATGGAGAGATCCAAAATTGACACCCTATCGTCAAAATTGAAAGAGCTAGAGGAGCAAGATCAAAAAAACTCAAAACCCAGCAGAAGACAAGAAATAACTAAGATCAGAGCAGAACTGTAGGAGATAGAGACACGAAAAACCCTTCAAAAAATCAATAAATCCAAGAGCTGGTTTTTTGAAAAGATCAACAAAATAGACAGACCACTAGCCAGATTTATAAAAAAGAAAAGAGAGAACAACCAAATAGATGCAATAAAAATGATAAAGGGGAAATCACCACAGATTCCACAGAAATTCAAACCATCATCAGAGAATATTACAAACAACTCTATGCACATAAACTAGTAAACCTGGAAGAAATGGATAAATTCCTGGACTCCTGTGTCCTCCCAAGCCTAAACCTGGAGGAAGCTGAAACTATGAATAGACCAATAACAAGGTCAGAAGTCGAGGCAGCAATTAAGAGCCTACCACACACAAAAAAGCCCAGGTCCAGATGGGTTCACAGCCGAATTCTACCAGACACACAAAGAGGAGCTGGTACCACTCCTTCTGAAACTATTCCAAATAATCCAAAAAGAGGGAATCCTTCCCAAATCATTTTATGAGACCAATATCATCCTGATACCAAAACCCGGCAGAGACTCAACAAGAAAAGAAAACTTCAGGCCAATATCCATAATGAACATAGATGCAAAAATCTTCAATAAAATATTGGCAAGCCGATTGCAACAGCAAATCAAAAAACTTATCCATCATGATCAAGTAGGATTCATCCCAGGGATGCATGGCTGGTTCAACATACACAAGTCTATAAACGTAATTCACCACATAAACAGAATCAAAAACAAAAACCACATGATTATCTCAATTGATGCAGAGAAGGCATTCGACAAAATTCAACAGCCCTTTATGCTAAAAACAGTCAATAAACTCATTATGGATGGAACGCATCTCAAAGTAATAAAAGCTATTTATGACAAACCAACAGCCAATATCATACTGAATGGGCAAAAACTGGAAGCATTCCCTTTGAAATCCGGCACTAGACAAGGATGCCCTCTTTCACCACTCCTATTCAATATAGTACTGGAAGTTCTAGCCAGAGCAATCAGGCAAGAAAAAGAAATAAAGGGCATTCAAATAGGAAAGGTGGAAGCCAAATTGTCTCTATTTGCAGACGACATGATAGTATACCTAGAAGACCCCATCGCCTCAGCCCAAAATCTCCTGAAACTGATAAGCAACGTCAGCAAAGTCTCAGGATATAAAATCAATGTGCAAAAATCACAAGCATTCGTCTACACCAATAACAGACTTAAAGAAAGCCAAATCAAGAACGAGCTGCCATTCAGAATTGCTACAAAAAGAATAAAATACCTAGGAATACAACTCACAAGGAATGCAAGGGACCTCTTCAAGGAAATCTACAAACCACTGCTCAATGAAATAAGAGAGGACACAAACAGATGGAGAAACATTCCATGTTCATGGTTAGGAAGAATTAATATCGTGAAAATGGCTATACTGCCCAAAGTAATTTACAGAATCAATGCTATCCCCATCAAGCTACCATTGACTTTCTTCACAGAACTGGAAAAAACCACCATGAACTTCATATGGAACCAAAAGAGAGCCCGCATAGCCAAGTCAATTCTAAGCAAAAAGAACACAGCGGGGGGCATCACACTACCGGATTTCAACTATACTACAAGGCTTCAGTAATCAAAACAGCATGGTACTGGTACCAAAACAGAGATATAGACCAATGGAACAAAACAGAGGCATCGGAGGCAACACAACATATCTACAACCATACAATCTTTGATAAACCTGACAAAAACAAGCAATGGGGAAAGGATTCCCTGTTTGACAAATGGTGTTGGGAAAACTGGCTAGCCATGTGCAGAAAGCAGAAACTGGACTCCTTCCTGACACCTTACACTAAAATTAACTCCAGATGGATTAAAGACTTAAACATAAGACCTGGCACCATAAAAACCCTAGAAGGAAATCTAGGCAAAACCATCGAGGACATAGGAGTAGGCAAGGACTTCATGACCAAAACACCAAAAGCATTGGCAACAAAAGCCAAAATAGACAAATGGGACCTAATGGAACTCCACAGCTTCTGCACGGCAAAAGAAACAGTCACTAGAGTGAATCGGCAACCAACAGAATGGGAAAAAATCTTTGCAGTTTACCCATCTGACAAAGGGCTGATATCCAGAATTTACAAAGAACTCAAACAGATTTACAGGAAAAAAACAAACAAGCCCATTCAAAAGTGGGCAAAGGATATGAACAGACACTTTACGAAAGAAGACATATATGAGGCCAACAATCATATGAAGAAATGCTCATCATCACTGGTCATCAGAGAGATGCAAATCAAAACCACATTGAGATACCATCTCACGCCAATTAGAATGGCGATCATTAAAAAATCTGGAGACAACAGATGCTGGAGAGGATGTGGAGAAAAAGGAACACTTTTACACTGTTGGTGGGAGTGTAAATTAGTTCAACCATTGTGGAAGACAGTGTGGCGATTCCTCAAGGCCTTAGAAACAGAAATTCCACTTGACCCAGCAATCCCATTACTGGGTACATATCCAAAGGACTATAAATCATTCTACTATAAGGACACATGCACACGAATGTTCATTGCAGCACTGTTTACAATAGCAAAGACCTGGAATCAACCCAAATGCCCATTGATGATAGACTGGATTGGGAAAATGTGGCATATATACACCATGGAATATTATGCAGCAATCAGAAATGATGAGTTTGTGTCGTTTGTAGGGACATGGATGAATCTGGAGAACATCATTCTCAGGAAACTGACACAAGAACAGAAAATGAAATACCGCATATTCTCACTCATAGGCGGGTGATGAACAATGAGAACACATGGACACAGGGAAAGGAGTACTAAACACTGGGGTTTATTGGGGGGAAAAGGGGAGGGCCAGCGGGGGGGGAGCTGGGGAGGGATAGCCTGGGTAGAAATGCCAACTGTGGGTGAAGGGGAGAAAGGAAGCAAAACACACTGCCATGTGTGTACCTATGCAACTGTCTTGCATGTTCTGCAAGTGTACCCCAAAACCTAAAATGCAATAAAAAAAAGAAAAAAGAAAAAAGAAAAGTATACCTTGGAAATTTTGTATTTCAAATCGGAAAATGAACTTCTGAGTTTAAGAAATGATCAGAAGGGGAATAGGAGGGGACTCAAGATGGCGCTGTGAGAACAACCCAGGATTGGAGCCCGCGTTGAATCCGCAAACGGTGAGTCAGTGCTGCATTTCCAGACTGATCTTTGTTGCCCACAGAACGGGGAAACTCCCAAGTATAAAAAGACACGGGACACCAGGCAGTAGGTCTGCCTGGCGAAGCCGGCAGCCAGGGCGGCGGCGGCCGGCCCTACCCAGCAATCCCCACAGGGCGCGCTTGTCCGGGTGCCTTGTTGAACCGGCAGCCTGAGACTTGAGAGGGCTGGACTTGAGACTGAACGAGACTTGCACAGTAGCCCAGCCCAGGGGATTGCAGGGACAGATCGTTTGGGATACCCAGTGGGACGAACAAAACCGCGATTTCAAACTATCCCGGGCAGAGGGTCCGAGACGCTCTGTGGGGGAGGGGCATCCACCACTACGGAGGCAACCGGCCCCAACTGATATACACGCCCCCTGCTGAGGCAGCCAGCCGTTGCCGAGGCAACCCGCCCCAACTGAGATACACGCCCACTGCTGACGCAGCCAGCCGTTGCTGAGGCAACCCGTCCCTACTGAGATACACGCCCACTGCTGACGCAGCCTGCCGTTGCTGAGGCAACACGCTACAACGAAGAGACTCCGCCGCAGGGCGTGGCGGAGACCACAGCAGAGCCGGCAGGAACAGCGCGAATCACACAACAGCAGGGCGGAGCCTCGGCAGCCAAACAGTGGCTAGTCTGCCTTCGAGCTGGGCAGGACACCTGATCGGACATCCAAAAATAAAGCCCAAACCCCTCAACACAGAGCATTTGAGAAAAAAAAAAGGGTTGTTTAATGAGCTGTGTTGCAGCAGAATCAAACATAGCAGCCTAACAGCCCTGAATAAACAACAGAGTGCACAGCTCAGCAATTAAACCCCTATAAAGTACAAACTGTCTCCTCAAGCAGCTCCCTGACCCCTCTATATCCAAAAGACTGTCATTAGGCAGGCATCATCCTGGGACAAAGAGAGCAGAAAAAGAAACTGGTAGCATCCCTCGCTGTGCCACGGCTACTAGAGGTGCACCCCAGACAAGCAGGGTCTGGAGCGGACCTCAACAGTCGTACAGCAAAGGGGCTAGACTGGTAGAAGGAAAACCAAGCAACAGAAATACTTCATCAGCAACATTCTGGGTGTCCACTCAGAGACCCAAACGAAAAGTCAGCAACTACGCAGACGACCAGCGGACAAATCCACAAAGATGGGAAGAAACCAGCGCAAAAAGGAGGAAAACACCCGAAACCAGAACACATCGCCTCCTAGAAAGGACCAAAACTCCTCACCAGCAAGGGAACAAAGCTGGACGGAGAATGACTGTGACGAAATGACGGAATTAGACTTCAGAAGATGGATAATGAGAAACTTTTGTGAGCTAAAAGATCATGTATTAAATCAATGCAAAGAAACTAAGAACCTTGAAAAAAGATTTGAAAAAAGATTCGAGGAAATGATAACAAGAATGGATACCTTAGAGAGGAATATGAATGAATTAAAGGAGCTGAAAAACACAATACGAGAACTTCGCGAAGCAAACGCAAGTTTCAATAGCCGAATTGACCAAGCAGAAGAAAGAATATCTGAAGTCGAAGACCAACTCAATGAAATAAAACGAGAAACCAAGATCAGAGAAAAAAGTGCAAAAAGGAATGAACAAAGTCTCCAAGAAATGTGGGACTATGTGAAAAGACCTAACCTACGTTTGATAGGTGTACCAGAAGGGGACGAAGAGAATGAATCCAAGCTGGAAAATACTCTTCAGGACATCATCCAGGAAAATTTCCCCCACCTAGCAAGACAAGCCAACACTCAATTGCAGGAAATACAGAGAACACCACAAAGATATTCCGCAAGAAGAGCAACCCCAAGGCACATAATCATCAGATTCAACAGGGTTGAAATAAAGGAGAGAATACTAAGGGCAGCCAGAGAGAAAGGTTGGGTCACCCACAAAGGGAAGCCCATCAGACTCACAGCAGATCTCTCGGCAGAAACACTACAAGCCAGAAGAGAGTGGGGGCCAATATTCAACATCCTTAAAGAAAAGAACTTTCAACCCAGAATTTCATATCCAGCCAAACTGAGCTTCAGAAGTGAAGGAAGAATAAAATCCTTTGCGAACAAGCAAGTACTCAGAGATTTTGTCACCACCAGGCCTGCTTTACAAGAGCTCCTAAAAGAGGCACTACACATAGAAAGGATCAATCAGTACCAGCCATTCCAAAATCACACTGAATGCTAAAGAGCTTCAACATAATGAAGAATCTACAACAACTAACAGGCAAAACAGCCACTTAGCATCAAAATGGCAGTATCAAATTCACACATAACAATATTAACCCTAAATGTAAATGGACTAAATGCACCAATCAAAAGACACAGACTGGCAAATTGGATAAAAATCCAAAACCCATCAGTGTGCTGTATCCAGGAAACCCATCTCACATGCAAGGATACACAAAGGCTCAAAATAAAGGGATGGAGGAAGATTTACCAAGCTAATGGAAAGCAAAAATAAAGCAGGAGTTGCAATTCTCATCTCTGATAAAATAGACTTTAAAGCAACAAAGATCAAAAGAGACAAAGAAGGCCATTACATAATGGTAAAAGGATCGATACAACAAGAAGAGCTAACGATCCTAAACATATATGGACCCAACACAGGAGCACCCAGATACATAAGGCAAGTTCTTAATGACTTACAGAAGGACTTAGACTCCCACACAATAATAGTGGGAGACTTTAACACTCCACTGTCAATACTAGACAGATCAACCAGACAGAAAATCAACAAGGATATCCAGGGCTTGAACTCAGACCTGGAGCAAGCAAAGCTGGTGGACATTTACAGAACTCTCCACCCCAAATCCACAGAATACACATTCTTCTCAGCACCACATCACACCTACTCTAAAATTGACCACATAATTGGAAGTAAAGCACTGCTCAACAAATGCAAAACAACTGAAATCATAACAAACAGCCTCTCAGACCATAGTGCAATCAAGTTAGAACTCAGAATTCAGAAACCAACCCAGAACCGCATAGCTTCATGGAAACTGAACAACTGGCTCTTGAATGTTGACTGGGTAAACAACGAAATGAAGGCAGAAATAAAGAAGTTCTTCGAAACCAATGAGAACGAAGACACAACGTGCCAGAACCTCTGGGACACATTTAAAGCAGTCTCTAGAGGAAAGTATATAGCAATAAGTGCCCATATGAGAAGAATGGAGAGATCCAAAATTGACACCCTATCGTCAAAATTGAAAGAGCTAGAGGAGCAAGATCAAAAAAACTCAAAACCCAGCAGAAGACAAGAAATTACTAAGATCAGAGCTGAGCTGAAGGAGATTGAGACACGAAAAACCCTTCAAAAAATCAATAAATCCAAGAGCTGGTTTTTTGAAAAGATCAACAAAATAGACAGACCACTAGCCAGATTGATTAAAAAGAAAAGAGAGAACAACCAAATAGATGCAATAAAAAATGATAAAGGGGAAATCACCACAGATTCCACAGAAATTCAAACCATCATCAGAGAATATTACAAACAACTCTATGCACATAAACTAGTAAACCTGGAAGAAATGGATAAATTCCTGGACTCCTGTGTCCTCCCAAGCCTAAACCAGGAGGAAGCTGAAACTATGAATAGACCAATAACAAGGTCTGAAGTTGAGGCAGCAATTAAGAGCCTACCTCACAAAAAAAGCCCAGGTCCAGACGGGTTCACAGCCGAATTCTACCAGACACACAAGGAGGAGCTGGTACCATTCCTTCTAAAACTATTTCAAACAATCCAAAAAGACGGAATCCTTCCCAAATCATTTTATGAGACCAACATCATCCTGATACCAAAACCCGGCAGAGACCCAACGAGAAAAGAAAACTTCAGGCCAATATCCATGATGAACATAGATGCAAAAATCTTCAATAAAATATTGGCAAGCCGATTGCAACAGCAAATCAAAAAACTTATTCATCATGATCAAGTAGGATTCATCCCAGGGATGCAAGGCTGGTTCAACATACGCAAGTCTATCAACGTAATTCACCACATAAACAGAACCAAAAACAAAAACCACATGATTATCTCAATTGACGCAGAGAAGGCATTTGACAAAATTCAACAGCCCTTTATGCTAAAAACCCTCAATAAACTCGGTATCGATGGAACGTATCTCAAAGTAATAAAAGCTATTTATGACAAACCAACAGCCAATATCATACTGAATGGGCAAAAACTGGAAGCATTCCCTTTGAAATCTGGTACTAGACAAGGATGCCCTCTCTCACCACTCCTATTCAATATAGTACTGGAAGTTCTAGCCAGAGCAATCAGGCAAGAAAAAGAAATAAAGGGTATTCAAATAGGAAAGGTGGAAGCCAAATTGTCTCTGTTTGCAGACGACATGATAGTGTACCTAGAAGACCCCATCGCCTCAGCCCAAAAACTCCTGAAACTGATAAACAACTTCAGCAAAGTCTCAGGATATAAAATCAATGTGCAAAAATCACAAGCATTCGTCTACACCAATAACAGACTTAAAGAAAGCCAAATCAAGAGCGAACTGCCATTCGCAATTGCTACAAAGGGAATAAAATACCTTGGAATACAACTCACAAGGAACGTAAGGGACCTCTTCAAGGAGAACTACAAACCACTGCTCAATGAAATCAGAGAGGACACAAACAGATGGAGAAACATTCCATGTTCATGGTTAGGAAGAATTAATATCGTGAAAATGGCTATACTGCCCAAAGTAATTTACAGAATCAATGCTATCCCCATCAAGCTACCATTGACTTTCTTCACAGAACTGGAAAAAACCACCATGAACTTCATATGGAACCAAAAGAGAGCCCGCATAGCCAAGTCAATTCTAAGCAAAAAGAACACAGCGGGGGGCATCACACTACCGGATTTCAAACTGTACTACAAGGCTACAGTGATCAAGACAGCATGGTACTGGTACCAAAACAGAGATACAGACCAATGGAACAAAACAGAGGCACCGGAGGCAACACAACATACATACAACTATACAATCTTTGATAAACCTGACAAAAACAAGCAATGGGGAAAGGATTCCATGTTTAACAAATGGTGTTGGGAAAACTGGCTAGCCATGTGCAGAAAGCAGAAACTGGACCCCTTCCTGACACCTTACACTAAAATTAACTCCAGATGGATTAAACACTTTAACATAAGACCTGGCACCATAAAAACCCTAGAAGGAAATCTAGGCAAAACTATCCAGGACATAGGAGTAGGCAAGGACTTCATGAACAAAACACCAAGAGCATTGGCAACAAAAGCCAAAATAGACAAATGAGACCTAATGAAACTCCACAGCTTCTGCACGGCAAAAGAAACAGTCACTAGAGTGGATCGGCAACCAACAGAATGGGAAAAAATTTTCGCAGTCTACCCATCTGACAAAGGGCTGATATCCAGAATTTACAAACAACTCAAGCAGATTTACAGGAAAAAAACAAACAAGCCCATTCAAAAGTGGGCAAAGGATATGAACAGATACTTTACGAAAGAAGACATATATGAGGCCAACAATCATATGAAAAAATGCTCATCGTCACTGGTCATCAGAGAGATGCAAATCAAAACCACATTGAGATACCATCTCATGCCGGTTAGAATGGCGATCATTAAAAAATCTGGAGACAACAGATGCTGGAGAGGATGTGGAGAAAAAGGAACACTTTTACACTGCTGGTGGGAGTGTAAATTAGTTCAACCATTGTGGAAGACAGTGTGGTGATTCCTCAAGGCCTTAGAAATAGAAATTCCATTTGACCCAGCAATCCCATTACTGGGTATATATCCAAAAGACTATAAATCGTTCTACTATAAGGACACATGTACACGAATGTTCATTGCAGCACTGTTTACAATAGCAAAGACCTGGAATCAACCCAAATGCCCATTGATGATAGACTGGATTGGAAAAATGTGGCACATATACACCATGGAATATTATGCAGCAATCAGAAATGATGAGTTCGTGTCGTTTGTAGGGACATGGATGAATCTGGAAAACATCATCCTCAGCAAACTGACACAGGAACAGAGAGTGAGACACCGCATATTCTCACTCATAGGTGGGTGATGAAAAATGAGAACACATGGACACAGAAAGGGGAGTACTAAACACTGGGGTCTATTGGGGGGAAAAGGGGAGGGCCAGTGGGAGGGGGAGGTGGGGAGGGATAGCCTGGGGAGAAATCCCAAATGTGGGTGAAGGGGAGAAGAAAAGCAAAGCACACTGCCATGTGTGTACCTACGCAACTGTCTTGCATGCTCTGCTCATGTACCCCAAAACCTATAATCCAATAAAAAATTAAAAAAAAAAATACAAAAATTATAAAAAAAAAAAAAAAAAAGAAAGAAATGATCAGAAGATGGAAAAAAGTAAGTGAGGACAGAGACAGGTGAAATGGCAGAGAACTGGTGGTTTGGGGTTTCTTAAAGAAGAGTTCAAAAAGGAGGCAAGTTATCCTAACATTTGGTGGGAAGAATCTGATTTAAGGGAAAAGAGCAAGGAGGGAGGATAATCCCATGACAGAATGAACAGGAAGAACCTACTATTAAGTCTAACTCACAGTTCATGCTCAGGGTGGTAGATTATTAAAATGCTTACAAATTGTTCCCCATTCTATATCCGCTTCCTTGTGAGGTGACATTGCAGATCCTCCCATCAAGAGATGGGATCTATTTCCCTACCTTTTGAATCTGGGTTGTCTACATGATTTGTTTTAGCCAATGGGACATTAACAGTAAGACACAGGCAGAGGTTTGAAAAAGACATACATTGGGTCTTATCTTCTTGCTGTACTTGGAACCATGATACCACCATCTAAATGAGCCTGCACTAACCTATTGGAGAGGTAACATGGAAGAGAACTGAGACACCCTAGCCAACAGCCTGCCAACCACCAAACATATAAGGGAGATCATTGTTGACCATCCAGCTCTTAGTCAATCCAACAACCAAGTATAGATACAGGAACAAACCAAGCAAAGCCCAGTCAAGCCATTTCAGATTAGCCAACCTACAGAATCAAGGGCTAAATAAAATGGGTACTGCTTTAAATCACTAAATTTCAGGATAGTTTGTTATGCAACTAAAGTTAACTGAAACATTGGAGAATAGCTAAGTTTGTATATAGAATAAATTTATCTGAAAGGGACTTAAATAAATTGGGTGGTCAAGATAAATGGAGGCCCTAAATATCAGGAGGAGCAAAAGACCATAAAGAACCTCTGATGTTCTTTGACAGAACAATAGCATAATAAGAGCAATATTTTAAGCATAAATAAATGATAGATTGGAGGAGTAAAGCTTAGAGTGGAGAAGCCCAGTCTGGATTAGAGCTTGGATAAGGGAGGATCCAAAATGTCAGAGGCATTTCAGAGGAAAAACATAGTAAGTCATTAAGACAGATAAGCTATGGAGTAGGAAAGAACAGTCTCAAAGATGCCTCAAAGCGTATCTTTCTAGAGCCTGGGAAAACAGTGGTGCCAAAGATATCAAAAGAAAAGTCAGGAAGGACAGCAAATACAGTATGATTCAGTCAGAAACTTTGTGGATGCCAAAAAACAAAACTGTAAAACTCAAAAGTGTAATTTACTGGAAGAATCAGAGTGTCTTGCAGAGTGCAGGGAAAGCTGGCAACCCAAGCCATAGAAAGGGCAAGAAAGAGACTAAGCTTGGAAATCTCAGCAACAAAATTTCATGGATCTTCACCCTGCCATTTCAGTATGCTCTGGTTCTCCATTCAGCTCAACTTCTTGAGACAGAAAGAATCTGACAAGCTGCCAGCCCTGCAGAGGATGAGCTCCTGGATTAGGTGTTCATGGACCCTGATCCAATCAGCTGTTGGGGAGGATGAGAATGATAAGCTTATAGGGTGAACTCACCAGAACTGTAAAGAGCAGATGAAAAGTAGGGAGGAAATAACAAGCACCTCCATAAAATAGGCAAGGATAATTAACAGAGGGAAGAAGAGTCTGAATTGGAAGTGAAAGTAAGAACTCCAAATGTAGATGTCCTGCTGGAAGTTTAAAACAGAGGACTAATGGTTAGGGTAAAGATTCAGGTAAGAGTAATATCTACTTAGAAGTGAGAGTAGACACCAGCAAATAATGAGTAATTGTTTTCAAAGGGACTAGCAAGAGAAGACCCTAACAGAGACCAGAAGCTGTGAGCAATATCTGTAAATGTGAAAGCAGAAAGGTAATCTACTAAAAGAGAAAGGGCAGAGAGGCAGAGCCTCACAGAAAAGTGGTATGGAAACCAAAGCAGGAGGGCCTGGTCAACTATGTCTAATGAAATGGGGGTCAGGGAGACTGAGGACTATAACTAACATCCTGCATATGTTTGCGTGATCATTGGTGACTTTCAGGAGCAGAAAATAGAAGATGTTGGTTTAATGTTTTTCCCCTAGGAGAGACAAGAAGTAAAACCTTGGGAGAAGTTTACAAGGAAACTTGATTTGGTACTAAATAAAAAGCAAATGGGCTGATTTTCTTGGAGGGTGTAAGGCTGGAGAAATAATTGGAGGCATCTTCACATGTCCACAAAGTAGCCTTAGGAATCTTTTTTTGAGGAAAATAGTCACCAAATTCATAGACTGTACAAGGAGACTTCAGCCTTCCATATATCACTCATGGAGGTATCATCCTACAGTTCTGGAACCACTACCAAAGACTCGCTGAGACATGTGTGATTTGTAGTTTCTAGGTTTCTGCAAAACATTTAGTCAAGCAGTTTGGTAACAGCAGAGACAGTGGACAAGCCCTTATTGCTCACAGGGATGCCTCTGGGGCTTCTTTCACTGCAGTTAATTTCCAGGACATGGCGCCACTAAATATTAGCATGTCCCCTCGTGTTAATGGCAAATGGCAAGAGGCTCTCATAATTTAGATATCTTTATGGCTGTTCTGTGGAAGCTAATTTTGTCTAACAAAACCCCATTAAGTTTTAGCTCTATCCTTTTCCCTTCCTCCAACTCCCAGAACTGGGACTTATATGTTAATTGCAGCCAGTCTATGCTAATTAGGTTTCATTTCTGTTTTTTAAAGAGACAGATGCCACCAGGTCCTGCCCCAGTCATCACTCCCTCCCACCCACTTTGCCAGCTTTTCAGAGGTTAAACTCCAGACCAGATGAAGAATTCACTTATGGCTTGCACTTGAAGTTGGAAGGCAAAGGGGTCAGGTGTTTCCATATTCGTCACAACTTCCTTTGAAGATGAAATGCTTCCTTTCCATGAAATTCAAAGTGTAGCATTTCTAATTTAGAAACAAATCAAAATACTATCAGATTTTTAAAATACACACAAAAATCAACAAAATACCCCCAAGGCCTACTATAACTATTGCTTTCAACAAAAGGTCCCCAATCTTGGAACTTTCATCTGTGTTGTGGTAAGTTTGGGCTCACCACTACAGACTAAGTAAGGATTTACAAGGCAAGAACCGCTGAAGCAGAAGAATAACTTTCTATATTAGGGCTTGGTTCTGTTAATTGAATGAGTGCCTTCTAGGAGGCCAATAGGTATTGGAGAGGATAAAAAGTAACTAAGACAAAGACTTTACCCATAAAATGTCTTCAGTCTAGTGGGAAGATGTAATAATAATACTATAAAGTAAATTACCTACTATTTATCAAGCACTACTATGAACTCAGTTAACATACATTAACACATTTTAATCATCCCAACAACAATATGAGGTATACATTTATATGCCCATGATTCAGATGGGAAAATTGCAGCTCAGAGAGGCATAGTGTATTAGCTATGTTGTGCCACCGACCACCACAAAGCTCAGTGACATACCGTAAGTCGTCTTATTTTTTATTTAGCATGGGTCTGCGGGTCTACTGGGGTAGTTCTTCAAGTTGTATGTTACTTTGGGTTGGTTATAGGTTGAGTTCAGATCAGTTCCATGTATATCTCATCTTTCTTCAACCCGGTAGCTAACCTGGGGCATGTCCTGATCATACTTATAGTAGAAGCATCAAGGGACAACTAAATACATGTAATGCCACTTAAGGCCTTTTAAGGCCTAGGCTCAGAACTCACACATTGTCACTATCACTCATAGTCTATTAACCAATTCAATTCACATGACTAAGACCAACATCAATGGGCAGAGAAATATCTTACACTCAATCAAGTAGGAGAAACTGCAAAGTCACATAGAGAAGGCTGTGGGTATAATTTGAATAGAGAAAGAGAGTGAAAGATTGAAAGTAGTGATCTAATCTACTACAAATAGATTAAAACTGGTGGAACTAGGGTTCAAAGTGGGAATGATCGGGGACTAAACTCATCTTTTTAACCATTATGCTAGATGTAATCATGTAACGATAATCAAGTCAGTCAGTGGCTAATGAATAGTAATGACACATTTCTATTGGGGAATTGGGTCAGGCCTTACAAAGAAGATATCTGGGCATGAAGACAATGAGAATTTTTGATAGGCAGAGAGGATGGTTAGGGCATTGCTGCTGGAGGACACAGCATGAGGATGGATGGAAGGACATGATACAATCATAAGACTAGAGCGAAGGGTTCCAAGATGTGGTGGGGAATGATGAAAGCTGAGGACGGGAAGTTAGGACGAGATCAGGATATACTTCTGAGCATGTATGTGATATTATTAGACATGGATTCCTTTGGATCAGTGCATCTCAAACATTATTGCACATAGGAATTTCCTGAAGATCTTGTTAAAATTCAGATTCTGATTCAGTAAGTCTTGGGTAGGGGACTGGAGAATGTGCATTTCTAACAAGGTTTCCAGTGACGATGATGCTGCTCTTTCACACTTTGAGTGACAAGGCTCTGAGCAAACAGCCTGATAGCCATTCAAGGTCAGGAATTGTGTTTTCTACCTCTTTGTTCCCACACAATATGTAGCATGTTGTCTTATACGTAACAGATCCACCGTCAGGGTTGGATATTGTTGATGCTGCTTATGTTTTCTCTCCCTTTTAATCAGCCTCCTTGCCCTCCTCCAAGTCTTTCCCATGCAGCTGTAAAAAGCCAAGGCTTTCTACCAACCTTGCTGCATTGACTACCTGCATACTATATTCTGGCTCGTTTTCTCTTTAGAAATGGAGAAAAACAAAGTGCTGTGAAAAAACAGCCTTCTATTACTGGAGGTCTATGCAGATTCATTAGAGCTTTGGGGGAGCCATCAGAAGTTGATTGTGCTTGAAGGGGTTGCTCATCTCCTCCCATTTCCTAATTTGATTTCATGGCTCTGCAATGAAGTCAGAATTAGAGCCACATTAAAGATGGGAAGAAGGAGAAAAAAAATTCCACCACGAATCAAGTTGTGAAACATGCAACATGCCTTCTCCCAGCCTCCTCAAGGTATCACCAATTTTGCTAGGGTGAAGATGACCTCAAGGGGTACCATGGGCTGAAAAATCATGGCTTTTAGAGTTGACTCATAGAACAGGAAGAAGATAGATTGCAGAGAATTCTCACATTTGTGAATGAGGGGCTCTGGAGAAAAGAGGGAGAGAAATTCTGAAAACTCTACTTTGGTTAGGGCTCACCTTAGGAGTGCCAGGTGAACTGCACTGGGGCCCATGCCTCAAGATGTCCCCAACCTTAATGCCTGTCTCTGAGCTTAGAGGTATCCTTGAATTTAGTAGTTACAGACTCATTCTTGTAAGTTCAGATGATGCGCAGACACGATTGCTATTGTCCCTTCCTCCCCTCGGCACTCACTCCTGTATCCTGCAGGCACATTGAACACCTGCTAAGCTCTGCCTGAGGGCTTTTATTTTGGTCACAGGAGCATGTGTAGGCCTCAAACAAGAGGAGCCGGAAGTGCCAGAGACTTTATATCCTGGGAAGCAGTCCTCGACCAGTGGGGTTGGTAGATTCATACCTCCGTTTCTTCACCCCTTAGGTGGGATAGCTCTGAGACATGTTCTATGCTGTCACCTAGAAGTCCCGAGCAGGACTGAGATTTCATCACCCGCAGTTGGTGCTTGTTTGATAACACACTTTATCTGGGTGTTCTTTCTTTCCCTGTCTCTATCCTTCTCCCAGTGCTCCCTGGAGTCCACTTTCGAATGAACTACTTACATTCAAATGTTTGTTAGAAGATCTGCTTCTCGGGGAACTCATAACTAAGACAGTGTCCCAAACTTCCGCCATTAAAATGCCACCACTTCAGGGTGGCAAAGTTCCAGGGATTCAGGAGGGAGTGGACTCATGATGTGAATGAACAAGTTATGAGTAAAATGTGGGAGAGAAACTCAGGATAATCCCCTGGGCGAGGGATGGGATGGGGGTATGGGGTATGCTGGGGGGATATGAGAACTAGGTGCAACACAGGTCGGTGACTTCCAGACAAAAAGGCGCCAGCTCATCTGTCATTGCAATTCTGCTTGGAGCGTATTCCTTGGGTTTGCATTGCAAAATGGGAAAAATTAATGGGTTCCCCCTAAGATGTGGGGTTTGAGTCTTGTCTTGCCTCTCCCTGAGTGTTAAGCCTAGAGCGAATCATTTTCTTTCTCTAAGACTTGATGTCCTTGGATGTAATTGGAGATAATAATAATGCCCATAGAACCAAACTGCACCAAAGATTGGGTAGAGCAAAGTCCTCAGTCTCTGCAGGTCAGCTTTGCCCTTACCTGCTGAGTGACCGTTTGTCAGTTACCCAACATCTCTGAGACTGTTTCATTATAAAATGGAGAAATAACATTAACTCAAACCAACAAAATTGCCTGTATTTGAGTTTCTGATCTACAGAAACAGCAATTCCAAGTAGTTCAACCTAAGACTTTGCAGGGTTTATATGCAGATTTAAAATGCTATATGAAAAACACCTAGTGTACTGACTGCCACATAGTAGGTACTCAATGTACCATTACAGTTTTTGTGATCACACCACAAAAACTATAAAACCCTACTCAGATTTTGAGAAATAATGATAATATTGCCCCACTGCTCAAGGATCCTGTCTGACTGCCGACCAAGATGAAAACAAAGTAACAATCACTGGATAACTAGATGCTGGGAGAACATACGAGGCTTTGTGTATTTCTGGCTCCCTGCAGAACACAATTTTTTGTTTGTTTTTCCAAGTGTCATACTGAAACCATTGTTAGTAAAAGAATCAGAGATGATTTCAGCTTCCATCTTTTGTGATGCTCAGGTTTAAAAAACTAAAGGAGGGCCCAGCAAAATTAACTTAATCATTTTAAGAAACAGCCATTGAAAATATATTCATTATTATACAACGCCAAGTGCTGTTCACCAGTGCACAGCATCTGTCTGCTCACTAATTCTCCTGTTATTACTACCCATTGAAAGGGCAGGAGGGAGAGAATTCCAGGCAATCTCCCTAGGCAGAGGTTTGCAGATTTCATGGAGCACTCAAAGCTCCCCAAAATGTGCTCCTTGAGCACTTGGCTTGCTAATCTTGTTGACGTGACCAAAAAAAAAAAATTTGAAAATAGCTAATGGCCTTAATTTTCTTATACCTGACAGCTAACTAATTTATCCCACCCCAAACAGTTACTCATCTGATTCCCTTGCCTCCCTCCCTCCCTTTCTTCCTTCCTTCCTTCCTTCCTTCCTTCCTTCCTTCCTTCCTTCCTTCCTTCCTTCCTTCCTTCCTTCTTTCTCTTTCACTATCTCTTTCACACACACACACACACACACACACACACCCTACTCTTTCAAATCTGTCAGTCAGTTTTCTCTCTCTCTCTCTCTCTCTCTCTCTGTGTGTGTGTGAGATGGGGCTTAATTTTCTTTCTTTCCCTCTCAGGAAGGTCACAAACTGCAATACAAAATGGCTACTCAGATGGCAAGAAGGAAGGGACAGATAGAATGGCCTCATCAAAGTCCTGTGGTAACTAAGTATAATCAGGACACAGGATGACATGTGTTATAGATCACCCAAGGTAACCATTGTGAATAAAATTGAGAAGAAATGGCAGAGTTGGGCCTGGGAGGCTGATCTGGTGAGTGTCAGCCCTTTAAAGTGGGCTGTGGGACCTTGTGGAGCAGCTGCTTTTGCAGACTGTTCCCAGGAGAGCAAGAAGTCTGGGGAAGGCAGGAGGATCTGGGAAGAGCACCCGGTACTGCTGCACGGGGTCCCACTGCCTCATGATCCAGGCTCAGAGGCAGCACCTGGGGAGGAATTTGGTGAAAAGGCAGCTAGAATTTGTTGCTTCTTTGTCCGTTCCCTCCCCTATTTCCTGTTGCTGGTGTTAACTATTTAAACCTGGAGCCAGGGCTGTATTTGTGAACATAAAAAGTACAGGAGCAGCGGCTGTAACTGCATCAGATGAAATTGAATTACTCTTTGTGCCAGCGTTTGTGTGTGTGCATGCATGTGTGTGTGTGCACATGCATATGTTTATGTGTGTGTGTATGTGTGTGGTGGGGTGGGATGGCTCTGCATTTTAAAGGGATGGATTAATGGCTAAATGGCTGTTCTATGCTTTAAAGGGCCAGCTGTTCAGCAGTTTGTATTACAAGATTTATCTTTCTGAGTGGCTTTTTAAAATCACCCCTTTCCCCTAGCTGTAGGCTTGTTGTTATGAAAGAAGAGAAACATTGTCTGGGTGGAGGAAAAGCCTGTAGGCGTGCAATTTAGACCCTTACCATCCATCCAGCAGAGGCATGGATGGTACCTCCCTCCAAGGTTTTTTTTTTTTAAATTTCTTAAATTTCCTAAGTTACCTGAATAAAATGGATTCTTAAAAAAAAAAAAAGAAACTTCAGAGACTCATTTGCAAGTTCTGGGAAAACAGGGATTCTGTTCTCATTTATATTTGTATGGATTTCCACCTTGATCTTCCCCAGGTTTGGAGCCGTCCTTATCTTTAGCTTCAGTGGCTTCTGACCAATCCCCTCCCCATCTCCCTGTCTTCAATTCTGTCCTCTGCCTCCTGGTTCCCCTTCTTCAGCCACAGAAGCTTCCATGTCTCCTCCCCACAAGCCATTCCTCCAGCTCCAGTGCCTTTTCCCTTCTTCTTCAACTGCCTTTGTCTGCCCATTGAGTAGTCATAGGAAGACTCCTTCTTCCAATAAGCCTTCCCTCTCTTCCTCTACTGAACTCCAAAGGCTCTATGTAACAGGGCTCCCCTGAGCAGATGTCATGAATATGTACAGGTCTCTGTTCTCTGCATCTCTGTAATTTTCCTTATGCCCTCCTTCCTGTCTTCTGAAAACGGGGTCCTCATTCTTGCTTTATTTCTTGCTCTCTCCTGCCTATAGCCCTGACTCCAGCTTGAGAGTGAGGTGTCCAGGGACCCTCCACAATCAATGACAACAGACTGAGGGGCAGCTGCAAAACAACTGGAACAAATCAAACCAAGGCCAAACGTTAACTGCCTCTGGCAACTTCTCCTCTTTCTTCGCCTCTCTCCCAGGCCCCAGAAAGGCTAAAGGTTCAGGTCATAAAATCCAAACTCCCAGACCCACAAATCATCATTTCCAGCCTGAGGGAGACACCCAACCCTGCCAAGGTCTTCAAGGACACACATTAGTCATCGGAGCAGCCCTGCCCATCCCACCTCCAAGGCCCTTTTATTTCCATACTCCTCAGATTGTTCCATGAGTGGTGGCCAAATAAATAGTCCAAGAGGTTCTAAGGGAGCCCTGGGTCTTACCAGGAATTGTGTGTTACTAGCAACTAACTCCTGGGGACTGACCCAGAAGAGCTGAGTTTGTGTTTTAGCCCCCACATGCAGAGGCCAGAAGACCTCACACTATTACCAGCCACAAGCCAGAGATCCCTGCTGTGAGCAGATGGAGCCTGAGCCATGACCTGCACACGTGTCCTGAATGAGATTTGTCCTCCCGGGAGAAGCTGCTCTTTCAAAAGGCTTGTCTTTCTCTTTAATGAAAACGTATATTCAAACATGGAACTTGATGTCACAGACACATTGTGAAGGGCTCCTCAGTTTTGCAAAATACTTGCTAAAGGGCTCTTTGGGATTGTGAGACACCCCACTCCAGCCAAGAGAAGGCAGTAGAAGGTAAAAGTTAAGACTACAGACTGGAGGGACTGACAATCATTCCTGCCATTACCACTGACCAGCTGTGTGACCTTAAACAAGTTATCTCTCCTCTCTGTGACTCAGTTTCCACATCAGTAAAATAGGGGCACTGATTGCAACTGCCTATTAAGGTTGATTTGAGGACTAACGAAATAATTCAGGCAGATAATTTGGCACAGAGTAAACACTCAAAAAGGTTAGCTGTTACTTGAAATGTGATTTTAAAAGTCAACTATCAATCTACACTCAATTTGAGGGAGGGAACAAGGTCAGATGGACTGGTAACTTTTCATGTTGAGGGAGAACTGATTTAGCATGAAAAGATGCTGAGCAAATGCTTTATTTCAGGATTTTATCATGATCAACATCTACTGTCTCCAGACCTGCTTTTAATTTTGATTATTTTTTAAAAGCAAAAATAACAGGCAAACTACCAGTCTCTTAAACGTTGCCCATTTGTGGGGAAAGAAAAATAAAGGAATTAGATTACGAATGTGCTGTTTTGTCTATTGTTTCCATTTCCTGATTTCCCTCTGGGACTCCCTGCACCTACTCTTGGTCCTCTGGTTTGGATGGGTTACTGAAATGGTGTGCTGGAGTCCACATCTAATTGTGGCTTTTCTTCCCCAACTCCATGTTCAATGGCATCGTGTTGGTAGCTTAAAATCAGCCATGGTGGGAGTATTTACACCACCAAACTTGGCAATTACTACAAATGGGCATCTCCTTTCCCCCATGCCCGAGCTGATTCTTAAACATATACCAGTAAATTCATGGGCTTACACTCCTCCTATAGACACGTGACCTAAGAACAACCAATCAACATATTCTAACTTCCTGGCCTCAGTAATTGGTTCAGAGAGGGATACATGTTCAGAGCCAGACCACTGAGATCTTGAGATATCTGCTGGAAAACTTTGGAAGAAAAAGTTTCCTTCAGTAGGACTGTAAGAATCAAACCACTAGTCTCCAATTTACCTCTATAAGGAGGGGATCTCACCTGAGAAAAGGAAAGAACAAAAGACCAAGTGCTGATGACTAAAGGCAGACTAACCCTTATGTTTAAAAGGAAAGTGGCCAAGTATAATTTTCCCTCCTTTTGCTTTTTAAAATTATTTTAATTATTTATTTATTTAAGTTTTTTTGAGACAGTCTTGCTCTGTTGGCCAGGCTGGAATGCAGTGGTATAATAATAGATCACTGTATCCTCAAACTCCTGGGCTCAAGTCATTTTTCCACTTCAGCATCCAAAGAGGCTGGGGCTACTGGTGTGCACCACCTCACTGGGCTATTATTGTAATTATTATTTGTAAAGACGAGGTCTCATTATGTTACCCTGGCTGATCTCAAACTCCTGGCCTCAAGTGGTCTTCTCCCCTTGGCCTCCCAAAGTGTTGGGATTATAGGCATGAGCCACCAAGCCTGGCTCCTTCTTTTTCTTGATAACCCAGTTTGAGTTAGAA
The DNA here is from genome assembly GCF_049354715.1 of Callithrix jacchus. Lineage (NCBI taxonomy): Eukaryota > Metazoa > Chordata > Mammalia > Primates > Cebidae > Callithrix > Callithrix jacchus. The sequence goes on along the minus strand of NC_133524.1, from coordinate 40,053,972 downwards.
TTCTGTCATGTGCAATCAAGAGTTCTCCATAATAGAGATGCGTTAGGTACTATCTAGTGTCCAGGTTTGATCTGTCTATTTGTGGTATATAGTTTAACAGCTATAAATTCCTCTTATCCCACTATGAACATTTCTTTGCAGTGTGATTTTCCAGTGAAAGGTGATTTTTACACCTTTCAAGAGGCAGAAGCTTTTCCTCTCCTCGCTTGAATCTGAGCTGACCTTGTGATTTGAACTGGCCAATAGAATGTAGTGAAAGTCATGTTATACAACATCTGAGGCTAGATCTCAAAAAAATTTGCAGCATCCAGCCTCACTCTCTTGATACCCTGAAACCACCATACTCAGAGACCATCATTCATGTAGGATGAAGGACCACATGCAAAAGGATGCTCGACTGTCCCAGCCATCCTCCCTGAATCCAACCCCAAGACAACTCTCCAACTGATTTGGTCACATGAGGGAGTCAAGGCAAAACTAACAGAAGAACCTGCAACCAACCCACAGAACTGGGAGAAATAATGAATCATTGTTTTAAGCCACTTAGCATTGGGGTGGTAACAACAGAAAAAAGTACCTGATGCTTTTTAGCATGCAAACTTTATCTAGTCATTAATGAGGGGATTAAATTATTATGTATAGAAAGAGATTTGGGGCTTTAGAGCCAGAGAGTAGAGCTTGAGTCCTGGATCCTCCACTTGGTAGCTATGTACCCTTGGGAAGTTTTAAATTTCTCTGTGCTTCAGTTTTCCCAGTTTCTATGGAGTAAATTGTTTCCCCCAGAAATTCTTATGTCGAAGCTTTAACCCCCAATATAATGAAATCTGGAGCTAAGGCCTTTGGGTGGTCATTAAGTTTAGATGAGATCATGAGAGTAGAGCCCTCATGATTAGATTACTTCCCTAATAAGAACAGATACTAGAGATCTTGCTTCTCTCTCTCTCTACCATGTGAGTACACAGCAAGAAGGCAGCTTTTTTTATAAGCAAGAGGGCCTTCACCAGAACCTGACCATGCTGGAACCCTGATCTCAGACTTCCAGCTTCTAAAACAGAAAAAATGAATTTTCACTGTTTAAGCCATCCAGTCTATGACACTTTGTTACAGAAGCCTGAGCAGACTAATACACCATCTGTGACATGGGGATAATACTATCTACCTTATAGGGTTGTCATGAGGATTAAATAAGTTAAAAACTTACATATGCCCAGTACCTGGCATATAGCAAGCATTCAATAAGTGTTAGCTCTTATAATGATTAGTATTAACACCCATGCTATGCAAAATAAATAGAAATTCTGTTAAACAGGGATTCTGATTGCAGTAATTGTCCTAGGTTGAGCCTAATATTATGGTCTAGTAGAAATCAAACTTGTCCAATCATGTTTTTAAGGATTGGGTTGGGAGACAGCCAGTATTCTATTAGCATTTCACATCAGAGACTTCTGGGAAAGAAGTCACCCTAAATATGAAGGGTAGCAGTAAACAATAATAATTTGCATCTGTTGAGTACTTACGTTCTAGGCACTATACCAAGTTCACTATACCAATTGTTTAAACTTCACAACAATTCTGTGATGTAGGTGCCATCAATATCTTTACTTTGTGGATGAGAAAACAGTGGCTCAGAAAGGTTACTTTACTTACCAAAATCCCACAGCTGATAAGGGTGGAAATTCTCTACCCTTTTTGGGCACTTAATGCATAGGGAAAGCCTGGCAGTGTTGATTGCAGTCCTGTGGTGGCTAACTGGAGGGGTTTCCTCTGACTGACACCTGCTGACCAGTGTGGGGTTTCGCCACCCCAACCAGACATCAGTTGTCTGCAGCAGCCAGGGCATCTCTGACAGGGCCAGGTGGCATCCACAGTGCCTTTGGCAGGCACTGGGGGTGAAAGGCCCATTTGGGCTCAGGCAGGGATGAGAGACTCTGCTACAGCAGCTGCAGGGAGGTGGAGGGGGGCTGGTGACGCCACAGGCCGCCTAGAGCAAGAGCCTGCTGAACACAGCAGGAAGGCTCAGAACCATTTGGGAGGAATCAGAGGGGCTCCTAGTCCCTGCAGAGCGAGTGGGAGTAGAGCCACAGACACTCTGCTTTTTATGGCTGTGACTGTGAAGCTATTCTTGCTCTCAGGAAGTGCAGATTGCAGAACATGTCAAAGGCAACCACGAATCCAGGTGTTGGCCAAGGCAGAGGCCATGGAAAAATCTCTATGCCCAGAAATGTTTTCTCCTTCATCTTCACGCCTCCTGAAACTCCCAGCATGCAATCCACTCTTCAGGGTTAAGACAGTGTCTTCAGAAACACCCGAAGAGTAGGTTAACATATAACAGCCTAGCCCATTATTGTCATAATTATTGGTATTAATAACAACAGTAACCAACATTTATATACTACTTGTAATTTACAAGGATCTTTTCAATGTAAAATACTCCCAGCAGCCTCCAACAGGGGTATTATTCTATTTCAAAGATGAGGACACAGGCTCGGACAGACCGAAAAAGGTGCTTAAGATCCCACCAAGAGTGAGAAAGAGGAATTTCTTTCACCTTTTCCTCCCAGTCCCGCGATCCAGCTCCATATACCTGTTAATACGTCAGCAGACACCAATTTCTGGTTCATGGAAAGAACTGGCATGTGTCAGATTAAAAGGTGAACACACATTCTTTGGTACTTTGCCCATTGAGAGGTGCCGTCTAATTTCCCTCCTTTTAAATCTGGGCTGACCTTAGGGGCTCACAACCAAGGGAATGTAGTAGGAGTAAAACTGCATGACATCTAAGGCTAGGTCAAAAGTTTTGCAGCTGTTGTCTTGATATCTCTCTCTCTCTCTCTCTCTCTCTCTCTCTGTGTGTGTGTGTGTGTGTGTGAACCCAATATCCATGCCCTTAGTGATTTAAGCCACATGGGGAGGCCACCTGTACTCTATTCTAATCCTTCCCAAATGTTGCTGTGATTATAGATCACCTAGGCCTCTTGTTAATATGTAGGTCTGATTACACAGGAATAGTAGGACCTGGGAGTCTGCTCCTCTGTACTGAACCACCACAGTGGATCTTGGCCATCTCAGGTCTAACATAAGGAACTACAATTTTTCACAAGGAGCTCTGAAGGTTCCTAACATTGTATTGCCCTTTTGTTGAAGCATATATTTAAATTACACCTACTTTGAGGCTAGTACGAGTTAGTTGGCTTTCATGGGAATGTAATATTTGAGAAATCCCATATTAACATTTCTCTTTTCAGGAAGTTGGGGGTTCATTAAAGATACATCCTTCACAGATATTATCAGGGTTCCGTAGCTCTCCAACTGTTCTCATCTCTTTGCCATTTATCAAGCTGTCCAGGAAGCAAAATGGTTTGCATTCATTCATTCATTCAACAAATATTTATTGAACACCTTCTCATTGCCAGGCATATGCTAGGTGGTGGGTAGGGGAAAATTTTTTATCATAATTATCACATATCCTGAAGTCATGTAGCTTACAGTCTAGGGAATAAAGCACACATGAGTGAAATAGCCACATCCATGAGGCTTTGCGAAGGAGAATGGGGGCCGAGAGAGCAGGTGACAGGGACTTGCACCAGCCTTAGGAGTCAGAGGTGGTTTTGCTAGGGAAAGAGAGCTTCAATTGAGATCTGAAGAATAGAAAGCAGTGGGTGGGTACAATGTCTGGGCCACAGCCAGAGAAAGGGCACTGTAAGAAGTGTGTTTATTGCTCTTGCTGGCCAAATAGTCCATCTTCCTGTAACTGGGATTGTCACATCTCCACCACTGTTGGTCTAGCCAATCTACTTTCCAGTCTTCACAAGATGGGGGCCTTGGCTCTATCTGCAGCCAGCCAGGTGTCTACCCCGAGGGTAGACTGCTCCCCTAGTCTGTGTTGTTCTACTATCCAGTTGTTCAGTGAGGACAACCATAGATCAGTGAGATGCCTGGATTTCTATTAGAACAACTGCTGTGATTTGAATTGTGTTCCTTCCACTTCCCCACAATAAAGATAGGCTGAAGTCCAAACTCCAAGTACCTGTAAATGTGATCTTATGGAAATAAAGTATTTGCAGATGATCAAGTTAAGGTAGTCATTACGGTCAGCCTTAATGCAATATTGCTGGTATCCTTACAAAAAGGAAATTGGGACAAAGACACATAGGGAGAGTGTCATGTGTCTTCACTCTCAGATATAGACACAGACTCTGAGGAAAGATGGCCATGTGAAGATGGATACAGAGATTGGAACTATGCTGTCTCAAGCCAAGGAATGTCTGGGGTTATCAGAAGTCAGAGAAGGTAAGGACGCATCCCCCACCTGGAGACTTCAAAGGGAACATGATTCTGCTAACACCTTAATCTCAGACTTCTAGCCTCCAGAACTGTGAGTCAACACATTTTCTGTTGGTTTTGGCCACCTAGTTTATATTACTTTGTTATGGCAGTCCTAGCAAACCAGTACAATGATGGGGTAACCCATTAGGCTGTCCTAAGGCAGCTGGACCGAGCAGGCTGGGAGGATGGTTATAGGGCACCATCCCGTCCTACCTAGGTCAAGAGTGTGATCACCCATCTCAGGCTGTTGCACACAAAATGGGGTAGAGAGGACAAGAGTGGAAGCTGAAGGACAGTCAGGAGGTCTCGGGAGCAGTCATGTATTCATGAGAACTTTAGGAGGTAAAATGGATGGATTTTAATGATATATATGGCAGAAGATGGAGGTGCCAAAGGTGCTCCCCCGTTTCTGATTTGAGGGCCTGGTGAGAGCAAAAGTAAAGAGGGTTATTGTTTGTCTTTTCTGCTGCATCTCACCAAATAAGTTAATTGTGTTCTCACAGTTTATGGGGGGCTTTCCTCTCTCATTTGGTGGCCAATTTTCCAAATTAAAAAATGTTTTCTCACTAGAGAAGGCATTACTGATAGAGAATGATGAGTAGAGAAAACAACCTAAGGTCAGCTTCTTCCTCTCTCTGCAATATCCACCCCAACCCCATCTTATATTTCTTAAAGGAGGCCAGTCAAGGCCAGTAAAGTGGAATTCTAAGATGACCCCAATAACCCACTTCCTTGTATAATCCCCTCCCCTTGAGTGTCCTAATCAGGTGAGTCCTTTAAAGAGGATCTAGAATTCAAAGACAGAAGTCAGAGAGATATTTCTACTGGCTGGCCTTGAAGAAGCAAGCCCTCATGAGCCTTAAAACTGCAAGAAACTGAATTTGGCCAATAACCACATGAGCTTGGTCTTGAGCCTCAGATAAGACCCTCAGCCCCAGAAAATGCCTCCACTGCAGTCTTGTGAGATCCTGAGCAGAGGACCCAGCCAAGCTGTACCAGACCCATGGAAACCATGAACTATTAAACAGTTTAAAGCCTCTGTGTTTGTCGGAATTTGTTATGCAGCAATAGATGACTAACATGGTGGTGATCTTGACTTCCCTCCACCAGATTACAAAATTGATTTAGCCCTTGCCATCTTTTCCCTGTCCCATTATTCCCACCCGTGAAATTTGCTTGATCTGGTTGAGGTGTTCCAGTAATAATAACAGCAGATGCTGGAATGTTTGGATGAAAGCATGATTAGCAGGCAGTGAAACCCTAATAAGGCCCCAGTGGAATTCCTTTCCTCTAGAATGTAGGTGGACTTTTCCATTCATCCAGCTTCTGCTTGGCAGTGTGGGTTTGAGTGTAGGGAAGGGGTATTGGGAGACAAATATTACAAAAGAGAGAAGGGTCTGGACATTATGGATCTCAGAATATGAAGAAGAAAAAATGGTTTACTTTTCCAAAAGGAATAACTATTAGCCGTGGACTTTGTGGAATCTCAGGCAAGACAATGAAGTTTTATTAAGCATCAGTAGGTCTGAGAGTCTGAGTATCACTCTGTGGGTGATGTGATCCTCAACATATGATGCCTGAATTTGGGTCTCTGCAAAACTGTTCTGGTGTCTTGGTCTGTTTTTCCAGAAAGCAGAGTCCAAGACAAGGGCTTGGGTACAGGTAGTTTATTTTCGAGGTGGTCTTAGGAAGCAGGAAAGAAAGAGTAGGGAATGTGAGACAAGGAAGGAGATAAAACCATAAAAGTGTACATTATCAAGGTGCTATTCAGCCAGGAGTCTGGTTTTGCAGGCACTTCTGTGAAGCCAGCAGAATGCTCCATGGAATGCCCCCACTGGAGATTTTGGGGATCGGAGCATTTATCCACTGACTTCTGCCTTCATTGTGCAAGTTACTCCCGGGAGTGACTGCAGGTTATCTCCTGAACTTCTGGGCTATTTCTACATAAAGGCTAGACAGGTTTACAGCTTCAGAGAAAATTCTGAGGTAGAAAAGTAGAAAGACACATAGAACAGGAGAGAGATTGCCTTCTCCCTCTGCAGGAACTAGTCTCTAATAGCTTCACTGAAATCAGAGATAGGCCAAGGGGACAGGCCACAGGGCACAGAAAGCATCTGCTACACCTGCAGAGGTCAGCCACCTCTGCAGCAGTGAAGGGAACCCAGGCAGCTGAGTAGAGCTCACTTGCAATGTACATATGCACACAATTGCACACAAAATTCAAATTTTCAGGTGTTTCATAGAGCTCTCATTCCTAAATGGAAAATGGTTTACTTTCCCAAAAGGAATAACTATTAGCTTTTATTCCTAAGCTCTCATTCACAGACCACCAAGGTTCAAACTCTCTACTCTGAAAAAAGAGTGGGATTTATTTCCCAGTTTCACTGCTGGAGGGGCCATTTAATGCCTTCAAATTCTGACAGACTTCTTTGTGGACCCTGGCAGGCATCTTGCCTCTGGGAAAGTCAAACTCCACTGAAAAGGTGCTCTGACAACAGTCCATGGCCCTTTCAGCCCAGAGAGAGCTCCGATTGGTGCCACACAAACCATTTTGCCATGTTTCTCAGAGGTGGTTAGCCAGATACAACCCAAGCAAGAAACAGAATCCAGATCAGATGGTGCTGGAGACTTTAACGAAAGGCAAACTCACAGAGCCGTGGGAAGCGTTATAGGAACCAATGGAATGTTGAGACGCCCAGAGACTAGTGACCTTGGGAAGCAGAAGACGTGAAAAGGGGAATAATCAAAGTTATTTGAACTCAATAGGAGCTGGAACCATGAAAGAAGGGCCACAGAAAAGGGATGACCCAGTAGGAGTTTGCATTTGTTTTCTATTGCTGCTATAATGAACTACCACAAATTAGTGGCTTAAAACAACACAAATTCTCTATCTTACCGTTCCAGAGTTCAAAATGAGTCTTGTGGAGCTAGAATGAAGGTGACAACAGGGTCATATTTCCTCTGCTGGCTCCAGGGGAGAATCAGTTTCCTTTTCAGCTTCTAGAGATTGCCTGCATTCCCTGGCTCGTGGCCTCTTTCTTGTGTCAGTTCAACCTCTGCTTCTATCCTCACATCTACTACTCACTCCGGTCCTCCTGATTTCCTATTTTTTTTTTTTAAGACAGACTCTCACTCTATCACTCAGGCTGGAGAAGTCTATGCTACATTCTGGGTGTGGAAGACAGACAGTGTATCTGGGACCCAGTGTGTTTGCAGAGGTGGTCGGGGGGGTGGTGGGTAGAGTGCATAAAGATGCCCAGGAGAGGCCAGTGGGGGCCACATCCTGAAATGCTCAATAGGATTTACTTATTTCCTTCATAGCAATGAGAAGACATTAGATGATATTATATGCTCAGAGCTGGGATTTCAAAAGATCATTCTGGTTTAAGTGAGGAAAAAAATCATGTAGTAAAGGGTCGCAAGAACTAATGGTGGGGGAAACCAGTTAGAAGGTGTGCAGGGTCCCAGCCAGATATGACAGACCCTTGGTCTAGGGAATAAGTTACGAAGATGGAAGAGGATTTGAGACCAGGTTAAATCAATGAACATTTTAGAAAATCCAGCAACTCATGGCACAGTATAGGTTTGATTAACCATAGAAAAACTGACAGAGTAAATTGTCAATGTGTGTAAGTATGGGTTTTAATTTACAAACCTGGGTGCAGGAGTGATATGTACTTTAATTTTACTATATTTAACTTAATCTGCTCTGAGCCAGTGAACAAATCCATCTCAGTTACTACTGAGAATTCTTCATGCTGCCTTCTCAAGACTGTGTGAAAGGTTTGAGCAGTTTATACAATCCAGACGCCTGAAGAAGGACCCTGGGAGTGTGTGGTTGTGTTCAGTGTTCAGTGATATATACATATTCCTTGTTGAGGCCCACATGGGCTATTAAAGGCTGTTATTAATTTTAAGGACAAGCTGGACCAGTCTTGTGCCCAGGCTCTGAACACCATGTAATCCCTACTTCCAACACTGGGAATTACAATTTGCAAAGTGATCTATGCCAAAATGAACAGTTCTGAGGTTCTTTTGGGTAGGTAAATGTAGCCATCAGAAATATTGCAATGGGGAAGCATTAGCTACTCTTGCTATAACCTGCCAAGAGAATGGAAATCTTGGAACAAATTTCATCATTTATCTGGACATTTATTAATTGTTTAAAGGAAAGCAACAGTTCATACAACCCTAGGAAGCCCGGAGTCTCTGTTCTTTCAGGTGCTCCAACTATCACCATCTTGCTTGAAAGGTTCACTTGAGGGCAATCTCAAAACTCTAGAGGCAGGATTTATGAATCATGCAATTGAATCTCTCCTGTTTAAGGTTATGTATGAGTTATGGTCTAGAGATGCCAGTGAATATGGGCTACAGGCCTTGCTAGCTTCTTATAGTCTCAATTTGTGTCTCAATTTGAGCTCTCCCATAAGCTAGAGTTTAGATACAAATATGGCTCATTTAGGAGAAGAAACCACCAGTGAAGAGAGTGTATAAGTAAGCCCTTGGAAGAAAGGTCAAAAGGAATGTTGTCAAGCCAGTTGCCATTACAGGTAGCTAAAGATTAAATCTATAGGAAAAATGCTATGAGCTGGGGTAGAGCACATGCCTCTATGTTAATCTGTCCTCCCATTGCTGTAAAGAAATAATTGAGACTGGGTAATTTATAGAGAAAGGAGGTTTAATTGGCTCATGGTTCTGCAGCTGTACAGAAAGAATAGCAGCTTCTTTTTCTGGGGGAGGCCTCAGAAAGCTTCCAATCATGGCAAAAGGCAAAGGGAGACTGAGGCATCTTACATGCCAGGAGCAGGAGCAGGAGAGAGAGTGAAAAGGGAGGTACCACACACTTTGAAACAACCAGATCTTTTGAGAACATGGTCACTATCACAAGAACAGCATGAAAGGGATGATGCCATAAAGCACCCCTATGATCCAATCATCTCCCACCAGGCCCCACCTCCAACACTGGGGATTACAATTTGACATGAGATTTGGGCAGGCACACAGATCCAAACCATATCAACCTCCAAGTAATTCCATCTGAGGGTGATATGGTTTGGCTGTGATCCCACCCAAATCTCATCTTGAATTGTAGTAACCTGGTGGTAGGTAATTGAATCATGGGGGCAGTTACCCCAACGCTGCTACTCTCATGATAGTGTGTGAGTTCTCATGAGATCTGATGGTTTTATAAGGAGCTTTTACTTCTTTTGCTCGACACTACTTGCTGCAGCCATGTGAAGAAGGATGTATATGCCTCCCCTTCTGCCATAATTGTAGGTTTCCCGAGGCCTCCCCAGGCATGCGGAATTGTGAGTCAATTAAACCTCTTTCCTTTATAAATTACCCAGTCTTGGGTATGTCTTTATTAGCAGCATGAGAACAGACTAATACAGAGGGGTAAGGGATCTGGGGTATTTATGTACCAACTCTGGGTCACTGAAGAAGTTCATTTGAGAACTACTCAAAAGGAATCAATTTCCTGGCAATTTTGGTGAGTCACACAGGCAGGACAGTGGGCTCTAGTGACAAGAGAAAGCCCACAGGCTAGGCAGCTGCTGGTATTTGACAGTGGACCAGTGTCCCCAAAGTCTAAGGGTGGGGCGACATGGGTAGAATCCCAACAGCATCTGCTATACAGATAGCCCACTGCTGGCATTCCTTCTGCTACCTAACAAGTCGCAAGTTTTGCCAATGAAAACTCATTCTGATGTTTACTGTATATGAATTAGGAAAGTCTCATGTGTTGATAGGAACACCATTGAAGGCATGCTTACAGAAACTACTTCTGTAAGTTAGTTTTTCTGGTCTAATGTCAGCCAAACACTCTTGGAGTGGGAAGCCTCTAATAGGCAATTGATGGCCCCTAAAGCTGAAGCTTTAACTATCACATACATGAAACGACACGGTCTATGCTGAAATCATTTAAAATGAATTACAGACATCATCATACCTGCTATCCTTGAGCCCTTTTGTCAGAGGACCTGATCCTACTCAGTCACTGTGTAAGGAAATAAGGCTCAGGTCCCCCCAACATACCACCAGCACCTGGAGGAACTTGGTCCCTTTCCTTAAAGAGTCTCAAGCAGTCTTTACCTCTCTTCCATTTCTCTTTCTCTTAAAATCCTTGAACTCCAAGTATTCTCCTCCATTTCCTTATGCCCAGCCCCACCATCCCCTGCAGATCCCTTCCCCCCAACACAGATGCATCCTTTGAATAATTCTTTTCAGTGGCTTTAGGTTTCTCTAAAGCCACAGGCTGGAATTGCATTTCCTATCCTGTGTCTTAACGGCAGGGATTGTAGTTTTCCACAATTCCACACAAAGCCCCTGAGGCAAAGGAGCACCCTGTTTGTCTTCCTGTGAGAGGATGAAGAGAAGGAAAAAACCTACAGCAGCAAGATCGAAGTGAAAATTCATATTTTAATAAATTATTCTGCCACATTTGTGTAAAACTTGCATTCTGTGATTTCATTTAAAAAAAAAACAAGGTAATTTTAAAACACATAACATAGATTGATGCGACCACAGCATAGTTACTTACCATCTATTGGATATCTCCTATGCTTTTGGGTCTATGGCAAGATCAGTGTACACATTATGTCATCAAATTCTCATGTATATTATGTGGAACATGATTATTCCCTTTTTACAGATAAGGAAACTGATTTTCATAGGGATTCTTAAAAAACCCATTTTTTATTATTACAAAAGAAGTTCACTGACAAGAAAATTAAAAAGCCCTCCCCCAAAATAGAAATCATTATTATCCTGTATCTGTACATGACAATTTATACTATTTTGATTATATCATGCCCATATTTTTTTCAATGTCTATTTGCACATATATTTTGAAAAACAAAATTAGGTTCTTTCAGTAGCAATCTTTTTTATTTATCCTCTGAGAATGCTGAAGGGCGATTTTCTGACATGGATTTTCTTGAGCAGGAAACTAAATCTTCACCAGGGCAATCCAAAAGCATGCAGGCTTCAAATCATTCATGGTGTGAAGAGATGTATGCTGAAAAGGGGAGCGGGAGCAGCTTAATTGTGCAATTTTTGTGGGTTCTTTGTAAAACTCTTGGTCTGCAGCTTACAAAAAACCTTTGCCTGGTTTGCTAAATAGCCCTGCTTACTTGGCCTGGGATCTTCCATCTGATTGAGCACCCCCAATTTGGATTGTGTTACTTTAAAATTTGAGGCTATTCTCATTGGTCATCTGGGACTATAACAAAAATCCATATGTTTTATTCTTCCACTTTTCTACTTTGTCAAATACAGACTAGTTTGAGAACTCTAAGTAAGTAGAAAACATTTTTAGAGTGGCTCTCAAAGGCTAGAAGCAAAGAAAAGAGAAACCCTTCTGGAGTCTTCTCATCAAGCTCCCCCACAAGCTCACAATTGTCTCAGGTTTGAGTCCCAGCTGAGTGAGCACATTCCCTGACTGGGGCAAAGACAGGGCTTGGCGTCTTCCCAGCCCTTTTTATTGTGATGGCAGGCTGAGACCAGCCACTGTTGGAGAGGGAGGAATGGGGAGGACTGGGAAAGCCATGCAATGGGGAGTGGATGGCTTCACCCCTAGCAACCAGGCTCTCTGTGGCTGCAGCTTTTTTCAGACACTCTCACAGCCATCCACCCCTGCTTGTTCCCTTGCTATGGACCACAGCCTAGGCTGTGAATCCTGTTAGGGTAAGGACTGTGTCTGACCTATTTTTATTAGATTGGTGCAAAAGAAATTGCACCAACCTAATAAGTCCCCAGACCCTAGCAGTGTTCAAAGCATGCTTATTGAATAAATGAATGAGTAAATGAATGAATGAATGAATGAATGATCTGATTTCCATAACACTAAGGCATTTTCCAGAGGCAACAAGTCCCTTTAACTTTCAGTGAGCCAAATGCACACTGGATTTATTTCACAATATCTACTCCTATGGAAACAGGAGTCCCAATACTAGACTTAAACAAACTCCTTTCCACAAAGCCAGACTTAACTAATCAGGGCCAGAAATCCTTGCAATGCTTTACTTCTCTTTTTCATTTCCCCATGTCCAATTTGCCACTGCAACCTCAGAAACGGGGTTCCTATCTGGCCTCTGCTTGTTTATCAATCTCACTTAGCAACTTTAGCCAAGACCCTCATCCCAGCTCTCCCAACACAGTGAGATCTAACCAATCTTGTTGCAAAATGCTTCCATCAAAGGAAATTTTATACTAAAGTCAAAGGTATAAAACTGATGAAAATTGTTGCTGTGGATAAAGGAAAATGTGCCCTAGCACACCTTCCCATCCTAAACCTACTGTCGTGTGTAATCTTGGACTCTAGGGATGCACTTTGAAATCAACAGACCCAGTCTTCTACATACCTGGTTTCCCTACCTCAGCTTGCTAAAATGAACATCTAATCATTCCAGGTTCCTGCTTAAAATCTTGTAGTGCTTCTTGTTATATATTGTAAATCCCTAGCTAGCATGTAAAGTCCTTCTTAACCTACCTCCATCCTGCATTTTCAGACTTACCTCTTGTGAAGTTACCCAGTGCTCCATGTTTTTAATTTCTTTAAATTTATCACTTTTCTCTGAACACCCCAAGACTTTTCACAACTGCCTACCTTTGCATATGACATTTTCTCACCTGAGAAGTTCTTTACTTCCATTTTTATGGTTCAAATTTGACAGATTCTTCAGCGTCTTCTCCAAGAATTGTTTCCCCCACTTATCTTTACCTGGGGACTATTTATGTTTCTTTTCTTTCCTATCAGATGGTGGTTTTCTTGGGGGCAGGGACTGTGTGTCATTCAACTCTGAACTCAGAGTGCCTAGCACAGTGCTTGATACAAGAGCAAATCATCAATAAATGTTGCTTGAATAAATTAATGGATTAACAAATGCAAGAACAAATTATTGTTAGTTGAACCCATGAAAAATGGATTGCCAGAGAAGGTGAGACTCAAGCTGAATTCTGAAACAAAGGAAAGTTTGGTATAAATGGAAACTACTTGAAGGATTTTAATCCACCGCGGACTTTGGCTGGAGGAAGTCAGGATTATTATCCTGACTGGCCTTCATCAAGGAAACCTTGACAGGAACTGAGATAGGAGTCCCCAAGGCATTTATTTACCTACGTGAACCACCTAGGTAAAAGTCATTTCCAGAGTGAACCGCATCCCCTCTAAGCCACGGTCACTGTGCTAGTTATTATCTATTTCGTTCCCACCAGTGCTACACCCACTCATCCATTTTATACTTTTCTCACCCCTGGGGACAGCATCTCCTAGCTCTCTTGCTGGCTGATTGCTGATTAGATTGTGATCATGGGAAGCATAGGCAAGAGATTTGAAGCGTCTCTCTCTGATTCCATGTTTTTGGCAGGGGCTGTGCCATTCAACTACAGCTCTGTGGTGGGCAGAATAGTGTCTCCTCCTAAATGTTTGTGTGCTAATCCATGGAATCTGTGAATATGTTATCTTACATGGCAAAACAGACTTTGCAGATGTGATTAAGTTAAAGATCTTAAGATGGGAGATTATTCTGAATTATCCGGGTGGGCCCAATGCAATCTTAAGCATATTTATAAGAGGGAATCAGGGCCAGGCACAGTGGCTCACACCTATAATCCCAGCATTTTGGGATGCCGAGGTGGGCAAATCACTTGAGGTTAAAAGTTTGAGAGCAGCCTGGCCAACATGTGAAACCCTGTCTCTATTAAAAATACAAAAGCTAGAGGAGGACTCAAGATGGCGCGGTGAGAACAACCCAGGATTGAAGCTCTCAGTGAATGCATGGAGGGTGAGTCAGGGCTGCATTTCCAGATGGATCTTTGTTGCCCTCAGAACGGGGAAATTCCCAGGTATAAAAGAGACATGGGACGCCAGAGAAGCGGTTTTGGCTGGTGCAGCTGGTGGCTGGTGCAGCTTGCCGGCGCTGCAGCGAAGCAGCACTCCACAATGCTCTGCACAAAGTGCACTGGTCCAGGTGCCCTGCTGAACTGGCAATCTGAGACTTGAGAGGGCAGATTGGCATATCCATCTGATTGCACGGGACTTGGACAGTGAGCCAGGCCAGGAGATTCCAGGGAAACGGCGTTTGGGCCGGGGCAGTGGGACAAACAAAATGGCGATTCCAAATGCTCCAGGTGGAGAGTTTCAATGTGGGCACAGCTGAACCCAGGATGGTGCAGATTGGTGGGGGATGGGCGTTTGCCATTACCGAGGCAACCCGCCCCTACTGAGGTACACTCCCATTGCTGATGCAGCCTGCCATTGCCAAGGCAACCCACCACAACAGAGAGACTCCGCTGTAGGGCGTAGCCCGTGGCAGCAGGGTGGCAACCACAGCAGCAGGGCAGAGCCTACAGCAAAAGGGTGGACCTCACACCAGCAGGGCAGAGCCTCGGCAGGCAAATAGTGACTAGACTGCCTCCTAGCTGGGCAGGACAGTGCAACGGACACATAAAGAAAACCCCAACCCCCCGAGACAGAGCATCTGAGAAAAAAAGGGTTTTTTTTATCAGTTCTGCTGCAGCAGATTTAAATGTAGCAGCCTAACAGCCCTGAATGAACAACGGAGCTCACAGATCAGCACTTGAGCTCCTATAAAGTACAGACTGTCTACTCAAGCAGCTCCCTGACCCCTCTGTATCCTGAAGACCAACAATTGGCAGGCATCATTCTGGGACAAAGATAGCAGAAAAAGAAACTGGTAGCATCCCTCACTGTTCTGCAGCCACTATAGGTGCACCCCAGACAAGCAAGGCCTGGAGTGGACCTCAGCAGTCATACAGTGCGGGGGGCTAGACTGGTAGAAGGAAAACCAAGTAACAGAAATACTTCATCATCAACAATCTGGGCATCCACTCAGAGACCCAATAGAAAAGTCAGCAACTACTGAGAGGACAGGTGGATAAATCCAGAAAGAGGGGAAGAAACCAGTGAAAAAAGGAGGAAAACACCTGAAACCAGAACACCGCGACTCCTACAAAGGACCAAAACTCCTCACCAGCAAGGGAACAAAGCTGGGTGGAGAATGACTGTGACAAAATGACGGAATTAGACTTCAGAAGTTGGATAATGAGAAACTTCCGTGAGCTAAAAGAACATGTTTTAAATCACTGCAAAGAAACTAAGAACCTTGAAAAAAGATCTGAAAAAAGACTCGAGGAAATGATAACAAGAATGGGTAACTTAGAGAGGAATATAAATGAATTGAAGGAGCTGAAAAACACACTACGAGAACTTTACAAAGCATGCAAAAGTTTCAACAGCCGAATTGACCAAGCAGAAGAAAGAATATCAGAAGTCGAAGATCAACTCAATGAAATAAAAGGAGAAACCAAGATTAGTGAAAAAAGCACGAAAAGGAATGAACAAAGTCTCCAAGAAATGTGGGATTATGTGAAGAGACCTAACCTACGTTTGATAGGTGTACCAGAATGTGACAAAGAGAATGAATCCAAGCTGGAAAATACTCTTCAGGATATTATCCAGGAAAATTTCCCCCACCTAGCAAGGCAGGCCAACACTCAAATGCAGGAAATACAAAGAACACCACAAAGATATTCTGCAAGAAGAGCAACCCCAAGGCACATAATCGTCAGATTCACCAGGGTTGAAATAAAGGAGAAAATACTAAGGGCAGCCAGAGAGAAAGGTCGGGTCACCCACAAAGGGAAGCCCATCAGACTCACAGAAGATCTCTTGGCAGAAACTCTACAAGCCAGAAGAGAGTGGGGGCCAATATTCAACATCCTTAAAGAAAAGAACTTTCAACCCAGAATTTCTTAACCAGCCAAACTGAGCTTCATAAGTGATGGAAAAATAAAATCCTTTGCAAACAAGCAAGTACTCAGAGATTTTTGCCACCACCAGGCCTGCTTTACAAGAGCTCCTGAAAGAGGCACTACACATAGAAAGGAACAACCAGTACCAGCCATTCCAAAATCACACTAAATGCTAAAGAGCATCAACATAATGAAGAATCTACATCAACTAATGGGCAAAACAGCCAGCTAGCATCAAAATGGCAGTATCCAAATTCACACATAACAATATTAACCTTAAATGTAAATGGGCTAACTGCACCAATCAAAAGACACAGACTGGCAAATTGGATAAAAAACCAAAACCCATCAGTGTGCTGTATCCAGGAAACCCATCTCACATGCAAGGATACACAAAGGCGCAAAATAAAGGGATGGAGGAAGATTTACCAAGCAAATGGAGAGCAAAATAAAGCAGGAGTTGCAATTCTCATCTCTGATAAAATAGATTTTAAAGCAACAAAGATCAAAAGAGACAAAGAAGGCCATTACATAATGGTAAAAGGATCGATACAACAAGAAGAGCTAACAATCTGAAATATATATGGACCCAATACAGGAGCACCCAGATACATAAGGCAGGTTCTTAATGACTTACAAAGAGACTTAGACTCCCACACAATAATAGTGAGAGACTTTAACACTCCACTGTCAATAATAGACAGATGAACCAGACAGAAAATCAACAAGGATATCCAGGGCTTGAACTCAGACCTGGAAGAAGCAAACCTGATAGACATTTACAGAACTCTCCACCCCACATCCACAGAATATACATTCTTCTCAGCACCACATCACATCTACTCTAAAATTGACCACATAATTGGAAGTAAAGCACTCCTCAGCAAATGCAAAACAACTGAAATCATAACAAACAGTCTCTCAGACCATAGTGCAATCAAGTTAGAACTCAGAATTCAGAAACCAACCCAGAACCGCACAGCTTCATGAAACCTGAATACTGACTCTTGAATGTTGACTGGGTAAACAATGAAATGAAGGAAGAAATAAAGAAGTTCTTTGAAACCAATGAGAACGAAGACACAACATGCCAGAATCTCTGGGACACATTTAAAGCAGTCTCTAGAGGAAAATATATAGCAATAAGTGCCCATATGAGGAGAATGGAGAGATCCAAAATTGACACCCTATCATCAAAATTGAAAGAGCTAGAGGAGCAAGATCAAAAAAACTCAAAACCTAGCAGAAGACAAGAAATTACTAAGATCAGAGCTGAACTGAAGGAGATAGAGACACGAAAAACCCTTCAAAAAATCAATAAATCCAAGAGCTGGTTTTTTGAAAAGATCAACAAAATAGACAAACCACTAACCAGATTGATAAAAAAGAAAAGAGAGAACAACCAAATAGATGCAATAAAATATGATAAAGGGGAAATCACCACAGATTCCACAGAAACGCAAACCATCATCAGAGAATATTACAAACAACTCTATGCACATAAACTAGTAAACCTGGAAGAAATGGATAAATTCCTGGACTCCTATGTCCTCCCAATCCTAAACCAGGAGGAAGCTGAAACTATGAATAGACCAATAACAAGGTCTGAAGTCGAGGCAGCAATTAAGAGCCTACCACACAAAAACAGCCCAGGTCCAGACGGGTTCACAGCCGAATTCTACCAGACACACAAAGAGGACCTGGTACCATTCCTTCTAAAACTATTCCAAATAATCCAAAAAGAGGGAATACTTCCCAAATCATTTTATGAGACCAATATCATCCTGATACCAAAACCCGGCAGAGACTCAACAAGAAAAGAAAACTTCAGGCCAATATCCATGATGAACATAGATGCAAAAATCTTCAATAAAATATTGGCAAGCCGATTGCAACAGCAAATCAAAAACTTATCCATGATCAAGTAGGATTCATTCCTGGGAATGCAAGGCTGGTTCAACATACACAAGTCTGTAAACGTAATTCACCACATAAACAGAACCAAAAACAAAAACCACATGATTATCTCAATTGACGCAGAGAAGGCATTCAACAAAATTCAACAGCCCTTTATGCTAAAAACCCTCAATAAACTCGGTATCGATGGAACGTATCTCAAAGTAATAAAAGCTATTTATGACAAACCAACAGCCAATATCATACTGAATGGGCAAAAACTGGAAGCATTCCCTTTGAAATCCGGCACTAGACAAGGATGCCCTCTTTCACCACTCCTATTCAATATAGTACTGGACGTTCTAGCCAGAGCAATCAGGCAAGAAAAAGAAATAAAGGGTATTCAAATAGGAAAGGTGGAAGCCAAATTGTCTCTTTTTGCAGACGACATGATAGTATACCTAGAAGACCCCATCATCTCAGCCCAAAAACTCCTGAAACTGATAAGCAACTTCAGCAAAGTCTCAGGATATAAAATCAATGTGCAAAAATCACAAGCATTCCTCTACACCAATAACAGACTTAAAGAAAACCAAATCAAGAACGAGCTGCCATTCAGAATTGCTACAAAAAGAATAAAATACCTAGGAGTACAACTCACAAGGAATGCAAGGGACCTCTTCAAGGACATCTACAAACCACTGCTCAACGAAATCAGAGAGGACACAAACAGATGGAGAAACATTCCATGTTCATGGTTAAGAAGAATTAATATCATGAAAATGGCTATATTGCCCAAAGTAATTTACAGAATCAACCCTATCCCCATCAAAGTACCATTGACTTTCTTCACAGAACTGGAAAAAACCACCATGAACTTCATATGGAACCAAAAGAGAGCCCGCATAGCCAAGTCAATTCTAAGCAAAAAGACCACAGGGGGGGGCATCACACTACTGGATTTCAAACTATACTACAAGGCTACAGTAATCAAAACAGCATGGTACTGGTACCAAAACAGAGATATAGACCAATGGAGCAAAACAGAGGCATTGGAGGCAACACAACATATCTACAACCATACAATCTTTGATAAACCTGACAAAAACAAGTAATGGGGAAAGGATTCCCTGTTTAACAAATGGTGCTGGGAAAACTGGCTAGCCATGTACAGAAAGCAGAAACTGGACCCCTTCCTGATACCTTACACTAAAATTGACTCCAGATGGATTAAAGACTTAAACATAAGACCTGGCACCATAAAAACCCTAGAAGGAAATCTAGGCAAAACCATCGAGGACATAGGAGTAGGTAAGGACTTCATGAACAAAACACCAAAAGCATTGGCAACAAAAGCCAAAATAGACAAATGGGACCTAATGAAACTCCACAGCTTCTGCACGGCAAAAGAAACAGTCACTAGAGTGAATCGGCAACCAACAGAATGGGAAAAAATCTTTGCAGTTTACCCATCCGACAAAGGGCTGATATCCAGAATTTACAAAGAACTCAAACAGATTTACAGGAAAAAAACAAACAAGCCCATTCAAAATTGGGCAACGGATATGAACAGACACTTTACGAAAGAAGACATATATGAGGCCAACAATCATATGAAGAAATGCTCATCATCACTGGTCATCAGAGAGATGCAAATCAAAACCACATTGAGATACCATCTCACGCCAATTAGAATGGCGATCATTAAAAAATCTGGAGACAACAGATGCTGGAGAGGATGTGGAGAAAAAGGAACACTTTTACACTGTTGGTGGGAGTGTAAATTAGGTCAACCATTGTGGAAGACAGTGTGGCGATTCCTCAAGACCTTAGAAATAGAAATTCCACTTGACCCAGCAATCCCATTACTGGGTATATATCCAAAGGACTATAAATCATTCTACTATAAGGACACATGCACACGAATGTTCATTGCAGCACTGTTTACAATAGCAAAGACCTGGAATCAAACCACATGCCCATCGATGATAGACTGGATTGGGAAAATGTGGCACATATACACCATGGAATATTATGCAGCAATCAGAAATGATGAGTTTGTGTCATTTGTAGGGACATGGATGAATCTGGAGAACATCATTCTCAGGAAACTGACACAAGAACAGAAAATGAAACACCGCATATTCTCACTCATAGGCGGGTGATGAACAATGAGAACACATGGACACAGGGAGGGGAGTACTAAACACTGGGGTCTATTGGGGGGAAAGGGGGAGGGCAAGCGTCGGGGGGGAGATGGGGAGGGATAGCCTGGGTAGAAATGCCAAATGTGGGTGAAGGGGAGAAAGGAAGCAAAACACACTGCCATGTGTGTACCTATGCAACTGTCTTGCATATTCTGCGCATGTACCCCAAAACCTTAAATGCAATAAATAATTTTAAAAAATACAAAAATTAAAAATACAAAAATTAGCTGCACGTTGTGGCAGGTGCCTGTAATCCCAGCTACTTGGGAGGCTGAGGCAGGAGAATCGCTTGAACCCAGGAGGTGGAGGTTGCAGTGAGCCAAGATGGTGCTACTACAACTTTCAGTTTCTGTGTTTTTGTGTGAGCCCATCCTCCTGTCTGAATCAATCTCACCTGCCTCACCCACCCCTTTCATCTAGTTACTCTCACTCTTCTTTCAGTTATCGGCCCATAGTCTCTTCCTCAGGAAAGCCATTCCTGGCACATCATAGCCCCCAGGTTGGATCAGGACCCATAGTCACAGTGGGAGGGTGAAAGATGGCCCCTCAAAAGAATATACTATTCCCTGGAGACTGTACCTGTTACTTTATAAGATGGAGACTTTGCAGACAGTATTAAATTAAGGATCTTGAGATGGGGAAGTTATCCTGGATTATCCAGGTGGGCTCTACATGCAATAACAAGTGTTCTTATAAGAGAGAGCTAGAAGGAACTATGATACAGACACAGAGAAAGCTATGTGAAAGTGGAGCAGAGAGATTTGAAGATGCTGGCCTTGCAGACTCGCGAGATACAGCCACAAGCCAAGGAAAACCAGCAATCCCTAGAAGCAGGAAGAGGTAAGGAATTTTTCCTAGAACCTCCAGAGGGAGCATAGTCCAGTGATGTTGATTCTGGATGTTTTGACTCTAAAAATGAAAAAGAATAAATTCCTCTTGTTTCAAACCACTGAATTTGTAGTACTCTGTTACAGCAGTCTTAGGAAACTAACACATGCATATAGCAGGTATCATAGTTTATTATTTGGTTGATGTCTGCTTATACCCTGAGATAAAGGGTTGTTAATCTGAGATCTATAGACTACAGAATTCAGTGATCCATTAATTTGGATAAGAAAAAATTACATATTACATATTTATTTCTACTAAATCTTACTAAAATGCATCTTTTCCTTCTATTATGTATATAGATAGCAAACCACAGTAGCATTGGCTGTACTTGTGACTTTGTTACCAACAGATATCACAGCTATTTTCATAATATAGTTTTTGCAAGGATCTTAACATATTATTTCTACTCATCACTACATGAAATTAATTAGGCTCACCACTAGATCCTGTAATTTAGTGCATTAAGAAAGAAACACATATATTATTCTATCACAAATGTGTTTTTAAAATATTTTGGTAATTACTGCAATATCAGCAGCTTCCTTCAGGAGCTTTGATGTTTTATAGATTTAAAAACATAAAAACCCTGAGAAAGGGTCCATTGACCTCACCAGATGTGAAAAGAGTTTGTGGCATGAACAGCAGTAAGACTTCTGTACTGGACTCCATGTCCAGAAAGACGGAGACCCTGCATGTTGTGCTAACCATCAAATCTTGAACATCTAGAAGTACACCCCCTGCATAGTAGTGGTTTGACAAATACTTATTTGAAAAATAAGTGAATTAGGAAATAAATCATCAAAAACCTGTAAAGATGGGACAGAGAAAGGAAATTCAACACCAAGGACTGGTCTTTCCATCAGGAAGTCCACAGACAGGGACAAAAAATGTGGAGCTCTCATTCAGAAGGCTTGTTTAATACTTCAGCCAGAGTTATAGAATAGTATTTTTGTTTTGAAGAAATGTATCCTTTTTAACTAGGTCAGTAGTTTCTCATATACTCAAGAAAGGAGAAGAAACGTTAGCTTAGTCAGCCAGTGTTCTAACTACCTATTGCTGCATAACAAACCATTCCAAACTTAATGGTATAAACAACAACCATTTTCTTATGCTCATGAATTCTGTGGGTTAGAATTTTAGACAGGGCATAGCAGGGATGATTCGTTTTTGCTCTACAATGTTTCTTTTCCACAGTTTGCCTCAGGCAGAAGGACTTAAGGGGCTGGATGAATCCATGGCATGTAACTGGAATCATCTGGAGGCTTCTTCACTTATATGCTTGGTGCCTGGGATGTGATGATCCAAAGCCGGTTTCTGCTGGAATTGGTGACCAGAATACCTACATATGACCTTTGCTGGTGGCTTGGGCTTCTGTTAACATGACAGTAGGGCTGTGAATGGGAGTATCCTGAGAGAGTGTCCAGAGAACAAGCATTTCAAGAGACAGAGGATACTGCATGATATTTTATGACCGAGCTTCAGAAGTCACATACAGAGCATACTTCCACCATACTCTTGGTCAAAGCAATCACAAGCCTGTTCAGATTCAAGAGGACATGAACCAGAACCCCCCACCTCTAAATAAAAACACAAAGCTTTTCAAAGAATTTAAAGCTACTTTTGAAAACACTAGCACAGTCAGGTTGGGGTAAGAGGTGTCAAAGGAAAATCACCCATGTATTTGAAATCCTATAGGAACTTCCCTTGAATGAGCTGGACCTTCAGCGAATGCAGATAAAGCTCTGGATGTTTGATATAGACTCAGTTCAGGAATGATTCATGTGATTGTTGCTGCCACATCCAGAGTATGAAATGGAAGGGAAGACAGCTGAAATATTAATCTATGGAGGCCTGTCTTTTCATGGGGTCTTATAAATTATACAAAGCGAGTCACTGGTTCTAAGTGGATTAGCTGCCCATCATGTAGGCAAGGTCATGGCCCTGTGCTCTAGTTAAGGAAGATTGTTTCCCTCTAGTTTAAATGATAATGTATCTAGAGAAACTTTGAACTCAAACACAAGTAGGCAAGCTAAGCTAAAATTACTTATCATGAGACCAAATAAATTTCCCCTTTAAAGCAGAGCAGTAATTTCTTAAATTCCAAAGGAATGAAGTACGAAGTGAAAAATAAACCAAAACTTGAGTTAGCTGCTGCTCATAGAATTGAAAGTTAACCAGGTTTCCAAATCTCTCTAAAGGTAGAAGCCTGGCTGTAGTGACATCACTGTGGTGCATTCCAGTCTTTGGAAAGTATTACATAATTAGCATAATACTATTAATCATAATTACAATTGTGTGATTATATATTGCATTTGAAGAGTTCCTTTAAATTTTTATGGGAATCTTAACAGATATTATCTCATTTCATTTTATCTTCAAAATCATACCATAATATGGGAAAAAAGTAAGACTATCTTATAGATAAAGAAAATGAGGCACTAAGAGGTTTAACACATTGTCTTATGTTAGCCAACAAATTATTGGCAGACCAGACCCTAGGATCAACACTCCCAGCTGAATTCCCAGTTGACCTTCTAATATTAATTACTTCTATGGTGCCTGGGTGGACACCAGCTCCATTACTAGTGACGCTCATAATTTTTTCCTAGACATAGACTCCTAAAGATCACAGACCAATTCTTTGCTATTCAACTTGTCTCTCAATGTTCTCTAGGCATACCCTAAATCTTTCAGGGCTTGTGGCTCCTCAGAGCTGCTTTGCACCTTAATAAATGGCATTCTAGAAATCTTTCTTCCAGCTGCTGAGCTTATAAGACTAATGGTGACCTCAGATACCTCCTTGCACACTGCTGTTGCAACTGATGATTAGCTTGGAGCCAATTCCCTCTTAAGTTCATAATTTAGTTACTGGCACCAGACAGTCATCTTGTGGGTCATTTCAGTCCCTCTCTCACTCCATGTTTAACTCCTATGAGTTAGTCATGTTCATAAACATGTCTCTGAGACAAAAAAATAAAACTACCTTCTGATTTGCAATGTTTGCCAATTTCTATAGTGTAAATACCTTCACCACAGCTAATTTTTAGCTAACAATATGACATCATTGAGCATGAACTTGGGAAAGAGGTGTATATAATCCACTTTTGCAAGCTGGTGCAGCCAGCAGCAGCACAGTCACTGACTCATCCTTCTTCTCCTCCAACCTTGCTGTGATTGATTTTAGTTCATTCTGAATCACTTTCCAGTAGGATTTATCCAGCTAGTCTGTCTCTATCTGGTCTTGGAATCCTACCACACCTATCCTCCATTCCCCACCTACTTACTGCTCAGCAGCCAAAGAGACTTTCAAAAAACATAAATCTGATCACGTCTCCCTGCTGCTTAATGCCTAAACCTGCCCCAGTAGAAATCCCTAGATTTACTGGACAATATACAAGTTCCCTCAAGGTCTAGAACAGTGGCTCTCTGTACATTAGAACCACCACAGTATTTTAAATTTATTTAAAATTTTTATTTTGTTTATTATGGAGTTTTTGCATTAATTTTGATTTTTTTTTTGAGATGGAGTCTCACTCTGTTGCCCAGGCTGGAGTGCAGTGATGCAATCTCAGCTCACTGCAACCTCCGCCTCCCGAGTTCAAGCAATTCTTCTGCCTCAACCTCATGAGTAGCTGGGCCTACAGGCGTGTGCCACCACCCTGGCTAATTTTGGTATTTTTAGTAGAGATGAGGTTTCGTTATATTGGTCAGGCTCGTCTTGACCTCCGGACCTCGTGATCCACCCACCTAGGCCTCCCAAAGTTCTGGGACTACAGGCATGAGCCACTGCACCTGGCCAATTTTGATTTTTTAAATATTGTGTTGAAACATTACTTATCTTGACTACTGAGTTTTTCTTTTGGTGTCCCCTTAAGTTTTGTACTGAGGCAAGTACCTCACTGGTTTCACTCCACTCCTTCCACCACCTGGAGAGTTTTAAAAATCCGTATGTCATAAAATGATTTGGGAAGGATTCCCTCTTTTTGGATTATTTGGAATAATTTCAGAAGGAATGGTATCAGCTCCTCTTTGTATGTCTGGTAGAATTCAGCTGTGAACCCATCTGGACCTGGGCTTTTCTTGAGTGGTAGGCTCTTAATTGCTGCCTCGACTTCTGACCTTGTTATTGGTCTATTCATAGTTTTGGCTTCCTCCTGGTTTAGGCTTGGGAGGACACAGGTGTCCAGGAATTTATCCATTTCTTCCAGGTTTACTAGTTTATGTGCATAGAGTTGTTTGTAATGTTCTCTGATGATGGTTTGAATTTCTGTGGAATCTGTGGTGATTTCCCCTTTATCCTTTATTGCTGTATCTATTTGGTTGTTTTCTCTTTTCTTTTTTATCAGTCTGGCTAGTGGTCTGTCTATTTTGTTGATCTTTTCAAAAAACTTGGATTTATTGATTTTTTGAAGGGTTTTTCGTGTCTCTATCTCCTTCAGTTCTGCTCTGATCTTAGGGAGTGTAAATTAGTTCAACCATTGTGGAAGACAGTGTGGCGATTCCTCAAGGCCTTAGAAATAGAAATTCTATTTGACCCAGCAATCTCATTACTGGGTATATATCCAAAGGAATATAAATCGTTCTACTGTAAGGACACATGCACACGAATGTTCATTGCAGCACTGTTTACAATAGCAAAGACCAGGAACCAACCCAAATGCCCATCGATGATAGACTGGACTGGGAAAATGTGGTACATATACACCATGAATATTATGCAGCAATCAAAAATGATGTGTTAGTGTCCTTTGTAGGGACATGGATGAATCTGGAGAGCATCATTCTCAGCAAACTGACACAAGAACAGAAAATGCAATACCGCATATTCTCACTCATAGGCGGGTGATGAAAAATGAAAACACATGGACACAGGGAAGGGAGTACTATACACTGGGGTCTATTGCGGGGAATATGGGAGGGACAGTGTGTGGGGGGGGAGCTGGGGAGGGATAGCCTGGGGAGAAATGCCAAATGTGGGTGAAGGGGAGGAAGGCAGCAGAACACACTGCCATGTGTGTACCTATGCAACTATCTTGCATGTTCTGCACATGTACCCCAAAACCTAAAATGCAATAAAAAAATCTGTATGTCAACACAGCACTTCACACTTATTACAATAAAATCTCTTGGGGTCGGGGCCAGGCATCCTTATGTATAAAGCTCCTCCTACAGTCTAATGAACAGCCAAATTTGAGAACCTCTAGTTTTGCTTTTATGACTTCTTGGCTTAATTTCTTGCCACATACCCCAACATTTCGAAGTCTAGAAACACCAAACTGATTGTAAATTTTGGAACACACTATGCATTTTCATATTCCTAAGTAATCGTTGTTTGCTCTGCTCAGATATTCTTTTTTCTTTTGCTACCTATAGAAACATGATTCTTTGTTGCATGCTTTCTCTAAAATGCTTTCCTGGGCTTTCCTCATCCCACTTTGTTAATCACCCACTGTATTAGTCATCTATTGCTGTGCAACAAATCACCTCAAACTTAGCAGCTTCAGGCAACACACATTTATTATACCACAGTGTCTAGGGGTAGGGGGACAGGAATCTGGGTGTGGCTTAGCTCGATCCTTTGCTTCAGTCTTTCATGAGGCTGCCATCAAGGTGTCAGCCAGGCCTGGGGTCTTATCTGAATGCTCATCCTTCCCCCTTCTCCTCACTTCTTCTGCCATAAGGTGGTACTTGAAGCTGGGGTATATTGCCAGTAATTTGTCTCGTCTCTCTGCGTTCCACTCTTGCCCTTCATGCTCTCCTCTGTCATTCAGGATTGGAACCCTACAAAAACAGCTGTCCAGATTTATTTGCCGGTTGGCTTCCAGGCAGTTTATTCTAATGGGAAGAAGTGATGGGGACTGGGAAGGTGAGAGGGAGATAGAAGACATTCTTCTTTTTTCTATGTCTGGTGGCATATTTATCAGTAGTGGGTGGCTCCAGGATCCAGTGACTTTGGTGAGTCAGAGGGGCCTCTGGGGTTTCAGCAATGGTTCTGTTCTAGCCATATCAAATGCTCCAGCCCATTGATGGTGAGCAGTTCCTGGACTCTAGGCTCTGAATGCTGTTGTTCCGGTGTACAGATGTCTGTGACTTCCTGCAGTTAGTTACTAATTCTGGGTTACCTCGTGTCATAGGTTGTGTTCTCTGGAAGCTGACACCAAGATAAAGTCTGGAAGGCAGGATATTTATTAAGAATTATCAATTGTGGGAAGGAGTTGGAGAAAGGAGAATTGGGCAGATGGAGAGTCAGACTGTGATGCAGTTCTAGTGAAACTTTGGACATTCCCACAGGGATATCTGGAGTGTATAGGGCCCATTAGTAATCCAGCAGTGAGCCAAAATGGCACCCCAGGAGGGTGTAGCCTTGAACGAGGTGCTGTCTGCAGCTGAGGCAGGCCCTGAAGAGGCTGACAGCTGGAGGCTGCTTTCCCACAGCACTCCCAGAAGTTGGAACAGCAGGTCCTTCCTTGAAGGTGGTTCTGGATGGAGTGTCATGGTTGCTACCACACATCTCTTCCTCCTGCCCATCCAATGCATTTGTAACCAATTCTATGTATTCAGTTTCCTCTGTTTTGAAATACCTAGAGTACTTTATCCTATCTTGGCTAAACATTAACTAATATGGAAGGCATAGTTCTCTCTATGAAATGAGAAGGTCATGATTCAAAGGCAGTTGCTCCCAGACAGCAGGAGTAAACAAAAGCCTTTGCAGTGATAGAAGGTAGAGCCTCAGAAAGAAAGAGAAGGGTGAGGGGTCAGATATACACAGGTTCACTCCCCTTGCACACCCACAAGGGTCAAATATGGGGTGGGCATCAATGGAGAGAACCACAAACACTAAGAGAGCTTTGGAAGACCAGCTATGGTCCTCCAAAGATGGTAATTTTAAATTGGAAGAAAGAACAAGAGAGGGACGAAAAAGACCTATGCCAACCAGTCAACCCTCTTTAAGAGCTTTCACAGATGCTCCACTCAGTGACCAACAGAGGCTAGAAAATGTGGTTTTGATTAGGCCATATTGCTTCCCCAAATAAAATAGCATTCAGTTTGTCAAGAAAAAGGGGAGAATGGGTACTTGGTAGGCAATTAGTAGTTTTTGCCACAGATGGTGATAGTGAATT
This sequence comes from Callithrix jacchus, assembly GCF_049354715.1. Lineage (NCBI taxonomy): Eukaryota > Metazoa > Chordata > Mammalia > Primates > Cebidae > Callithrix > Callithrix jacchus. The sequence goes on along the minus strand of NC_133524.1, from coordinate 40,025,756 downwards.
GGCAAATTTTGAGTATATTCTTTCTTGCCAAAACTAAAACTTGACATACTTATGGCCATCCCCATTATTTTTTAAAATTGCATTGGTCTGTGAAACCCAAAATCCAAACTCACTGCTCTTATTCATTTTGCTGTACAAGCTTGGGCTAGGATACATAATATTTTCGTTAAAATTAGCAAAATGTGATCAACTCATCTAGGCTGAATTGCTAATGAGAAAAAAGTACAGGAGATTCACCCACTACCCAGGCAACCTTCCCTCCTGCTTCTCTCAAGTGACCATTTTTATTGGTGGCCTTTGGAGCTCCTTCTGCGGTCCCAGAAAGAGGCCCTTAATATTGGATGTGGCAGTCATGTTAGAGAGGAAAGTGGCACAGTACCCTAGGGCTCTCTAGACTTTGGATCCAACTCTGGTCTCTGCTTGCTCTACCCTGTGCCCCAGTCATCTCATTCTTGGCATTAATCCAGCAAGACTTATCCCTGTGCCCTTCTTTGAGTTGGGCCTACTGACAGTTGTATTTCTGGTCAATCATCTATGACTATGTAGGAAAATTTCTCCTATCTCTTCAGGCCCTGCTCATGCTACTTCCTCTGCAAAAGTTCCTGAAATCCCTGTATGTGGACATAAGCCCTCTGCTTTGGGCACCCCGAAACTTCACTGGTTCTTTATTAGGACAAGTATTATGCTTAATTTTAATATGGTTATTTGGTTATGACCTTGATTTCTTTAAGTCAGAATCCTTATTTTATTTATCATTGTAAGCCTGGAACTGAGAATAGTACCTAGTACATAGGAGATACTCAGTACATGTTAGTTGAAAGAATAGACATATAATAAATGTAGAATAAATAAATATTACAATTAATGAATGCAGGTGAACAGATAAATGTATGATAAAAGAAATCAGGAAGAAAGAAAGATCAAAATGAAAGGAAGGAAGTAAAGAAGGAAGAGAAAGGAGAGAGAAAGAAAAAGAAAAAAGGGTAAATGAATGAACGAGTGATGCTCCATCTCATTCTGGGTAAGACTCCACTGGCATGGGCATTGACAGCCTCCAGGGTGGAGAACTCACAGACTCAGCAGTACTTCTACCTTCTTTTTGTCAGATTTTCCCTGACAGGAACCCTCTCTTGTCATTGCCCATTATCTTTTCTATCTCTGAGTTGCCTTGTGTCCTCTTCCCCACAGATAAAGAAAGGAATTCAACTTAGCAGGCTCAGCATGACCATCGGATAAGAGCAAGCCTCAGCTGCCTGCAACTAGAGGGCAGCTGGAATGACTGCCTCAGTGCAGGTCTCTCCAAGGCAGACAAAGACAGGATCAGAATCCATGAAGGTCCAGGCAGGCTGGACCTGTCATTTCATGTGAGGAAGTCTCGAATCTTGCTGCAAATGGGGCAAATGATCAGGCCATATCTCAAGGCAAAAAGAAAGAGCTACCTTGGCAAAATACAAAGACTCATATTTTGTTGGATTTTACACTAAAATAACAAAATGCTGCCAACCAAGCAACCCACTAACCAAATAAGCAAACAGATAAAGCAAAGCCAAGTAAAACAATCCCTGACACCTTAGCTTGGAAAAGCAGCTTTTTGTTGTTGTTGTTGTTGTTGTTAGGGCAAACTTTATCTTTTCCAAGATTGCATTTGTTTTCAGCAGATTTCACGAAATGTAAGGGTAGGCTACAGCTCTGTGATCTTGATAATAATTAGAATTCTCTCTCCCTTTCTCTCCCTCTGCTACTTACCCAATCCCCTTCCTCCCTCCTCTCAAGATTTTTGCTCCATCTCCCTCTTTCTCTCTGTGCACCTCACTCCCTTCCTGTCTCTCACAACTGGGTAAGGCACTAGTGCCGTTTTTCCTTTCCAAGGTGTTGTCCTTCAATCAGGAAAGAAGCAGCAATCACAGCTCCCACAAAAAAAGGCCCACTTTGACAGCTATGGTGTCAGTCAGGAACTACATTTCCCTTCTGTGATATCAGACCTAGGGCTATAATCAGATTGAGTATTTGGGTACAGAAGACATTTCATTTCAAAGCATTTAACAGGCATTAACTAATCCACCCTCACTGGGGAGGGAGGTGGCTTCCTTCTATCACAAAGATGTAGCCGGATTCTCAGCCCCTTAGCACACACACTGCTTCTCTTTGAGAAAGGGGGAAAAAAGGAAAGGAAAGGAAAGCAAGGACGTGGCTGCCACATTAAATTGATATTCCTTGTGTAAGTCTTGTTTCCTAGAAAGGCAACTCCTTATCAGATTCCAGACCTGAGTCACACCTTCTTCTAGTTCAGGCGTGAACTGAGCAGAGGTAATCATTTCCACCCATTTCTCCTTCCAGCTATTAGAAATGCCAGGGGGAGGAAGGTGTTTCTACACTGAGATTAATAAAACAAAAATGAAATCTCCACCAACACTGGCATAAGGTGGTGAGATGCAAATGACACAAGGCAAGAAGCAGGCAGATTGGTGCTTCTTTCCAGACATGATGATGTCAGTAACAGGCTGAATGCTGAGTGGCTGAGAGAAAGCCTAAAGAGAAATTACTGAGATCAAGACTCTCAGGAGATGATGATGATGATGATGATGATGATGATGATGTGTGTGTGTGTGTGTAAGAGAAAGTGGGAGGGTGGGTGCATGAGACCAATATCACATATGGGTACACCCCAGTCCATTATTCAAAAAGTAACTGTGGTCATCCCAACAACCTTCTGCAAGAAGGCAGCATAGCTTTGGGGATGAAATTGGTTTTTCTATTTTTAAAATGTTCTGCCTTATAAATTCTCTAGGTCGCTTTCAACTATATAAGCCTCAAGGTCACTGAGAGCTTCTAAAGTTCAGTGTATCTGTATCTTTGCCCACAAATACATGCTTTCTTCTAAAAGCTGGGACATCACGGTTTGATTGTTCTCAAGATCAACACTACTGATCTTAGTGTTGGCCAGGGATCTCACATCCCTAAGCACCTCCAGCACATGTTGGAGACCTAGACTATCTGGTCACACAATATCAGGCACTAAATTTCCATGAAGACATCTGGAGATGCCACTTCTGCTTTCTCATTCCCTTAGGGTCATAGAATTTTGAAGGTAGGAGAGCTAGTAGAGACCACCTGAGGTCAACTTGCTTATCTCATAGGTGAGGAACCTGAAGCCTAGCAAAGAGTAGAGGTTTTCAAAAAGCCACTCAGCTAGGCCTCAGTGCATGGCTCTCTCTACTCTACTCCCAGTCCTCCAGCTAAGAATGTGCCAGTAAAATGCTCTAAATTCCAGATTCTTTTCTTCTCAGCACAGTCAAATAAATAAATTGAAAGCTTCTTGAGAGCACTTCAAGAAACTTAGTTATTTTGCCTGCATTTGCCATATCTTCTTCTCAAAAAAGTCCCTTCTGAGTGAACAGTCAGCTCCGTAACCCCATTTGCTTCCTCTCTTAAAGGGACTGAAAAAGGACAACTGACTTAAGATGTGCAATTGATGTTCTCTTCCAGGAATTGGGAATTTGGTCACAGCAACTTAAGTAAATATCTGCTATACACAGATGGAGAAAATACATGTATCTGTCAGGGTTCTCCTGAATAACAGAAATATATATATATATGCACATACAGAGAGAGAGAGAGAGAGAGAGAGAGAGAGAGGAGAAAGAGGAAAGAAAGAAAAAGAAGAAAGAAAGAAAGAAAAAAGAAAGAAAGAAAGAAAGAGAAAGAAAGAAAGAAAGATAAAGAATGTTATGACTCATTGGCTTACATAATTTAGGGGGCTGAGAAGCCCCATGATCTGTAATCTGTAAGCTAAAGTCCAGGAAAGCCAACAGTATAGATCCAGTCCAAGTCCAAATGGCTGAGAACCAGGAGAACCAATGGTGTATAAGTCTCCATCCAGGTCCAAAAGTTTGAGAACCTGGAACACCAATGTCAAGGGAAGTAGAAGATGGATGTCGCAACTCAAGGATAGAGAGCAAATGTGCTCTTCCTCTGCTTTTTTGTTCTATTTGAGCCCTCAGTGGATTGGATGATGCCTGCCCATATTGGTAAGGGCAGGTCTTTACTTGGTCTACTGATTCAAATTTAAACTCTTCCAGAAACACCCTCACAGACATACCCAGAAATAACTGCTTTACCAGTTACCTGGGCATACTTTAGCCCGGTCAAGTTGACATGTAAAGTTAACTATCACAACACGTAAGATCCCCTAGGGTGTTGGATTTTTCCCATGTACAAGAAGAAATAGAAAATATCAGTCATTGAGACAGAAGGAGGCCCTCACAAAAGATTTAATAACCTCAAAGACAGAGGAAGTCAGGAAAAAAAGTGACTCACTACCTAGTTCTCAACAAATCTTAAGTTCTAGCCCCAGTCTTCATGAGTCCTGTTGCCCTTCCTGCCCTTGATGGCTGAGAGACAACCACAAATCCTTCCAATACATGTTCCTTTCTGCTTAAGGTAGTTTGCATAGATTTCTGTTACTTGCTCATACGTACATGCATTTTACTCATACTTTCATTGCCAACATCTAATGCAGTGCTTTCTTTATCAATTGCCTATGGCTGTATAACAAATAACTCCAAAATTTAGCAATGAAAAACAACAAAAAATTATCTCACAGTATCATATCGTCAGAAACCTGGGCATGGCTTAGCTGGGTACTCTGGCTCAGTGTCTCTCATGAAGCTACAATTAAGGTATCATTGGAGCTGTAGTCTCATTTCAAGACTCAACCTGGGGAGGATGTGCTTCCAAGTTCACTCACATGAACCTCTTTAGAGGGTTGTCTCATGACATGGTAGCTGGCAACCTCCAGAGCAAACAACACAGGAGAGTATGAGAGAAAGCACCCAGAACAGAACCCATGGTCTTTTTATAACCTAATCTTGCAAGAGACATTTCATCACTTCTGCCATAATCTATCCATTACAAGGAAGTCACTAGGTCCAGCCTATACAGAAAGAGGAGACTGTTTCACAAGGGCAGGGGTGAATACTAGGAGGCAGGGATCATAGGAACAAGACTTCCAGAGACAGACCTGCCACACCTTCCTAGCTCAGATTAATACCCAATCACAATTTTCTGTATTTTGGGTGCTCTTTGGTCTCTTCCTTATGTTTCTGGAGTATTAGCTGATTGCATGCAGAGTACTTAAGCCAGTACCTTTTCTAAGAAATACATATGATGACTAGAGAACAAACTTCTGTCATCATCTACATTACAACTTCCTTGAAAACAGGACTATCATTATACTTCACAATCCTATGAAGATTGTATTGCTGACTGAATGGATTTGTATGATACAGCATAAAGAGCTCTGGCCTGAATCTCCAGCACCCAAATTGTAGTTGTGGCTCAGCATTTGACCATTTTGGCCTTGGGTGAATCAGGACTTTGTAGGGCCTCAGTTTTCCCCCATTAAAAGGAGATTAGACTAGATCTTTAATGCATGCAGAAATATATTCTAAAGAATTCCTCCTCATTTAAGTTTCCTTTAGGGAAGTATATAAAACACTTCTAGAGACCCTCATCATCCCCTTGAGCCACCTCCAGTTTCAGTCTCAGCTGTGATGGGCCGACATACCTCAAGCCAAGTGTCTGTCTTCTTTCTGCTCCTGCAACTTCACTACTTATGTGAAAGTCTGCCTTGGTCATGTGCTTGTGCAGCTCAGAAATGGGAGAAAATTAACACCCCCAGGGACAATCCTCACCAGGGTCAGACAGTGGCTAGTGAATAAATGCCCCAGCCTCCTGCCCTTCCAGTGAACAATTCTATAAGACATTCTATGCGCTTTACTGGGAAATCAGCCCCTATTGCCCTCCATTATATCGATATTTCTTCCTACTCTGTCTTACTCCTTTCTTCTCCACTCATTCATTTTACTTCTGCACTGGGATCATCTTTGAAATAAACCACCTTCACCCAGGACCTTGCTTCATGCTTTGCTTTCAAAAGAACCTAAACTAAGAAGAGAAACCATTTCTTTCTCCATCCAGCCTCTGCCATGAAGGCTAAACCATGAGGTAGTTTGGATCAGGAAGACAGTATATATGACATGAGTGAAGCCTCAAGTAGACCAGAAAATCCTGCTCTTTCTGGCTCTATATGGATGAAAGTTTCAGAGAGGGGAGTTGTCTGATAGAGTGAAGCAAAGGCCATTTCAGAGAGGGAAGTTGTCTGATTGGAGTGAACTAAAAGCCAAGGGCAGAAGTGCAGTCATTTTACTTTCTGTCTGGGATGCCAGGGGAGCCAGCCTATCACTGTGTACCTGCAGTAACCTCGAGTAGCTACCGGTGAGGCAGAGAGCAAGCTGAGTTAGCATTCCTGAGCTATCCCAGCTCCATTTGGCACAAAAGAGATGCTAGAAATGCTCAAAGGCCCCTAGGAGAACATAGATGTTGGCAAGACACAGGCTGGAAAGTGCAAAAAAAGAAAAAAAATTCTAGAGCCAAGTGAGCTGATTGGGCCACCTGAATGGGAAATTGAATAGGGGTCATGACCATGTCTCAGGGGACATTCAAAAGCAGCTAGGCCTGAGTAGGGATAGTCAGCAGAGAGGACATCACAGGTTCACTCACCACAGACTTCAGCAGTTGTCAGCATTGTGGGACATCTGCTGTGGTAGAGACATGAAGGCCCAGGAATTGGAATGATAGCACCATATAGATCCCCTTCTTCCACCTCCAGAAGGTTGTAGCATTTTCCCACCCCATACTCAGGTACCACCTTGGAGAGGATCAAGTGAAGAAAAGCAAACTGGAGAGAGAGACTACTCTGATTTGAATATTTGTCCCCTTTGAACTTCATGCTGAAACTTGATCCCCAGTGTTGGAGGTGGGGCCTAATGGGAGGTGTTGGGGTCACGGGGTGGATCCCTTGTGAATGGTTTGGTGCCATTCTGGAAGGAGTAAGTTCTCACTCTATTAATTCCCTTGAGAGCTAGTTGTTAAAAGAGGCCAGTACCTCTTTCCTCACTCTGTGTCTTTCTGTCTCACCATGTGATCTCTGCACCCATCAGCTCCCTTTTGCCTTCCACCATGAGTGAAGGCAGCCTAAGGCCTTCACCATATACCTGATCTTGTACTTTTCCAGACATCAGAATTGTGAGCCAAATAAAAACGTTTGTCTTTATAAATTACCCAGTGTTAGGTATTCCTTTATAGCAACACAAAACGGACTAAGACAGGGACACTATTTAAAGTCAAGGAGACTGAATTTCCAAAGCAGAGTGTTTAAATTATTGGAATGAACCAGGTTTACCAGATCAGAACCAACTTTTGTACCCTCTTTCAGTTCTGTGGGGTTCACTTTGTGTGTGTATGCATGGTTTAGAAAATTTTCTTGACCATCTGACTGGAGTGTGGAGAAATATTTAAACTCCTCCCGGGTTCTGGTTGGACAGGGATTAGGCTTCTGTCTTTTGAAGGGGCTCAACCACAGATAGAGGTTCGCTCAGCTGGGGCAGCCTTCCATGCTCAAGCCAAGCTCATTTGGACTGGAAATGCTACATCAGCTGCAGATCCACCTCCAAATGTCTGGTTTTACCAAGGAGGCAGAAGTCAGGGGTCTTAACACACTCACCAAGAACTGTGGAGGGAGGATGGGAGTAAAGAGGATGGCAGCATCTGCCCCTTTCATCTCCTTGGGCAGTCTCTATTTCCCTGCCCCCATCTCACTATATCAAGGCTATCTGCATCCCCCTGTCTTTCCTGGCCTCCTCTGGGACACCTTCTCTACCATGACAGTTGCTGAGGGTTCCCCAGGGCAGGTCGAAGCATGATTTGCTTTTCAAGCTCTGCCCACTTATTGATCTCCTGTCTGAGAAATGTCAGCAGCAGCCGGGAGCTCTCTCCGCTAAGGCACTTAGCTTGGAAGCCTGTGGTATCTGCCTGTATAAACCCTCCCGCCTCCTGCCTGTCTGGCTTTAGAACTATCCCCACCCCCACCTTGGGAAAAGTCTTCTAAGACGAGATGGCAAGAATCAAACAGTAACGTGCTCTGAACACTGGGATGGGAACCAGATTTAAATTGGGCAAAAGCCGTAAGCTCAGAGTCAGAGCATTTCACTTCCTGCCATCCCTCCCCTTCTCAGCATCTTGTCGCGAGCAGGTAGGGAAGGAAATCTTCCAGAGAAGGCTGGCCGGGGGCAGGAGCTTGGCCCAGGAGTCAGAAAGTGGGGCTCTGATCCAGAAGCTGGGTGGATAAAGGCAACCCATTATCTCAACTACCATCCCCTGGTCCTGCACCCCCACCTCAATGCAATTTAAATGCAGGACTGTGAGGAGGGGAGGGGAAGAGCAAGAGACTGCGTTTAGTGGTTAAACCTTTTAAAGTTTAAGTGCATAAACAGGGCCTTCTCCGTATCTGTCTATAGCAATTCTCATGACAGTTACAGCAAAATTACAGAAACTGGGTCGTTTATATAACCCTTTGTATTGTCAAAGCACATTAAATGTCTGCTTCCCTGCGCCCTGCTGAGCTGTCTTCAGCTGTCAAATCCCCATACTGCAGCTCAACACACTGAGGGTAAAGGACTCTGGCAATGTGCACATGGGGAATACCGGACCCTCAGGTGCCGCAAATGTTTTGAAAAGGAGATTTAAATTTCCTCTGCACAGCAGTCCCATGGTTTAAAATATATTGAATTCTCTGCTTTCTAGTCAAATGCTTTGTCACCTGGCTGGTGGGCTTTTTTCCCCTCAAATGAGCAAACACGACATTTGTTTTTTATTCTGGACAGGGTTGAAAGAGCTCATTCATCTATTCATTCATTTGAAAGGGATTTATTGAATGTTTTCTAAAATCCTAGTACTACAAAAAATATGCAGCAGCCACTGTTTTAAGGACTTTCTATGTATTAACTCTTTTAATTCTTATCTAAACCAATAAGTTAGACACTATGATTGTCCACATTTTGAAGATGAGGAAACTGAGGTTTAGTGGATGCAGTGGTATGCTACCCAAATGTACCTTCAGGACTGAGGCACTTATTCCCCCAGGTGCTGGGAGTGCTGGCATGGGGACAGTTCACACTTATTGTTCCTTCAGAAAATGCCCTGAAGTTCACACTCCTTCTTGAGGGCAACCACATTCAATGACAGGGTTATACAGGGGTATAAAGGCTCATTGCCTCACTTGGATTCTAGACAACTCAGTGAGGCTACCCTAGCTCCAGAGGTCCCAGGGATTCAATTGAGGCCTCATTTGTGACCACACTGAAGCAGCTCAACTCCTCCCTTGACCCAGCCCTGCCTTCTTTACTCACCCATCACTGCTGATCTCAAGCTCACTCCTCAATAAACCTCTTGCACTCACATCTCCATGTCCACCTGCATCTCACAGTGTGCTTCCCTGTGATTGCACCAGATGTAGGAGGATAAGTAACATAACATTTGTCAATGTCACAGGCTTGTGGCCAGTGGATGTCATTTTAACCTTACTTAGCTACCACTATCTCACTTACTGAGTAGCTTTACTCTGCCCGACCTGGGGCTTGGCACTATATCCATAGAATTCTTTGATTCATTTAAATCTCCAGCCTCAGAGGTATCACTACCCCCATTTTACATATAGGGGGCCTGAGGCTTGAGAAGGTAAGCAAGGAGTTGGGGTTTCAGAAGGACTTGAGCCTGGGTGTGTCAGACTCCAAAGCCCTGGCTTTCTTGGCAGCTCCAGCCCTAGCCCCAGCCATCCAACCACTGTTCATGGAAACAGTGCAGCAGTTTGCAATAACGCTTCTATCTCACAGAGATCGTTCAACTCTCAGGGAGGGATGGAAAGGACGACATCATCATCTCAATTTTATCAGTGAGAAAATTTAAGCTCAGGGAACTTCCAAGGACTTACTCTGTTGCTAACGCAGCAGAGAGTGGCACCCAGATCTCCAATTTCTGATGTCTTGTAATCGTCTCTGCCAATGCTCCCCAGACAACTTCAGTTTGAGAGCAGAGCAGGATCCTCTTCTATATGAGACTCTGCCCTTGACTAAGAAGTGGTGCCATCCATGCCTTCACTCTGCCTCTCTGTCTGAACTCCAAGACTCTAGAGTTTTGAGAACCTGGGCAGTTGTATCAGCCCCATCAATGCCATCACAATCTCTGTCCTTAGTAAAGTCCTTGCACACATGGCTCCTCTGCCAGGGCTAAGCCTCACTGTAACCTTATAAATCAGGTAGCGTGTGCTTTATGTTCCCTATTTCACAGATGAGAATAATGAGACACAGGCTAAGGGTCATAATCACCACCTGGTCCATGGAAAAACTAGAACTTGAATGTAGGACTTTTCATTACAAGTTCAGTGCTCTTTCCACTCTGCCTGGTCCTCATTGATCTTCTCAAAGCCACTACCTTTCCTTGGCTCCTCCTGTTGTGCACATATATATCAGGAAGTTAATTCCTGGACGAAGCAGGGAGACCAGTTGAAAGATAACTAATGTGGTGTGATTTGTGGAGCTCTGGGAAGCTCCCCGCTTCCACCACTAACATTTAAAATTTTCCACTATTGTCAGTCCTGAGAGCTAATCATTGCCTTTTCCCTAGAACCTTCTTTTGACATGCAAAAACCAACTGGAACTCTTCTACACTGCTAGTGGGAATGTAAAATGATTATTTAAAAAAAACAACTTTGGAAAAGTTAGGTAGTTTCTTAAAAATTAAACATATGCTTATCATTTCACTCTTACGTATTTGCCCAAGATAAATCATATGTACAAAGACTTGTAGATGAATGCTCAGAACAATTATTTGTAATATTTCAAGCCTGGAAGTAACTCAAATGTCCACTAACAGGTGAATGTATAAACCAGTGATGGTATATCCATGTTTTTGAGCAATATAAAATAATAAACTTTCAATTATGCAAAAATGTGGGTGAATTTCAAAAACATGTTTAATAAAAGCAGCCAGACAGAAGGCTACATACTGTATGATTCCATTTACAGAAAGTTGTTGAACAGGTGAAACTTATCTATCATGATAGAGGTCAGAATAGTGGTTACTTTGGTTGAGGGAGAGTGAAGTTTTGACTGGAAAGGAGCATAGGGAATTTTTGACAGTGATGGAAATTTTCTATATCTTGGTGGGGTAGTGGTTGCATGGGTGTATGCAATTGTCATCAAACTGTACACTTAAAATGTGTGCATTTTGCTGTATGTTAATTATACATATATAAAACCAATTAGAAAATAGGTCACTGATACAGTAGATGTGATATTTTTAACCTGGGGCTCCAGGAGTCTCTAGTATCCATAAAACTATATGCGCTATAGTGAGCCTTAGGTATGTTTTACAGAAAACGGGCTTGAATTTTCCTCAGGTTCCACTTCTACAAGAGTGTCTGCAACTCATTTAACACAGATACATAAAAAACAAAGCACCTCAAATAACCATTCTGTGTTACAAATCCAGCAGACAGTTTCTTTCACAGAACTCTACAGCCTTTTGGGGCTGGATTCCTGGGGACACGGGGTCATGGTGAAAAGGGGAAAGGTTCCAGAAGGAAATACAGGCCAATCTCACATTGTGAGTGAGAAGAAAGGGCTGAGGACCAGTTCTGAGACTGAAGAATCACCAGGTATTTAACCTTGTCTGCCAGTAAGATGGCAGAGAAGCCACAATTGCTCAGGTGTCTGTGACTTATACAGGTTTAAAATCACAGTCTTGTCATGCCTGTTTAAACCACCACGAAGCAGTGAAATATTTCTGTGCTGTCAGATGTGGGAGGGAACTGTGGACACCATCAGACACACCTCATTCCCTTGAGAACTGGGGAGCTTGGAAAATTCTTTCCTGGCAACAGCCTCCTTAAGCAATCATCTCAGCCCTCCAGACTTAAGCTGGGATGAGGAATGAGTTGTGTTGGAGCAGCACCTGGTGTAGGAAAGCACGTGAGTGTGCCTGTGTGTGCACGTGCACACACCAGCAAGAGCTGGGGCGGCCGTTTGCAAGATATTTCAGAAACTAGCAGCAGCAGCAGCACTTGGGAAGTTGAAACGCTGAAACCTGTGAATCAATCCAAGTACAAAGCTCTCAGTTTCTAATTCGGTACCTGTTTCCAACACCTTGCAAAGAGTCAATCTGTGCAGAACCTCACGCTTTTGGCATTTCTGATACTCAATTCTAAGAGGATGCGGTAACAGCAGGTGTCTAAACCACTGATTTCTTGCAGAAGATCTTACACCATCAATGACATCGAATTTGCTCTTGCAAAAATACTCAGGAGCTTTTCGTTGTCCACATTTGGAAGCACTCAATACAAAGTGAACACATCTGTCTTCTACAGGCTGTATGGTTGAAGCAGACCCAGGAAATACTTTTACTCATTCTTTTAACATATATTTATCAAGAATCTAGTATGTGTCAAGCCCTGAGCACACAGCAGGAAACATGACAAAAAAAAAAAAAAACAGCCTGGACCTCACTGAGTTCATATTCTAGAGAATTAGTGAGCAAGTACATTATATAATATGTTAGATAATATGGTAGGAGAAAAGTAATGCAGAGAAAGGCAGAGGTGAGGTTGCAAATTTAGGTTAGGCGGTCATGGAAAGTCTTACTAAGAAGAAGACAGGTGAGGGAGTCTGCTTTATGAACAGCTGGGAAGACAGTCCCAGGGAGCAAGATGGCCAGTGCAAAGGCCATGAAGCAGGGATATTCTAGGGTATTAGGGGAACAGCAAAGAGGCCAATATGGCCAGAACTAAATGAGCAAGGGGGACCAGAACTGTGAGATGAAACTAGCAAGGCCAGACTGTGAAGTTCTCGGGCCATTATAAGACTTGGGTCTTGAGTCTGGGTGAAATGGAGGATTTTGAGCAGAGAAGGGATTCACTCAAATTTAGGTTTTAAAAGGATTTTATCACTCTGGCTGATGTGCCAAGAAGAGACTGCACTGCAAGGGCAGAAGCAGGGTGACTACAATTTTGAACATACTTTTACTTACTTCGAATTACAATTTGGAACATTTTAATTTTCCTGTACTTAGCATGTATTCAAGTGAAGGGTTGAGTTGTGATTTGGATGTGCAATTCTGGAGTCAAAGAGGGAGGTCTGGGCTGGAGGTAAAAATGTGGGAGATATTAGCATACGTATTCTGTTTAAGGTAATGAGTCTAGATCGAATCACTAAGACTGTGATTGGTGATTGAGGATGGAAGGACCAAGAACTCAGACCTAGGATGCTCCAACATTAAATGGTTAAGATGGTTTCTTAAGAAAATCCCTTCAGTGTGTGTTTTTTTTCCTTGAAAACAAAAACAGCCAGATCGAAACATGCAAAATTATCTTCAGATGGCAGTAATCATGGTGATAACTGACAGTAATGTGACACTTGTTTACCTAGTCTACAGAGAGAAAAAAGGAACCATGGAATAGTGGCCTGATAAATGTTTGAGAACCCCAATCTGGTATCTATGGTTGGAAGGACTTATGTATTGATTGTATTATATGATAAGTAATTCTTTCTTTTTCTATTTAGCCGCCAAAGACCTCCACTCATATCCACTGCTCATGGACCAGTTGTATAGCATCTGTAAAGGCAATAAAATAGCCCTCATTTCTGAGATACCTGACACCCTAGATGGCTCTGTTTTATCTAGAGATGCTGGCACACCTTTGCTTAGAATATTCTCCTACTGCATTATGCCACTCTCCAATGAAAAAAATTCTTAAACCTGTATTTCCAGTCACCTTCAAACTACATAATGCATGGTGCTGATCCTAATTAGCCTACCAAAGACTTTGAGAACTGAACTAAGAAATAGATCACTGCCCAGATCCTAGACAGGTAACTGGATGGTCCACACCCAAGACAAATCTGAAGTGCACTACAAAGCCTTAGAAAACTAAACTGGCATAGGAACCATAATCCAAAGAAGGAGGATGGTATTTTGCAGCCTGATCCTAACTAGATCAAGTGCCTACTAAAACAAAAATATCAATATCCTCCATAAAATTTAATCAAGACCTAGGGTCTTATAGTATAATACTCAAAATATTCAGGAAACAACTTCAAATTACTCAGCATACAAAGAACCATAAAAATTTCAACTCACATGTGAAAAGACCATCAACAGATGCCCATGATGAATTGAAGCACTTGTTGGAATTATCAGATAAATATTTCAAAGCAGATACTTAAAAATTGTTCAAGTAAGCAATTGCAAACACTCTTGGAACAAATCCTAAAATGGAAAGTCTCAGTAAATAAATAGAAGCTATAAATAAAAACCAATGGAAGTTTCAAAACTGAAAAATAAAATAATTGAAATTTTAAAACTTACAGCATAGACTTAATAAGAGAGCAAAGAGTCTGTGACTGTGGCGATAGATCAATAGAAACTATACAATCTGAATAATAGAAAACAGCCTGAAAAAATGAATAGGGCATTAGGGACCTGTGTGGTTTAACATTAAGGTCATCAGAGATCCAAGCAGGAGGGGGAAGAGTGAAATGTTGAAAAGTTATTTGAAGAAACAATGGCTGAAAATTTCTCAAGTTTGGCAAAGTACATAAACCTACATATTGAAGAAACTGACTGAATCACAAATAAGATAAACCCAAAGTGATCCATATCCAGACACATCATAAACTGGTGAAAAGTAAAGATAAAGAAAGACTCTTCAAAGCTGCCTAAGAAAAACAACACATTCCCTATAGAGGGACAGCAATTTGAATGATCACGGATAGCTCATTACAAATGATGCAGACCAGAAGAAAGTAGCCCATTTTTAAAGTTCTGAAAGAAGAAAACTGTCAGCACAATTCCAAATTGAGTAAAAATAAACTTTAGGAATAAATAAAGATAAAACAATGATATTTTCATATGGTAGAAAACTAAGAGAATTATAACCAGCAGATCTGCTCTAAAAGAACTGCTAAAGTAAGTTCATCAAACAAAAGAGAATTAACAGAAGAAAACTTAGAATATCGAAAATAAAGGAAAAGCAACAAAAAATGGTTAATATCTGGGTAAATATAATGGATTATTTTCAATTTTGAGATTTTTTTGGTCATTGAAAGCAAAAATTATAACATTGTCTTTTGGAGATTTTAATGTAAGTAGATATAACATATAAGACAAATACAGCAAAAAAGGGAGAGGGTAAAGTGTCCTAAATATGGTTATATTTTCTATATTTTAATTGAAGTAGCAAAACACTGATCTAAGTTAATGGTGAAAAGTTAAGTCCATATGTATTTTGTAATCCCTAAAATAACTACATGAAATATAGCCAAAATCACAATAGATAGAATTGAATGCTAAAAATATTCAAATAACACTGTGACTGAATATAATGCGGCATACTGTATTGAATCTCAGAATTTAAAAAATGGTATGAGTAGAAAAATTGGCAAAATCCAAGCAGGCTTCAGTTCAGTTAACAATAATGTATCAATTATTGTTTTCTTAATTTTGACAAATGTACCATGGTAATATAAGATACTAACATTAGGGGAAAGTAAGTGAGGAATATACAATAACTTCCTATATTATCACTGCAACTTTTCTATAAATCTAAAATTTTTTCAAAATTAAAAAATATTTACATAACCCAAAATTAGGCAAGAAAGGAGAAACAGAAAAACAAAAAATAGAGGGAGAAAACAGAAACCAAATAATAAAATGGTAGAATTAACTCAAATATAAATAATTACATTAATGTACATGATCTAAACACACCAACTTAAAGAAAAATGATTAGAATTGATTAATAAAAGAAAAATTTGACTCAACTCTATGCTGTCTACAAGAAACTCATTTCAAATACAATAATATAAGTGGGTTAAAAGTGAAAGGAGGCAAAAGATGTAGTATGAAAACAGTAATCAAAAGAAAGCTGGAGTGGCTCTATTAACAGACAGACAGACAAAAGATACTTCAGAGCAAAGAAAATTAATTCCATTTGACCCAGCAATCCCATTACTGGGTATATATCCAAAGGACTATAAATCGTTCTACTATAAGGACACATGCACACGAATGTTCATTGCAGCACTGTTTACAATAGCAAAGACCTGGAACCAACCCAAATGCCCATCGATGATAGACTGGACAGGGAAAATGTGGCACATATACACCATGGAATATTATGCAGCCATAAAAAACGATGAGTTTGTGTCCTTTGTAGGGACATGGATGAATCTGGAGAACATCATTGTCAGCAAACTGACACAAGAACAGAAAATCAAACACTGCATATTCTCACTCATAGGCGGGTGATGAACAAAGAGAACACATGGACACAGGGAGGGGAGCATCATACACTGGGGTCTGTTGGGGGGAAATAGGGGAAGGACAGCGAGGGGTGGGGAGTTGGGGAGAGATAGCATTGGAAGAAATGCCAGATATAGGTGATGGGGAGGAAGGCAGCACATCATACTGCCATGTGTGTACCCATGCAACAATCTTGCATGTTCTTCACATGTACCCCAAAACTGAAAATGCAGTAAAATAAATAAATAAATAAATAAACAGACAAAGGAGACTTCAGAGCAAAGAAAATTACCAGGGATCAAGAGGAACATTATAAATCAAAAAAGGCTGAATTTGCCAAGAAGACATAATAGTGTCACATGTGCATGCACTTAACAAGAGTTTCTACTACTTAAAGCAAAAACTGACAGAACTGAAAAGAGAAATAGACAAATATGCAATCATAGTTAGAAATTTTTCAACATTTCTCTTTCAGTAATAGGTAGAACTGGTAGGCAGCAAATCAGAAAGCATACAGAAGAACTAAACAATGTCAACCAACTGCATCTAATTGACTTTTTTTGGTGGGGGAAGACAGTCTCCCTGTCGCCCATGCTGGAGTGCAGTGGCATAATCTCAGGGTTCACTGCAACCTTCGCCTCCCAGGTTCAAGCAATTCTCCTGCCTCAGCCTCCTGAGTAGCTGGAATTACAGGTGTCTACCACCATGCCCAGCTAATTTTTGTATTTTTAGCAGAGATGAGGTTTCACCATGTTCGTCAGGTTATTCTCAAATTCCTGACCTTAAGGGATCTGCCCAACTCAGCCTCCCAACGTGCTTGCATTGTAGGCATGAGCTACCATGCCCAGCGCTAATGACATTTATAGAACATTCCACCCAACAACAGTAGGACACACATTTTTTTCAAGTGAACATGAAATAGTCACAAGATAAAAAATGTACAACAAATCTTAACAATTTTTTAAAAAGTGAAATTACCCAATGTATGTTCTCAAACCAAAATGGAATTAAACTAGAAATAAATAATAAAAAGGTAACAGGAAAAGCTCCAAACATTGGGAAAGTTAACACAGCATTTCTAAATAATCCATGGGTGAAAGAGGAAATAGGAGGGGAAATTGAAAAGTGTTTCAAAATGAATGAAAATAAAAATACAACATATTGAAATTCGTACAACATATCTATAGCAGGACTTAGAAGGAAATTTGTAGTATTACATGCTTAGAGTAGAAAAGAAAAAAGGTCTTGAATGATAAATGGTTCCCATTTTAACAAAGTAGAGAAAGAACAAAATAAACCCTAATCAAGCAGAAGAAAGAAAATAGTTAAGAGCAGAAATCAATAAAATGGAAAACAAATAAACAATAGATAAAACCAACCAAACCAAAAACTGGAGCTTTGAAAAGATTGATAGAATTCCTAAATCTCTAGCAAGGCTGACAAAGAATAAAAGAGAAAGAAAACACAAATTATCAATATTGAGAAGGAAAGAAGACTATCACTATAGAGCTTGCAAACATGAAAAAGATAATAAGGAAGTAATATGAACAACATTATGTACATGAATTTAACATGAATTTCTCTCTATGATCAGAAACAAGGCAAGGATGACCACAATTACCCGCTTCCAATTCAACACCAGTGAATTAGTCAGTGTCGAAAGTCAAGAGAAAGAAATAAAAAGCAAATATATTGCAAAGGAAGAAATAAAAGTGTTCTTATATGCCAGCAAGATGGTCGTCTACATAGAAGCTTAGATGAAATAGACCAATTCCTTGTAAATCACAAATTAGCAAAACTCAGCCAAGATAAAATAGATAACCTGAATAATCCCTTACCTATTAAAGAAATCAAATTCATAGTTAAAAACCTTTTGAAAAGAAATTTCTAGGCCCAGAGAGTAAATTCTACCAAACATTTAAAGAAGAAATAACATAAGTTCTTCAAAGTCTCTTCCAGAGAACAGTAGAGGATGGAACACTCCCCAACTCATTTCATAAGTCCAATATTACCACGATACTAAAGCCAGACAACGTGATTAAAATAATGGAAAGTTATACACTAATATCTCTCGTGAACATAGACACAAAAATTCTCAGTGAAACATTAGAAAATTGAATTCAACAATATAGAAAACAGTAAAGCAACCAAGCGGGGTTTATCTCAAAAATGCAGTATTCAAAAATAGATGGAGTAGTTCACAGTATTGACAGTTTAAAGAAGAAAGAAACCACAAGATCATGTCAATTCATGCAGAAAAAGCACTTGATAAAATTTAATATTCATCCACAATAAAAAGAAAAAAAACCTCTCAGCAAACTAGAAATAGAACTATCCCTTAGCCCAATAAAGAGGCATCTGAGAAAAACCTAGAGTTAACATCATATTTAATAGCAAAAAACGAAATACTTTCTCCCTATAATCAGAAACAAGGCCTGAATGACCACAATTACCCCTCCGATTCAACACCAGTGAATCAGGCAGTGCAATAAGTCAAGAAAAAGAAACAAAAGGCATGTATATTGGAAATGAAGATATAGAATTGTGCCTATGTGCAGGCAACATGATTGTCTACACAGAATATCCCAAGAAATTGACAAAACAAAAACAAAACTAAAAGCAAAAAAAAAAAAACCTCTTAGAACTAATAAGTGAGTTTAGCAAAGTTGCAGATAGAAGTCCAACATACAAAACTAAACTGCAGTTCTATGCACTAATAATGTACAATTGTAAACCAAAATTTAAAACAACCCAATTTATAATAGCTCCAAAAGAATGAACTACTCAGGTTTAAATGTAACAAAGTATGTATAGGATCTAAATCCTGAAAACTACAAAACAGTAATGAAAGTAATCAAAGAAGTTTTTTAAAAGTGAAGAAAAATGAGTATATCATGGGAAAGTGACATACCATGGTCATAGAATGTTAGTTTAGCATAAATAAATATGTGAATTCTCTCCAAAAATGATTTATAGATTAAATGCAATACCAATCAATATCCAAGCAAGATTTCTGTATATATAAACAAGCTGATACTAAAGTTTATGTAGAAAGGCAAGAAAACTAGCTAAAACAAATTTGAATAGAAATAAAAAATCAACAAATCACATGTTAAGAGTTACAGTAATTGAGACAATGTTGACTGGCAAAGAGATAGACACATAGATCACTGGAACAGAATAACGCATCCAGAAATAAATGCATAGTAGTATGGCCAAGTGATTTTTGATGTAGTTGCCAGGAGTGGGCACTGGCCCTGTTTGGCACTCTATGGTCAGGGATTCAAGTGGGGACAAGAAGTCCTACAAGGAAGAAACTCTAACTTTCCCCATAAATCCTGAAAGAGAGGTATTGAGCCCCTCCTACAGCCCATAGCCTTTTCAGAAGCAGGCAACGAGGTGAGGGGGAAGTGTCTTAGACCGAAGAAACAGCAAGTGGAAAGGCACTGGCATGTCTGAGTAACAAGGAGGCAAGTGTGGCTGGGGCATGAGAGCAAGGGGAAGAACAGTAGAAGGTGATGTCCTAGGGGCCCAGGCACAGAGGACCTTGTTGGCACCCAGAAGGACTTGGAGCTTTCCTCTGAGGTTTGCCCTGGGAGGGTTTTGAATCAAGGAATGACACAATCTGACTACCTTTGTAATGGGCTCATTCTCACTGCTGGGTTGCAAAATGACTGAATGAGGGCAAGGGGTAAAGCCAGGAGACAAATTAGGAATCTGCTGAAATAATGCAGGAGACTGATGATGGTGACAGACCAAGGTGGAAGCAAGCAATGGAGGTGTTGAGATATTGTCAACGGGTCTGGACATAATTCGAAGGTACACATTGTTTGGTGGGGGGATAGAGTGAGCTAGGGGCTGTGGTGAGAATTTTTTACTGTGGGTTGTAGTTAAGAAAAAAAAAAACCCGAGGCTAGGGGAGGTGGCTCATGTCTGTAATCCCAGCAATTTGGGAGTCTGAGGCAGGAAGATTTCTTGAGCCCAGGAGTTCAAGACCAGCCAGACCAGGCTGGCAACATTGTGAGATTTTGTCTTTACAGAAAATATTAAAATTAGTCTAGTATGGTGGCACATGCCTGTAGTTCAGCTACTTGGGAGGCTGAAGTGGGAGAATCACTGGAGCCCAGGGGGTTGAGGCCACAGTGAGCTGTGATCACTCCACTGCAGTCCAGCCTGGGAGACAGAATGAGATCCTATCTCAAAAAAGAAAAAAAAAGTGAGCAATTATATTTTATATTTCCCCTCCGTTCTGTTTCTTTGAAAGCTGACTCAGAGATCCTACAACTGCTTCAGACCTCTGGATGCCAATGAGGAGTATGTGCCTTTAATGAGTGAAGCAAGCAGAAAGCTACTGTCTTACCTTCCTGGGAACCACTGGACTTTTCCTGGAGGAGTGTGGAAGAAGCGGCGCCCCTCAGCTGGCTTGCTGAATGGACTGGCATCATGGGTCCAGCCAACAGAGTTTAGTAGACTGGACCCACCCCATGGGGTTTCAAATCACTAATGAATAGATTATCTTGTCTTTATTTTATAGATAAGAAACTTAGATGTGCAGAACTATGACTCCATACCCAGTATCTTAGATCTAGTTGGGATCAGAGTTGCAGTGTCTGTCTGCTGGTCCAGTCATTGCATGGGAAGTGCTCAGGGCAGACGGTCACCTTCGCTTTTTTGTTGTTGTTTTGTTTTGTTTTGAGACAGCGTCTTGCTCTGTTGCCAGGATGAAGTACAGTGGTGAGATCTTGGCTCACTGCAACCTCCGCCTCCCGGGTTCAAACAATTCTTTTGCCTCAGCCTCCCAAGTAGCTGGGACTGTATTAATTGGGGTTCAGGGGTTCAGGGTGCCCTCAGCTCCACTGAGAGGATGTTTCTTCAGGTTCTTGGTCACCTGCCCTCTCAAGAATGAGAGAGGGGATCACGGCACAGTGCGCAGTAAAGGCCGGACTCAAAAAGTGTTTGCAGAAAGTGATTTATTTAGGCAGAGAGAGAAAAGGGAGAGAGAAAGAAACAGCTAGCTTTCACACTGAGTGAGAGAAAGAAAATCTGCTCTCACACTGAGTGAGACGGGTTCCCAGAGGGGAAAACCAGAGAAGGAAACCTCCTCTCACACTGAGTGAGAGAATCCAGAAAGATGGAATCCAGGAGAGGAAAGACAGCTTCCACACTGAGTGGAAGGAAATAGAGAGAGATGGAGTTTAGGAGGGGAAGACAGCCTTCCATGAGAGAGTGTGGAAGGGGACTCCAGAGAGGAAATCCAGGAGAGAGAAAGATGGCTTCCATGAAGGGAGCGTTCGTAGAAGGGAACCCAAACATGGAGTCCGAAGGGTTGTGGAAGAAGGGGACTTTTAACATGGGAGGAACCCTACCTTCTCTAAGACCCTGTGCCAATGAAATGAGTTCCTTAGAACTCCCGCTGGAGTGATTGACTCTTAGTTTCTTCCCATGCCCACGAAATTCAAACATAAACAGTTAAATCTACTGGATGGAGAGAGATGGGAGGGGGGCATGGTGCTAGGAAGTTCTTGCCCTTAAAATTATGCCCCCCTGTGGACTCGGAAAGAGAACACATTCTTTCAGGACTACAGGTGAGCGCCACCATGCCCAGCTAATTTTTGTATTTTTAGTAGAGACGGGGTTTCACCACGTTGGCCAGGATGGTCGTGA
This sequence comes from Callithrix jacchus, assembly GCF_049354715.1. Lineage (NCBI taxonomy): Eukaryota > Metazoa > Chordata > Mammalia > Primates > Cebidae > Callithrix > Callithrix jacchus. The sequence continues at coordinate 40,003,898 of NC_133524.1, read as the reverse complement.
TCTCTAGACCTCATGATCTGCCTGCCTCAGCCTCCCAAAGTGCTGGGATTACAGGCGTGAGCCACTGCACCTGGCCAGTAATCTTATCTTTCTAAAGAGCCCAGAGGGCTTACCTCATGAACCAGGTCAGCTGTGCAGCGACCAGGGTGGTGGTGTAGGGAGTTGATGCTCTCCAGGATTCTGCTTCTTAAGGAGCCCCTTGCCTGCCTGCATGCCTGCCTGCAAGCTCTGACCTTCCACTTACCCAAGCAATGAAGGAGAACGAGCAGCAGAGGAAGCCAGGCACAATGACATGCCAAAGCAGGGTGACTAACAGTGTGAAGTGCCCATCAGGCAGGTGCGCTGGGTGTAGACTGCTGTTTTAAACACAAGTGAAGGTATGTGCCTATTGCTGTTTTAATTTTTAGGCTACAGAGTTGTTATGGGCCCAATTGTGTCTTCCCCAAAATTTGTATGTTGACATTCTTACCTCCGGTCCCTCAGAATGTGACTGTATTTTGATAAAGGGTTTCTACAGAGCTAATCAAACTGAAATGGGGTTTTTAGCATGGGCCCCAGTACAATCTAACATGTGTGCTTGTAAGAAAGGGAAGTTTGGACACAGACACTCACAGAGGAAAGGCAATGTGAGACTGTCATGTAGTAGACAGCCATCTACATGCCAAGGATAGAGGTCTGGTGTAGGTTCTTCCTTCATGTCCTTCTGAAGGAACCAACCCTGCTGACACTTTGATCTCTGGTTTCCAGCCTCCAGAAGTGCAAGAAATAAATTTCTGTCATTTAAGTCACCCAGTCCCTGCTACGGCAGCCCGAGCAGATTTAGACAAGAGTCATCTTGTGTTCTTAGATTGCAGGCCAAGGTATGACAAGTGCGTTCCTTGCCAGTCCAGGCCTATGCTCCTAATCAAGGGGAGGCCACTGAGACAGCAGCTGTGGAGTGGGGAGCAGAGAGGCCCAACTCAAAACACATCCTGCAGCCTCTGTCTCCAGTATCCTTCCTCTCTCCTTCCCTGCTGCCTTCTGGGCCAGTTCTTTGCCAACCAGGAGCGGCTGCAGAGGCCTCTCCAGGCCCCTCAACACTGCCCGGAGGAGATCCCACAAGTAGAAGCACTTCCTAACAGCCAGCCATTGCTCCACTGGCACCTAAAAGCAGCTGCAAGCAAGGGCAGGGGAGGGGTTTAAGGATGCCTGCTTCTCTTGGGTCAGCACCTAGCAGCCTCCTCTGCTCTCCTCAAAAAGTGAGAAGCTTTAGCCTGTGGGTACACCTCCTTGGTGCCTCATGGAGAGCTTGTTTTTAGCACACGTACCCTTCCTCTCTCTGTCTTTTTTTCCTGAATAAGAGAAGGCAGTTCTTTCAGCACCAGGAGTGGAAAAAGAGGGAGGGGGCCAAGGAATGAAAGACTCAGAGAGTGTTACACATAACAGTAGGCGTATTTTATGGAAAGCAGCCGACAATCAGTGTTTGCAGACGCCTTTTATTTTATATTATTTCCTCATCTGTTCAGCTTTCTTGGGCGGGAGCCAGAAAGTTAATATTCTCAGTCAAAGTCGGCCTTTTATCTGTCAGGTTCAAAATGAAACCTAGACGCTGGGGTTTTAAAGTGTCTCAGCCAAAAGGCAAACACACCTTCTCAGCAATTCCAGCCCAGGGACTGTCGCTGCCGCTGCCGCTCCTGAGAGAAGCCTGGCTCTTACTAGGGGCTTTTGATTAAAGGTTGCTGTTGTTCCTTCATCAGGACACCATCAGCTTGGGGAATCCGGCCTGACTGCAGCCTTTTGGTGTCATAGCGCATGAGCATGGTGCCATCAGCCAGTGTCTGGTCACCTCACAGATCATGCTGGGTCTCATGGATTTTTTTGGCTAAAAGAGGCAGGTGAAAGGAAAGGTCAGGAGGGGTGGATAACCCCTGCCCAGGTCGTGGTTGTGCTCCTGAAAACAGCCTCTGTGAGAAAAAGTCTGCAGAATTGTGATGGTTTTCAAACTTGTCTCCAATTTCTTTGACAGTGCCCCCATAAAAAGGTGGAGCTTTATTCCCCTCCCCTTGAATATGAGCTGCCTTTCATGACTCACTTCTAATAAAGAGTAACAAAAAGTGACGCTGTGTGATTTCCCAGGCTAGATCATAAAAAGTAATACAGCTTCCACCTGGCTCTCACTCTCTCACAGGATACTACTTTGGGAGCCCCAAACTGCCATGTAAGAAATCCAGGTGTCCCGAAGTCACTATGCTGGAGGGACTGTGTGGAGAGACCACACAGAGACACCAGGTGCCTGGCGGTAGCAGCCCTTGGTGCTACAGTGTTCTCAGCCCAAGCACCAGACATGTAAGAGAAGAAGCCTTAGCGATGTCCTCACCTCCAGCCATCTAACTGCAGCAGCATGAGAGAGCCCATGAGCTCCCTTGCTGAGCCCAGGCCCCCTGGAACTGTGAATACTGAGAAAATGATTACCGCTATGTCACACCATTAAGTTTGGGGCTGTTTGTTATACAGCAATGGATAACCAGTACAACAGCCTTCTCCCTTCTAATTTTGTCTCCTCCAAAGCAAAACTGTGGAAGATAGGTCACTTTCTGCTGTAAAATCCTCCTTTGGCTATTGACCTCGGGTCAAAAGGCTTGTAATCCTGTTGTGATTCTTCCTAACACATAATCTTCATCATTCACTCAACCCTTCTAGTCCTCAGTTTGCACATCTATAAAATGGGGATGATAGAATAAGACTAACTTTACAGAGATATTAGAAGCGTCAAATGAGACGGTAGATATAACTTAGACAATTCTCAATGCCCTGAGATCCAAGAGCTATAATAAACACATTTCTTTTGAGGGCCTCTCCATCACAAGTGTGGTGTAGCAAGATATATGCGACCTGTATAACAGGTGTTACATACATGTGCACACAGAACAGCCCCATGTAACTCTAAGAGGAAAGAGGACTTTGTAAAATATAAGAACTATGGAGAAGCTTCCTTTTTTTTTAATGATCTGTCATAATTATAAGGGGGCAATCAATGATGTTGCTCAGCCACGCAGACTAACTTTACTCTAGGAAGCCCAAGGCTTCGTGGCCCTCTCATTTATACCCTAGTCAAAGTGAGGGCCTCTACAGTCAATTTGGGACATCCCCTGTATTTGGAGATCACTTAAAATGCAGTGGGAAGTCCCTGGGAGTAGAATTCCAGAAGCCTCCCTGTATCAATCACCCCACCCAACCCCAGACCCAACTAAACTCATAGCATATTTGGGACTCAACCAAAATTGAAAATAGGATCTGCAGGAAGAGATGAGGAGTGAGAATTTTACCACATGCTACACTATCCCACACTTAGCTTGGACCCAGAATTCTTCTCGCCTCTCTGAGTATTCCGCCCTCAGCACTAAACCCTTGGTGCGTCTGGGGGCCTCTCCCTTTCTTACAATATGGCTGCAGCTAATAAAGGCATAAATGCTGCAAAGCACTTATTACAGTAATATTATCTTTATATTATCCCAGCATTACCAGGCCGTGCTCAGGGGCCGGGGAGGCGGGAGAACCTCTTCGGTGCTGTCAGTAATCGGAGGAAGGCAGTTTAGTTTAATGATAATGACTTACACTTACATAGCTGCCCTCATCCCAGAGGACCCTGGAGCACTTTACAAACACACTCTCACTCTGAGCCTTTCTAACAAACCTGAGCCGCAGCAATGCTTATAAATAATATATATTCTGAGTGCCTCTATATACTGCAAATGCATGATATAAATATGTATAAATGTAACAAATATGATTTTTGCATGTTACATTTATAATCTTTAAAAAAATCGTGACCCATCATGGATGTGCAGTCACAAAACAGACTCATAAAATGCTGAAGTCCAATAGATAGTGATACTGCACAATAGATAGTGAACTGTTTACAACAGGCACCAGTCTGGGGCTTTTCAAAGCTAAGGAAATCCTTCACAGTCTACGTTCACTGGGCTCCTCTTTCACTGGGAAGGTCATTTTTAGGTCAAGTTTGTTCAACCAGTTCCAGCTCAGGGTCCAGCAAATCCACAGATGTGGACAGTCCTGGATACACACCAGGGATGATTTTGAAGCCTCAACACCAATGTGCTGTGTGGCCATGGACAAAGCAGTAATCTTCTCTGGGCCTCAGTTGAATCCTCAACATAAGTCTCTATAAAGCTCTGTGGTAGCTTGTGGCATTGTTCTCAATCCTTCGGGTCCTTCCTATATTAGAAATACATGCATTTATGCCCTTTGCCATGTGTATTTGAAGTTCTTCACATTAGAGTAGAAAGAGTTTCCTTCACTATCTCATGGATTCAGAGTTTGGTCATGTTTTCTGATTACTATTGTTGTGCAACAAATGCCCCCAAAACATAGTAATGAAGAGCAATAATTATTTTGTTATGTTGATGGACTCTGTGGATCAGGAATTCAGTTGGGGTACAATCGGAATGGTTGTTTCTACACCATGATGTCTAGAACGTCAGTTGAAAAGACTAAAAATCTCAAAGTGACTCAATGGTTAGAGCTAGGATCATCTGAAAGTTGTGGTCTCACATGTCTAGAGCCTGGCTTGGGATAGCCTGAAGACAAGGACAGCCAACCAGAGTGACTGACTACATGAGGCTTCCCCAATGAACCTGGGCTTCCTTACAACATGGTGGTCTCAGAGTAGTCAGACTTCTTACATGACAACTCAGGGCTCTAAGTGCAAGTGATCCAGTGACAAGGTGAAAGCTGTATCACCTTTTATGACCCAGTCTCAGAAATTAGTCTTCTATTGTTGAAGATAAGTCCACCTGGACCATTAGATTCCACCTGTCGATGAGAGGAATGCCAAGGTCGCATGGTAGGAGAGTGTGGGATAGGATATACTGCTGTGACCATCAGAATTAGTTTCCTGTGCTGTATAATAAATTACTACAAGCTTAGCAGCTTGCCATAATTTATATTTTCATGGTCTCCCTGGGTCAGGAGTTTGAGCACAGCTTAACTGTGTTCTCTGCTCAAAGTCTCAACAAGGCTTCAATCAGATTGTCAGCCAGACTGAGTTTCTTTCTGGGGATCCTCTTCCAAGCTCATGTGGTTTTTGGCAAAATTCTGTTTCCTCATCTGTGAAAACATAATAAGGATTCATGGTAAAAACATGTGAATCTGTCGAGGATACCAAAAAGAGCTACATAAATGCTGCTTATTATTCTCACACTAGACTGTAAGATCCCTGAGGTCAGAGACACAGTATTGTATTTATGTATTTTTTTCTTTTTGAGGTAGGGTCTTGTTCTTTTGCCCAGGCTGGAGTGCAGTAGCACAATCTCGACTCACTGCAACCTCAACCTCTTAGGCTCAGGTGATCTTCTTACCTCAGCCTCCTGAGTAGCTGAAACTACAGGCACATGATGCCCAGCTAATATCTGTATTTTTTTTTCAGTAGAGATAGGGTTTTTCCATGTTGCCCACGCTGGTATATTTATGTATTTTGAGCATACTATAGAATATCAAGAGGGACTAACCACATGGCTGAGTCTCAAGAAATGCTGGCTTCTGACTGGTTGGATAAATGCATCAAGGATGAATCTACGGGTGAGGGATGAAGACTTGAATTCCAAGAAGGTTCTGTGAGAGGTTCAGGCAATATTGGGGTAGTGGCGGGAGATCTGGTGTGTCTCTGTTACAGGCAGAAAAGCTTGCCATAGGAAACATTTTGTATCTCCATTCTTGAAGACAATCTGAATGCCTCTGGGGAAAGGTCCAGTGCGGTGATGACAACAGGGCCTTTGGAACCAGACAGACTTGGGCTTCAATGCTGGTTCAGCTCTTTTCTAGCTGACTGACCTTGGGTGAATTATTAAACCTCTCAGACTTGAGATTCCCCATTGATGAAATGACGGTGTGGAAGAGAGAGACGATGGTGTGAAACTGCTCACAGGGCCTATGTAGATGCCTGCCTAGAATCAGCTGGTTTTATGGAGGGCAGCAAGGTATAGTGTGTTCAAGCTTAGTCTCCAGAATTGCACTGCTTGGTTCAAAGCCTGGCTCTATCACTTCCTAGATATCTAACCTTGGCCAAGTTACATGACCTTACTGGTCCTCCATTTCCTTGCATGTAAAATGAGAATAGTAATTTTATATGCTTCATAGAATAGCTGTCAGGAATAAACAAGATAATATATACATAATGTGCTTGGAATAAAACATGGTCTGTGGTAAGTACTCAATGACTATCAGCTGTTGTTGATTTTGCTTTTATTCCTTCTTCTCTTCCTCCTTGTTTTTCTACTCACTGTGCATGAGTGAGGTCCTTTCTGTTAGCTATCCCACTTCTTTGCTGTCTGTATTATATAACCCCTGAGATGACTAAAAACCTCCTTGATTCAGTTCCACAGACATTTAGCCAGGGGGGTGGGAGAATTAAGCCTTACTGAGCAACACTCTTCTCTGTTCCTTCCTTAGCATCACCTGGCCACTTTGTGGAATGGCACCCCCGCTCTCCCATGCAGCTGCTCAAGCCAGAAACCTAGGACATGAAGTTGACAACTTTCTATCCTTCACCTCTCACTTCCAAACCACTACCAAGTCATGTCAACTCTCCATCTAGAGTCTGTCTGGAACCTGTTCATGGCTCTCTACCTCCATGACACCAGCTGGTCCCAGCCACTGTATTCTCTTGCCAGGATGTAGCCATAGTCTCTAACTGCTCTCACTCTTGACCTTACAGCTCACTTTCCACACAACGGCCGGAGAGATCGCTGTCCTTCCCCTACTTAAACCTTTCCCTTGGTTTTCCACTCCACTATGCATAAAATCCAAACTCCTTAACACAGTCCCCAGGGCTCAACTTCTCATCCTTCCCATTTTTGCTCCCTCCCTTCCCTTCCATAGGTACTGATTCCAAGGGCATTCCCTGATAAACTTCCCACATGCTCAATGCTAATTCAAAGTCTGCTTCCTGGGAAACCCAACCTGTGCTATTTAGTATCCCAGACCAACCTTCCACTCATCCATTTAGCTTTGCACAGAGTTCATGCATTTTTACCAAGGGCACCTGCTGCCCTTTTTCTCCTGGAACAGGACTGTCTGTAGCTTCCTGTGGAGTGTTCATTCCAGCACAGGGGTCCTCCAGCTTAAAACACTTGCCCAGTCTCACATTCAGAGTTTCTGATTCAGCGGGTCTAGGGTAGGTCTGGCCATGTGGATTTCTAACACCATGCTGGTGATGTTGATGCTGCTTCTCTGGGAGTACACTGTGAAAGCCACTGGTATAGGGAAGTGACAAATAGACAGAGATTTGCCATCCTTCTCTTAGTTCTAGTCTCTGTGGTCCCTCAGCAAGATGGTCATATGAAATTCCCTTTCAACTGGGAATTTATATTTAATTATGTTTAATAAAAAAAAAAAGTCTGGCCTGAGTGGATACTTAGATAGAAGAGAGAGGTCAGTAGTCTGGAGACAAGTAAGTCGCTCTTATCCTCCGGCTACTCCAAGTTTTCACCGATCTGTTTTGTATTCACTCCTCCCCGCCCCCTGCCCTTCTTCTGAGCCCTCCTTGTTCAGGAAGCCATCTCTTCAGGCACATGTGTGCCAGATACTCTGGGCAAAGCCACTGAGCATTCTAATCTACTCTTCGGGTCCCTTAAGCTGGAAGTCTCCAGAAGAGCCATGAGAAAACAGCCAAGAGGTGGGCCGAGGCTCAGGGAACTAATTGAAGAATGACTCCTCTGCGGGGCGTTAATACCTTGCAAAGAAGCGAATCTACTGGCTTTTTTTTTAGAGTTTAATAAAAATATATATGCACCGTGAGAAAATCGCAGCAATAATTCCTTGCACCTTTGTTCCAAGAAGCCCAAAGCACTCCCCATATATTATCATATTCATTATCCTATTTTCTTCACGTTTCTCATTAATTTTTTTCCTAGGTGATATATTAATATGAAATTCTAAATCACATTAAGGATACCACAAGCCCAACTGGTCCTCCTTACCCTAACTCCACCTTTCTCTTCTGCTCTTTCCATCCATCATCCTCATCCCCCACATCCCTCACCCAGGGGAGGATAAGTCAGGATAAGTCAGCAGCTGGTAAGCAGCTGATGGAGAGGGGGATAGAAGATTAGAGGACTGTAGGCGTCAAAGTGCTCTTTTGCCAGTGGGCTGCTTTCCCAGGCCAGTCACCAGGGCTCAAGTCCCCTCGCCAGGGTCACTTGCTCAGGTCCAGGATTCTGAGGCAGGTCAGGAAAGGGAAGCAGCCTTACCACCCAACTCCCCTTAAAGGGTGTACAACCTACTCCCCCCTCCCTCGTGCAAGAGGGAAAGAATCAGGCTCATTACAGATATTATCATGCAGCACTTCATATTTCAAAGAGCTTTATAATCACTAATTAGTTATTGCCAGAGAATATGGAAACGGCACCTTGCTAAATCCTGAAGACCAGAGGCCAGAGTTCTGCAAGCAGGTCAGCATTCAGCTGGCTGCCCAGCCTGGCCTGGCACACAGGAAGTGTGGCAAACCGGGGGTCAGAAGGCACGAGGCCTGCAGTCACACCAGTGAGATTCTGTGGTTTCTGTGCCCTGGCTTCTGAGTAACCGGTCTGCATTCTGTCAGTTTAGGAGAGCCCAGAGACGAGCTAAATGCCTCAGGTGGCAACATAAAAGATGCAGCCAAAGGTAAAACAGCATGTTCTGCCAGCAAAACCAATGATGAAGAAACGCTTCCCCCTTTTCCCCGTGTGCCAAGGTCAATTCCCAATCCAGTGGCTGGAACGAGCCTGGGGTTCATGCTGAGGGGATGCTTGTGTGCAAAGTTGAAGGGAGCCCATTCCAGAAGCCTCCTGAAGGACCTCATGGACGCACGGGTGTTCCAGGCAGTCTCTGAAGCCCCTCCAGTGTAAGGAGGGACAGGAAGCAGCCTTGTTCACCCTTCATTACCTCAATCTCATTTGAATTTCATTCTAATTTCTCTCAGAAGCTGGAGTCAGAAGGGGCCTAAAGGAGGCAGGCCCTTGGGGAGGCTGAGTCAGCCTTCCTGGAGGAACACTGCCCTGTCCGGGATGAGAGAGGGAGATGCAGGGAGCATTTTCATGTGGTACTCCACTCTCCTCCGTCCAGGAAATGGGGATTGAGGAGGTGCTACCTGAAAGAAAACTGAGCAGCAGCAGTGGCAGCAGAAGCAAAACCTTTTTTTGTAGTAAAGCACGCCCCTGCAGGTCAGAGGTGGGTGGGACAAACCCCCAGGAAACACTCCTGGCTTACAGATTCCACAGGGCCCAGTCATAGGAAGCTCCAGAAACACTCTCTCAGTGAGTGAGCAGAAATCTCAGATACAGATGTCCCCTCACTTTCCTCTCTTCCTGGTAAGGGGACATGCAGAGGCCACTCAGTTGTCAGATTGTAGTTCCCCTAATAATTCCAGTGTTTGTGCCGAAGCAAAGCAAAGTTGAAGTGATAGAGATGCACGCCTCAGTCTTTGGGAAGCATATGTCTGCAATACCCAAGCCTCTGCATCAGAGAGTTGTTTCACCCACTGCTGGCGGGTTACCTATCAGAAGCTGCCTGTTCTTAACACAGAACTATGCCATGAAAGAGATTGATGTGTCCTGGACCTCATTTCTCAGCACTCCAGCAGGAGGAGGAGCCTTGCCCCTGCATTGCAGAAGGCAGCCCTCATAATGAGAATGTCGCCTATGGCTCAGGCCCACGCAGGATCAAAGGCTTGGTCCAGCCTGGTCAGTAGAGATCGGTGGACACAGTGGGATGGGATAGGAGTGGGGGCTGGACCACACAGAGAGGTTTCCCAAGGCTTTTGGGAACCAGCACTTACATGCGATCTGGGTCCTTCTAGGATTTGACAACCAGCTGTTCTCCCTCACCTTTTCTCAATTTTATGCTAACACAACCAGCTGGGAAGTCGGAGCCAAAGCCTTCAGTTAGAGCTGCCACTTCATGTCCTCTTATCAACCCCCACCCACCACTATCCCCCCACCCACTACTATCCCCCCCACCCTGGTGCCCTTCTTTCTCCAAACACCCCGAAGGTGATGGAGGCCCTCCCTGAGGTAGAGTGGGAAAGCCTGCCATTCCTCATGATTCCTGGGTCAGAATGTTCTAACCTCCATCCTGGTACCCAGAACTGCCAGCAGCAGGCTTCTGCCTCCAGCAGTCCTCCCAGTCATCCCTGCCTTCCTTTTCAGCCCAGCCATCTTTTGACATTCAAGTGGACAAAATACTCCTCCAGTATGAAGGTGATCCAGAGCCTCACTTCTCAGTCCTGATGGAGCAAGTGGAAGACAGATGGGCCCTTGAAGCTGGGGCATGCATGCATCTTAGCCACCAAGCTTGATGGCTTTAGCCTTCTGGAAGACCCCTTTCCTAACCTACTAATGTTTCCCGTCTCTTGTCATAGATATTGCTGAGTGTGCAGCACACACCCCACCAAGACACATGCTCCCACAGGCACATTCATTCCTGCTCACGTGCACACGTACTTGCACAGGCACACTTGCTCCCACATGCACACCCACTCCCATGCACACTCACACACATGTTCTGGCTGTGTCCTCAGCTCTTAGATTTTGCTCCTGTTACAGTAGAGATAGTTAATACTAATTGAGTCAGGACCTGAAGAGAAGGTTGGGGAAAGGGACGCTTCCTTCCACACCCCAATTGCTCCACCTTCATGTTTGGGCTTTTGCTGGGCCAGTGGCAGGTGGAAGTGGAGCTGGAGATTTTGAAAAAGGAAAGAAGGAGAAGGAGCAAAAGAAGGTGGAGAGGAGCAGTGAGGAGGGCTTTCGGAGACACAGTGCCTCTGCTGAAGGTTGGGGGCAGGGATGGAGTGGAAGGTGGTAAGAGGGCAGACATCAAATTTTCCCTTGGGACCCAGCAGGAAAACATGGTGTGGGGAAAGTAGAAGTTTGAGGGTCCAGCTGGTCTCCTGTGTGACCTTGGACCACAATATCACTTAACTTCTCTACGTCTCAGCTTTCCTATCTCTAAAGTGAGGATAAGAATACTTGTCTTTCAGTGGTGCTGGGAGGATGAGAAATACTGTTTGTCAAGGGTCTGGCATGGAATAAGTCCTCAGCCAATGGCTGCTGTTGTCACTGGTGCCTGAACTAGAAGGGATCTTGAAAGGTGTCAGTTCTTAGCCTCATTCGTAGGGGACCATGAAGGACATACTGGTGATATGCTTCCTTCTCTTGCAGTAAAGCCAAACCCCTCCTGACTCTTTCATTTGTTCTGTCCCAGGGCAATAGTGCAAAGGGTAGCAGTGGTTGTAGGTTACACTGCCACCCACAGGGAAGAAAGAGGTGGGGAGGGCAGCGTATAAGATTAACACAGAGGTGTCTGTGTGTGGGGTAGCTCCCAGGACAAGTGCCAGGGAAAGAAGAAATGCACATTTTTCTTCCTGCTCCTGGGAAAATAGGTTTCTCGTGGTTTGGGGTGTGGCTAGAACCACCAGGCAGGACCAGACACACAAAACCCCCCAGCCGCACAGCCTGCCAATTCAGGGCAAAGATAGTGAGAAACTCCCATCTTTGTGACTGCCTTACCCCAGGGAAATGGGGCTCCCGCCATGACCTCTGTCTTGAAAAGATGGTCTCAGATACTCTTCTCACCCATTTTCTGAGCCTCTTGGGGCATCCTAAATAGGAAAACACTAAGCATGAAGAGGCCATCAGTGTATTGGTTAAGGGCCCCGATTCTGAATCCAGACCTCCTGCATTGGAATTCTGGCACTACAATTTGCCAGCGGTTTGAGTTAAGTTCAGTGTACCTCAGTCTCCTCATCTGTAAAATGGAGAAACTTAGCACAATATCAGACACATGGTAAGTGCTATTGCAGTATACACTTATACATATATACAGTGATTGCAATTATACTCCTTATACTCCTTAGCCAGTTGTCTTGCACGGGGAAAAGTACTCAGGAGGAGAGTGGATCAACTGTGGCCTGGTGGTCAATTGAAGCCTCGCAGGAGGCTTGGTCCAACATAAGAAATAAGTCCTAGGGAGACTGTAGATCTACCTCTCTCTTTCCAGCAGCATCCCTGTTCTCCTCTTGTTTCAGTAGGAGATCCAAGCCCTCAGCCTAGCCCTCCATCCTCCTCTCCACTTTAGGTACACACTCAATAAGGAGCTTTTCTATCTGTCCCTCTGCTTCCTGGCCACAAGCATCAGCAGCTCTCCCTTGAGCCCCTGTTTCCACAAACCCTGTTTCTAGCACAGGGCTGGAGCCAAACGGCCTGGCTGCAGTCTTGGCTCCATCCCTTAGTAGCTACTGACCCCACAGGCAAGTCATGCAACTTGTCTGAGACTCAGTTTTCTCATCTGACAAATGCGGATAAAACAGCTGCCTACCCCACTTCCAGGGGTTCTTTAAGAATCAGAAAAAAAAAAAAAAAGAATCAAACGGGAATGCTTGTGAAGGCGCTCTGCAAGCTGGGAAGAACCAAGCAAGCCATACACTGTGAATCTTCATTCTCTTTCTGTCTCTACTCTGCTGAGCTGCCGTTTGAAGTGAGACTTCCAACCCTTGTGCTGCTTCCAGTGAAAGGTTATCTTTCTATCTGCATCAGTCCGATATTACTGTGCAAGAAATATTCCAAAACAGAGTGGCTTAGAACAATAACTGTTTTTGTAATGAATCTTTTCGTTGGCTATGCGATTCTACTGATCTGAGTTGGAGTTGGCGGGGCGCAGCTCACTTTGTGTGCCTGTGTTGAGCTGTGTGTCAGCTAGGAAGCTTTGGTGATCTGGGCTGAGCTCTATGTCTGAAAGCTTCAACTGGAGCAACTGAGCCAACTCAGCTCTGCTTCACTTATCTCATTCTCCAGGAGGCTTCCTTAGCATGTTTTCATGAGAAAGGCACAAGAGCAAGAGTGAGGAAGCTCAATCATGCAAGAAGGCAGGTAGACATATGTGTGTGTGTTTCTCAAGTCCCTGTTTGTGTCGTATGCATATTCTCATGAGTATGTGAAAGTTTTGTGCATTTCTGCAGGAAGGGATGGAAAATCTCCATCATTGCTTCCAGATTTGGCCTGGAGGCCTGACAGTTCTGTACCTGCTTGAGCACTCTCATATATAAGCACATGCCTCCCATTTGGATAGTTTCCTCTTTAAATGTACAACTCTTGTAGAGTACACAACCTCAACATCCTACGTGGCAGTCTGGGGCTACTGGCCGACATTGCCTGTCAAAGGGGAAGGGGAAATACAAAAACTCACCTACCCTGGCCTCATTTTTCTAATATGTACAATGGGGCTAATGGCTGCTTTACCTCCTGAAGTGAATATCCTTACAAATAACATGAGCAAATTCATGTGAAGACAATTAACTGGGAGAGCTCCAGAGTTGTATTCTTTCATTAGAGATAATAGTGGAATCTGTCTGAGTAGACAAGTTTCAACCGTGGAAACAGGGAATAAAATTCAGAAGAGGGGAGAGGGTTTCCAAGGGAGTGAGGAAGTCAGGAAGGAAACTGGGCAAACGGAAAGCTGGGAAGGAGTACAGGGCTAGTGGCTTCCTTTGGACCAAGGGCGGCGTGATGGAGGGGACATATTCAAGGGAGAACACTGGGCCTGCAGCAATAAAGAGAACCTAAGAGAGCCAAGCCTCCAGGCCTTGCTGCCCCTTCAAAGGGCGGCAAGTGTGGGGCTGATGCGCCCAGTGCCGGGCATCGCAGCTTCCTTTTCTCTTTTGGCAGACGCGCGGATCTGCAAAGCATTCCTCCTTTAACCACACCGTGGCCCGCGCTGCCTGGCTGCACGGCTGTTCCCACGAATCAAGATAAAGTGACTCCCCCACCCCCAGCCACTCTACTCTTCCACTCACTCTTTGCCTTCCCCGGGCGAGCGAGGCCGGCGAGCTAGACTGCCTCACCGAGGCGGCTCCCGGTACCGTCTCCAGCTCTGCCGGGACCCCTGGAAGTCCCCGCGGCCCCAGCGCGCCACCTACGGTTCCCCGCACTTAAGGCCGCCAGCCTGCCCCCACCCAGCCTCCCTTCCCGCCCCAGCTGGCGCAGGAGGGCGGGTACTGCTGTCTGGAAACACCCAGCGCCCGGAGAGGGGAGGACAAGCCGCCTTCCTCGTGCCACAGGAGAATCTGCCCTGAGCTGCTCAGGACAGACCTTGGCTCATCTGCGGGCGGGGACTAGGGCGAAGGTGGCAGTCCTCCAAGGCAGGGGTGAATGGTGAGGGGAGGAAAGGGGCAGAAAAGAAGGAAGGGAACAGGAGGATGAAGGAGAGAAGAAGGAAGGAAGGTTATGGGGGTGGAAACGGAGGGAGCAGGAGGGAGAAAGAGAAGAGAGAAAAATGAAGTAAGATAGGGTAGAAAGGATGGGAAAGCAGAGGAAAGCAGGAGAGAGAGACGAGGAAAGGAAGGGGAGGAGATGAGAGGGATGAGGAGTGGGTGGGAAGGAGAGGGAGGAAACAAAGGGGATGAGGAGGAAGGGAGGATGCAGGGTGAAATGGAAGGGGAGTGAGAGGAAGAGGAGACAGAGGAAGGAAAAGGAAGTTCGCATAAAGGGGCCAAGGAGAAAAGGAAGGAAAAAGGGAAGGCTGTGAGAGAGACAAGGAGGAGGGCAAATGGGACCCAAGGGTTTGAAAGGAAAGGGAACAGAAAAAAAAAGAGGGAAGAGAGGACAGAAGAGCTTTGGTTCTGCTTTTTGTCCTCTTAAACTCCAATGCCACACTCCTCAGCATGTGCACGTGGACACACACACACACACATACACACATTTCTATGAGGAACTTGGTCAAAAAGAAGCCATATAAAAAGGAGACTAGGGAAAGGAAGACCATAGAGAAAAGCTAGGTGTATAAAACAGTTTCGAAGCAACACATCCTGTTCCTCGATGTGAGAGTGGCTGGAGACAAAAGTCCTGGCCCACTGGCAGGCTGGACAGGCAGCCAGCAGAAGAGCCAGTGGGTCCAGGTTCAAAGCCCCAGTCTATCTATTTTGTCTCATTGAGAAAGTGAACTGTGGAAACAGGTAGCAACCTGCCCTAAGCATTAGGTACCACATTTATAAAAGGGCAATCATGTAAATGTCTGCTTTATCGGAATGTTGACGTTAAATTAAGTTAAACAAGCAAGTATGCCTAGGAGACGCTGCTGGTCCCTCGCCAAAGGGGAAGGGGAAATACAAAAACTCACCACCTTTTCTCCAGATGGTTCACTGTGTGGGGCTCTCACACTCCGGAGCCTCCTGCTCAATTCCTGTCTTGCACTCTGTCTTGAGGGAGCCCCACCTAAGACAGCACCTTTCTGAAAATTAGTTGTCAGTGAGCTGAGATCAAGTATGGGCCTAAGATTGAGAAGTGAATCCCCTGGAAGTGGAAGGGCCACACACAGCCTTGCCCCAACCTAGAGGGGCCAGCTATGTGAGCCTCTGGCAGGTCCCAGGCTGCTCTCGACTGGTCTTACCTCCCCTGGGAGGATTGGAAGAGGGAGCTGAGTGGGATTCAGATGAATTTTAAAATAAGCTAGGGGGCTTTTCCCCCAAGTTATGGTTTCCTGGGACAGGAGGCAGCCACCAGCTCTTGCAAACAGGGCAACCCTGTCCCTCAAACATCCCCAAACAGCCACTGAGAAGCCTATGGAGTGGGGAGGCAGAAAGGAGGGGAGGCAGGGAGGAGAGGAGGCTGCTGATCCCAGGGACATTTGGGGATGGGGGAGTTTGGGAATCATTTAAGGGATGAGAAGGAATCAGGGTACCCTTGAATGGGGGAGGTGCCCACAAAGCTTCCATTTGTGTGCAATTAGTCTAGGGATGCCCTCATTTGCATAAGGTTCATAAATTTGCATAAAATTGCTTGAGGCCCTAACCACCAGTACAGAAAATAAAATAACATGAATCAATTAGTGGGCCTGGCTGTGATTGGAACAAGCCTGGTGTTGGGGAATCTCCTTCTCGTGACTCAAACAGCCCTGCGTTGGCAGGAAAGCAGCTGGAGCGCCAGACCCACAGACCAGCTCAGCTGCTTGGGAGGGGCCTTAGGAGGAAATCCCTGTCCCCATCCTGCCCATGTAGGGAAGGATCGGGTAGTTCCACAAGTGGGGACAAGAGATATGAAATCAGAGCCTGAGCCAGCACATGTGGGCCACAGGTCAGGGCTGGTGGAGGAGCCATGAGAGGATCCCATGTACGAAAGGAAATGTGGGGAAAAGGGGAGGGGAAGAGAAGGAAAACTTGTCATTCCAGACCCCATGTTTATGGAGGGCCTTTATGCCTCTGGTCTGAGCTCAACACACATTCTCTCAGTTGATTCTCATGACAATCTTAGGAAGCTGATGCAATTATCCCACTGTAGAGATGAAGAAATATGACTTCAGAGCACTTACAGCTTTGCACAAAATAGGGCTAGCAAATGGCAAATCTGGGCCTGTCCAGCTCCAGAAACCCATAGTAACTCCCCAGTGAGCACAGCGCCTGGCATCCACCAGGAGTGCAGTAAATATTTATTTCATTATGACTGATGTACATGGACATGAGCTTTGAGGGGAGGTGAAGGTCAAACTGAGGATACCATGGCAATTTTTAAGAGAAAACAGGTTAAAAGTGAACTGTAAGATGCAATTTCCTATCGGTCATCTTGGGAGTCTGGAACATGTAAATAAATCATGTTTCTCCCCCATGATAATTTCTGTGAGCTGGGCTTTTGGTCATCTTGGGAGTCTGCATTTAAAGAGGGAACTATCCAAATGGGAGGTATGTGCTTATATATAAGAGTGCTCAAGCAGGTACAGAGCTGTCAGGCCTCCAGGCCAAATCTGGAAGTCCTATCGGTCATCTTGGGAGTCTGGGAACATATAAATAAATCATGTTTCTCCCGCATGATCATTTCTGTGAGCTGGGCTTTTGGTTCCTCTTTGGCATTGCCCCATCCTGCTCTATCTGCTTAGTCTACCTCCTGAGCCCTGCCCTCACTTGCCCATATGAGGAATTTTCAATTCTGGTCTGGAACCTGTGGTCCTTGGTGAGTCAGCCATGGCCATAGCTAACAAAGAAGCTGAGGTTGTGGAGCCCAAGCTCGTTTTCCACAGCTGAAATGACATGGGCTCTTATCTTTCATTCCCATCCACTACCAAGCCTAGTGCTGCTAAATCAACTAGTGCTGATGAATCACCAATTTCTCTCTCCATCTCTCCCTTTCTCTTTTGCATTGACCCTGCTGGTTTATAAGAACCCTCAGGATTTTTTTTGTCTCTGCTCTCTCCCTGAACCTCCTCCTCCCCCAGAGTCACTGTTAATGAATCAAATTGCCCTTCGACTTGAATTACGGGGAAAGCAGCCTCACCCACTACTTGTGGTAGATGGGGTGGCTGCCCCCAGATGCACACTGGCCTTGTTGCAATGACTCAGAGTGGATGTTTATTTTTGAATCTCGCATCCTTTATCTGAGAAAATGGACTACCGATGGGAAACAATTACCTACCACTTACCCCACAGGGCTGATGGGAGCAGATGGCACATACGATGGAGAAGCAGCACAGTGCATTAATGTCATCAGCAACGCTCACAGCCATAATGAGTCCACATCACGGGTACTGAAAACCAGGGAGAGGAAAGAGCAACAGCTGGGCACTCCTTTAGCCAGATCTGGTCGCAACCACCCAAATGGCTTGTTCCAGTTTCGCTAATAGGCAGAGAGCGATGAGAGGCTATAAGCAGACCCACGGAAAATAGCCCCTGCTTTCAGCCCTGCTGATTATCAGGGATCCCATCTCCAGAGAGCACACGGCAATTCATTGTTTACCTGGATGCGCTAAAAGGCTTTCTTCTGCTCTGACTAAATAAAGTGCATGCGTTTGTGTGTGTGTGTGTGTGTGTGTGTGTGTGTGTGTGTAACCACACAGTGCCTCTGACAACTCTGCCCAGGAAAAAAAGCAGGGGACAGTCATAGTACAGTCTATGAAGCTAGGAGTAATGTTCAGAGATAATACATAATGGATGTGAGCAAGACCTGCAATGACACTTCATGATTTGGTGAATTTGGAAGCTGTGATACCAGGGACTGCAAAGAGAAGACAACAAGCCAATTTCTTAGGTATAGAAAGAACAAGGATGGGGACCAAGAATCCAGCCAGCATCCCTGACACTTCAGAGGGGTTCTGGTAGAAAAAAAAATCAGCCAGCTGCAGCAGGCTTGTTCCTCCCCCAGCTTGCACCAATACTATGACTTTGCTTCCCATCTTCTCCCCTACTCCCTTTACTTTTACCTTTTTCAAAGCCCAGAACAGCTCAAGGACACCTTCACATTCTTTCCTTTCTTTCAAGCCCAGCTCTGCAGCGAGCTCTATACCATTGCCATGAACGTTAGGATCTTAGCATAAGAAAGAAATCTGGGATCGACAAGTTTCCAAGACAGAACTTGGCCTTGAATTTGGCTTTGTCTAACTCCAGAGGCCAGTGGCAGCCTCCCATGGATCATCTGGCTTCCAGAAGGATGTCACGGGACCCATGCTTTCTATGTTTTTTCCCCTAGGTCAGTGGAACGTGACTTTCCTGCAAGCCAATCTAATCAAGTGTTAGAAATCTGTCGAGTTCAGAAGGCACTTCGTGGTTCTGAAGCTGAATTCTCAGCATTCCTGATGCTTCTGAGTTCCAGTTTGGCTTCCATTCCTGTTTCAGATTGAACCTATAATTTTAATTATAGGGTTTATGGTTCCTAAATCTTTGATGGGGGCAGAGGGAGGAGGTTCTGGGCAGGTTTATCTTACCAGCCGTTCCTAAGTGAGAAGATTTTTGCTGGCACCTGTCTGCAGGCAGCAGGTGAGCTCTTGAAGGTACACAGCTAGATTCAATAGAATTCAAGGACTCCAAATTAGTGGGGTCATTTTGAGGAGCATCAATATTTGCAATGACTATTCAAAATTAAAATCATAGAATGCAAAAGTCAGAAACAAACATAGGGACAGATCTTCCACAATCCCCTCATTTGGCAGAGAAGGAAACTGAGACTCAGAGTGGATGCATGACTTGCCCAAGATCACACGGCTTATACTAATAATTGTCTGACTCTACTTGACAACACAGGCTTCTGGACTTAAGACTGAGATATTTTCTACTCTACTATACAATGTATCCATTTACTGTCTTTATTCCATGTCACAACATAGATTTTTTTTTGTTAACTGTTTTGTGTAAACAAGGATGATATTTATCAATATAAAGCATAAATGTCTCATGGTTTAGTTTATCTTTGCTTCCACATATTTTTTAGTTGCTGTGAACACTCAGGAACTCCTCGACTCACTGGGTCTGGCTTCTATCTCAACCACTCCATTGAAATTGCTTTTTGCAACTCCCTATTTGTTGCTCCACTCAAAGGATACTTACCAGACATCATTTTATTGGACATCTTGGTAGTATTTGACACCGCAGACCCCATCTCCTTCCCTTTAGTGTTCTAGATCAGTGCTACTCAAAAATTGTGCGTGGTTTGTGGACTGGGACCAGTAGGCCAACTGTTGCTGGTCTGCAGGAAGAGAAGTACAGAAACTGAGAATAATAGAAACTTTTGTAGCAATTTAACCCAGTAATTTTTGTTTGTTAAATCTACTATGAAAAATGAGGCTTGTATTTTGAATGTCTTGTTGGACTTTTTGTTAATTTGTGTTTATTGCATTTGATTCCATAAGTATTAATCTGCTACACATTTACACATGGGGGGGGAATCCCTGATCCTTCTCCGTAAATAGTGTAAGAAATACTGCTGTAGACCTTATATTTTTCTGACCCTGATTCTCCTGGCTTCATTGCTGCTCTATCCACTGTTTTTCTAAAAATTTTGCATTGTCTCCAGATCTCTCACCGCCACAGATTTTTCCTTCCCTTGTGGACTCCTATCATCCATTGAATGTCAGCAGCGAGGCCACCCCCTCTTGGAACCTTTTCCTCTGTGCCACTCCCGTAACAGTCTCTATCAGATTTTATTGTAGCTGCAAAGCCTCATTGTTTCCCCAGCTCCTAGCCCAGTGCCTGGCACACAAGGGAAGCCCAATTAGTCTTTGTGTTATGAATGAGTTTCGTGTGAGGTGGCCTTTAGCTCACCTTCTAGAGCACCCCATTCACCAAGTTTGAAGGCATTTTCTTTCCACTCATTTCCTCCTTTTTCCTTTGCCCTCCTTTATTCTTGTAGTAGTCATCAGATCGTCAAAAATCAACAGTGAATTCAGAAGTAGCATCAGGTTGCTAACCATCCTGTTTGGCATATGAATTTCCTTTTCTGGGGAGGGGAGAAGGAACAGCAGTGATCTTTCGCCCAGAGAACTCATTCCGATGATGGTCTCATTGCATCCTGGAAATCTGCCAGCCCACATGAAGGAATTGTCTCACCTTGATTTAAGCACAGATGGGGAATCAGGAACTTGGCTTTAAGTCCTGGCCAGCTAAGGTAGTGCCCATCAGATGGAATGCCACAGCCTTCCCACTCCCAGATCTCAGTGTCATGTAGGGTGAATGAATGTCAGTCAGGATGACCCCTGGGGCTAAGCTAAGGAGGGGCATTAATTAGTGATCCTATAGCACACTGAAAATAGAAATGTCAAGTGTTGTTATTAATAGTCATGCTTCCTCTGCTTTGGTTTCCCAGGTCCCTTATACCTTCACTTCAGAACCTCTGGAAAGTAATAAAAAATAATTTTTCATAGGGGAAAAAAAGAGATGTAATTGTATTATACCTCAATTTGGTAGAAAAACAAAATGCAGATGAACATGCCATCGTTTCTACAGTGACCCTGAAGACTAAAACCCTAAGGAAAAGGTTAACTGCTTTAATAT